>NC_070620.1:17551818-17854848 GCF_027172205.1 Podarcis raffonei | reverse complement strand
AATTTGGCCGAGAACGGGGAAGGTTAAAAATTGTTACGAAAAAGGAGCAATGCAGAAGCAAGCACCAGGTGGCTGGAATGGTAAACAGGATGTGGGTGTTATTGGATTGTACCGTGGGAACCAGGCACAGTCTGTAAAGTGCTCTGAGAGCCGGATATTACCTCAGAGCAGCACATGACCCTGTACTGGAAGTACATGGGTGGAGTTTATTCTCTCTCTGCAGTTGGGAATCTGAGTGTGCAGACATGTTTCTCTGTACTGCTGAAAGACAGGAATAAAGACATGTAAATATATTTCTGTCTGTCTCATTCCCCCCCCTGGAGATGGGAGGGGGAGGAGTGGTGTGTTCTTTTCACGTTTGAAAAGGATCGCCGAAGAGACCTCCCTTGATCTTGCCGGCAGACGCTGGCAGGGGAGGTCACAAGGATTCAAGCCGGGCACCTGGAGGGTGGCCAAATTCCTAAGAGCTGGAGGCTCTGCTCGCTTGAATTCCGACATCTGGTAGCAGACCGATGGTTATCTGATCTATGAGAATCTGCATGAGAGGTGAGAGGTCGATGAATCGTTGCCATCCTCTGCACCTAAGGAGATAAAGAAAAGGAAGTCTGCCTTTCCCGGACTGCATGACAGCTAAAGCAACGAAATACAAAGCTGCAATTTGACGGAAAATAATTTTAAATCTGTTTAACCCGGACATTGAACTTGAACCTCCCCCTTAGCGGGCAGGAGCGGGGGGGGGGAGAATTTAAACTTGTATTACCTGCATGAAAGAAGTAAAGAAAGAATTTTCTGCCGTTTTAAATCCTTGGAAAGGACTGCCCTAAGAGGAAAGTAAGTCACTGGGACTGAAAACTGTCATTTGAGATTTGCTACAAAGTTGGTGCTTTGCCTACTTGATACAAAGTTGGGACTTTATTTGTTACTAGTTTGGGACTTTGTTGAAGTTATTAATTGACAGTCTTATTAGTGGAAATATACTGGAAGATTTGTTGCCATTTTCTCTTGCTTCTTTGTATTTTGGACTTTGAACTACTCCCTCTAGAGGGTTGTGGGGAAACAGTTACAAGACAGTTTGTAAAGAGCAAGTCAGTGGAGTTTTCCATCTAGAAGCAATTCCCGTGGGAACGACCTTGGGACATGAGTGGCCCAGCAGAAGAGATAACAACAAGAGCTAAAAGTAAAATTGCACAAAAGAAAAGGGGCTCTATATCAGGCTCAGTTCCAGCAGGCGCAGATGGACAGGAAAAAGTGACAACTATACCTATGGATCCAGTGACACAAGCACTAGTTAAAATAAATGAGGCCCTGGAAGCCTTGACTAAGCAAAGCACAGAAAATTCTAAACAGCTGACAGAGCTGTCGACAAAATTAGATTTAAACACCAAAAGTGTCACATCCAATACAGAGACTATAAATAAATTAATTGAAGAAAATGCTATAACTCGAAAGATTGCTGAAGAGGCAAAAATTTCTGCAGAAACTACACAGGAAAAGCTAGTACCAGTCTGCAAAAAGCTGGATGAGCATGAGGCGGCCCTGTCCTTATTGGAACTTCAGAGAAAGGAGAGAAATTTGAGACTGAGATTGGTCCCGGAAAGTGAAAAAGATAATTTGGTAGACTTTCTTACAAAAGAATTTTCGGAATTTTGGCAAGTAAATTTGAAAGAGGAGGAATTCAAGATAGTAACTGCTTTCAGACTGGGCAGGAGACAAAATAGAAAGAACCCAAGGGATTGTCTGATAACTTTAAGATCTAAAGAGGAAAGAGATAAAATATTAAATTTACAATTTCAAAAAAACTTTGGAGATTGAAGATTCTCATGTGCAGATATACAAAGACATCCCTAAATATATTTTGGAGGTGAGAGCGTATTATAAGGACTTGGTTAATCTGCTGAACAAGAACAACATACCATTTAGATGGGAGTTCCCACAAGGCCTGTCTTTTAGCTACAAAGGAAAGAAAATTAAAATAAAAACAGTGCAAGATAAAGAACAATTTCTGGAAAGAAACGAGGAAGACCTCATGAAGGAAGTGGTGGAACAAACCACAAAAGTAAAGGAAGTAACAGACATTTTGAATTTAACATTTGGGCTCAAGGCACAGACAGAGGAAGAAAAACTCCTTGGGGCCGTTGGAGGAACAACTAAGTAAACAACAAGATGGCTCTGCAATTTCTAAGTTGGAATTGTAATGGACTGAACCTTCACAGAAAAAGGTGTGAGGTTTTTCATATTTTAAAAAGAGAACAATTGGACTTGATTTGTTTACAAGAAACCCACGTGACTAGAGCACATAGAAAATTACTTGTTAACAAAAGATTGGGACAGGAATGTATTTCATCAGATAAAGTGAAGAAAAGAGGAGTGGTGATCTATGCAAAGGAAAAGTTGGCCCCTAAGTTAATTTTTAAAGATGAACAAGGAAGATATTTGGCAATTGAAATACAAGTCCAAGGAGAAAAATTATTGATAATAGGGATTTATGCTCTGAATGAAGGGAAGTCAGAGTTTTTCAAGAAATTGCATGAGACATTAATGGACTATTTGGATTATAATGTAATTATGATGGGAGATATGAATGGAGTGGTCTCTACAAATATGGACAAAGCACAAAGACAGGTGGTTTCCAAGGATGGGAGACTACCAAAGACTTTTTTTGAAATGACAGACAATATGGACCTGATTGACATCTGGAGAACAAGGAACCCTCTTGAGAGAGAGGGAACTTTCTTTTCTGAAGCAAAAATGACCTGGACTAGAATTGACCAAATTTGGGTAACTAGTGGGATGGCACCAAAGATAAAGAAAGTGGAAATCTGCCCAAAGACTTGCTCCGACCATAACGCCGTAAGGATGGAAATGAACATAACAACAGCTGGTTCATTCAGATGGAGGATGAATGACTCCCTATTTAGAGATGAAGAGGTGTACAAAAAGGCCCAGAAAACTGTGAAAGACTACTTTGAGATAAATCTGAGAACAGAGGTGGAGAAAAGAATAATTTGGGACGCAAGTAAAGCCGTTATGCGAGGATTTTTGATACAGCAGAACACTTTAAAAAGAAAGAGACAGAATGAGAAGAAAGATAAGATTCTGGAAAGAATAAAAGAAGGTGAAAAAAAACTGAGATCAAAGCCAAAGTCTCATGAAATTTTGAGAGAAATTAAGTTTTATCAGAGGCAGTATATGGAACTGATGAACCAGGAGATAGAATGGAAAATAAAGCAAATGAGACAAAAGACATTTGAATCGGCAGATAAATGTGGGAAACTCCTGGCATGGCAATTGAAGAAAAGACAAAAATTGAATATGGTTACAAGCTTAGAAGTTGAAGGAAAGAACATTTATAGACCAAACGAGATTAGAAACTGTTTTCAGAGTTATTTCAGAAGACTTTATGCACAAGGGCCGGTGGATGAAAAAGAGATAGAAGAATTTCTCAAAAAATATGGATTACAAAAAATATCTGAACAAAGTAAAGTGATCCTGAACCAGAAAATAACTGAACAAGAAATAGAGGGAGCCATTCAAAATATGCAATTGGGAAAATCTCCAGGACCAGATGGATTGACTTCCAGATATTACAAAGCTTTGAAAGAATGGCTGGTACAACCGTTGAAGGAAGTCTGTAATGAAATTTTGGAGGGGAAGAAGGCACCCGAATCGTGGAAAGAAGCGTATATTACACTTATACCAAAATCTGAAACTGAGAAGAACTTGATTAAGAACTACCGCCCTATATCGTTACTTAATGTGGATTACAAAATTTTTGCAGACATTTTGGCAAAAAGATTGAAGAGGGTTTTGGTGGGTGAGATTCATAAAGACCAGGCCGGCTTTCTTCCAGGAAGACATTTATCTGACAATGTAAGAAACATAATAGATATTATGGAATTACTAGAAGCTAATATTAATACTAAGGCAGTATTAATATTTGTGGACGCGGAGAAAGCCTTTGACAATATCTCTTGGAGCTTTATGAAAAAGAATCTTAAAGGGATGGGGGTAGGCCAAGGTTTTGAGAATGGTATAGGTGCAATTTATTCTGAACAAAAAGCAAAATTAATTGTAAATAATGTGGTTACTGAAGAATTTGCTATTGAAAAAGGGACACGACAGGGGTGCCCAATATCCCCATTACTCTTTATATCTGTCTTGGAGGTTTTATTAAACATGATTAGAGGGGACCAGCTGGTCAAAGGGATTCAGGTCGGAGCTAAACAATATAAATTGAGAGCGTTTGCAGATGATCTAGTATTAACTTTACAAGAGCCAGACACTAGTACAAAAAGAGTTTTAGAGCTAATACAAGTATTTGGTCAAGTAGCAGGTTTTAAGCTGAATAAACAAAAAACGAAGGTATTGGAAAAAAATCTAACAGCAGTGGAAAGAGAGAGGTTTCACAGGGAAACTGGATTAATGGTAGCAAAGAAAGTGAAATACTTGGGGATCAATTTAACATCTAAAAATGTAAACTTATTTAAAGATAATTATGAGAAATGTTGGACAGAAATTAAGAAAGACTTAGAAATATGGTCAAACTTGAGACTTTCCTTGTTAGGTCGAATTGCTGTTATTAAGATGAATGTTTTGCCGAGAATGTTATTTTTGTTTCAAACACTGCAGATTGTGGACAAAATGGACTGCTTCAAGAGGTGGCAGAAAGATATATCTAGATTTGTCTGGCAGGGCAAAAAGCCCAGAATAAAATTTAAGATATTAACTGATGCAAAAGAAAGAGGGGGGTTTGCCCTGCCAGACTTAAAACTGTATTATGAATCAGCGGCTTTTTGCTGGCTGAAAGACTGGCTCCTTCTTGAGAATACAGACATTTTGGACTTGGAAGGGTTTAATAACAGGTTTGGTTGGCATGCATATATATGGTATGACAAGGTAAAGACTCATAAAGGTTTCAAGAACCATATTGTTAGGAAAGCACTATGTAATGTCTGGATTCGGTATAAAGACTTGTTGGAAAATAAAACCCCCAGGTGGCTGTCACCAATGGAAGCTAAGGAAGTGAAAAAACTTAATATGGAATCCAAATGGCCAAAATATTGGGAAATTATAGAACAAGAGGGTGGAAAAGTGAAATTACAGAGTTATGAGAAATTGAAGTCTAAAGTAAGAGATTGGCTTCATTATTACCAGATAAATGAAGTATTCAAACAAGACAGGAAAATTGGCTTTCAGGTGGAGAGATCAAAATTAGAAACAGAATTGTTAGAACCCAATACTAAGAATTTGTCAAGAATGTACAACTTGCTGCTGAAATGGAATACACAAGATGAAACGGTTAAATCAGCTATGATTAAATGGGCACAAGACATTGGTCATGACATTATGTTTGCTGACTGGGAACAGTTATGGACCACCGGTATAAAGTTTACGGCATGTAATGCCTTAAGAGAGAATATTATGAAAATGATTTATAGGTGGTACATGACCCCAGTCAAGCTTGCAAAAATCTATCATTTGCCCATTAATAAATGCTGGAAATGTAATGAAACTGAAGGTACTTTCTACCACCTTTGGTGGACGTGCCCAAGGATTAAGGTCTTCTGGGAAATGATCTATAATGAAATTAAGAAGGTTCTTAAGTGTACCTTTCATAAGAAACCAGAGGCTTTTCTCCTGGGCATGGTAGGCCAATTGGTGTCAAAGAAAGATAGGACGTTCTTTATGTACGCTACAACAGCAGCAAGAGTTCTTTTAGCAAAGTATTGGAAGACACAAGAACTACCCACGCTGGAAGAGTGGCAGACGAAGGTGATTGACTATATGGGACTGGCTGAGATGACGGGCAGAATCCGTGACCAAGGAAAAGAGACAGTGGAAGAAGATTGGAAGAAATTTAAACTTTATCTTAAGAACTGTTGTAAAATTAATGAGTGCTAAAATGCCATGGGTAATGTAAAATAGATTTGCAGTGGTAAATGATTGGGTAAGAGAAAAACGATTAAAGAAAGTGAACCATAAGTAATTGAGATCAGGGGTTGCTGAAAAAGTTGAAATAGGGATGCAGGAAAGGGAGGCATGGGGAAGTCATTGAAATTTGGCTCAAGAAAAAGAGGTTATGAAGTTATACGTGTTTATATGTTTGTTTGTTTATGTATTGTGTGTTGTGATGTGTCTTATTTTATGTTGGAAAACTAATAACAATTTATTAAAAAAAACAACAACAAAGTGTTGGTGCTGACCTTTAAAGCCCTAAACAGCCTCGGTCCAGAATACCTGAAGGACCGTCTCCACCTCCATCGTTCTGCCCGGACACTGAGGTCCAGATTCCCTCGCTGCGAGAAGCCAAGTTACACAGAACCAGGCAGAGGGCCTTCTCGGTAGTGGCGCCCGCCCTGTGCAACGCCCTCCCATCAGATGTCAAAGAGAAAAATAACTACCAAACTTTTAGAAGACATCTAAAGGCAGCCCTATTTAGGGAAGCTTTTCATAGAATCATAGAATCATAGAGTTGGAAGAGACCACAAGGGCCATCGAGTCCAACCCCCTGCCAAGCAGGAAACACCATCAGAGCACTCCTGACGTATGGTTGTCAAGCCTCTGCTTAAAGACCTCCAAAGAAGGAGACTCCACCACACTCCTTGGCAGCAAATTCCACTGTCAAACAGCTCTTACTGTCAGGAAGTTCTTCCTAATGTTTAGGTGGAATCTTCTTTCTTGTAGTTTGGATCCATTGCTCCGTGTCCGCTTCTCTGGAGCAGCAGAAAACAACCTTTCTCCCTCCTCTATGTGACATCCTTTTATATATTTGAACATGGTTATCATATCACCCCTTAACCTCCTCTTCTCCAGGCTAAACATGCCCAGCTCCCTTAGCCGTTCCTCATAAGGCATCGTTTCCAGGCCTTTGACCATTTTGGTTGCCCTCCACTGGACACAGTACTCCAGGTGAGGTCTGACCAGAGCAGAATACAGTGGCTCTATTACTTCCCTTGATCTAGATGCTATACTCCTATTGATGCAGCCCAGAATTGCATTGGCTTTTTTAGCTGCCGCATCACACTGTTGGCTCATGTCAAGTTTGTGGTCAACCAAGACTCCTAGATCCTTTTCACATGTACTGCTCTCAAGCCAGGTGTCACCCATCTTGTATTTGTGCCTCTCATTTTTTTTTAAATAAATTTTTTTATTCATATTTGCACATATATCCAGGAAAAACATAAACAAAAAATCCACCACATACCTTATACAAATTATATCCACTTCACAAATCAAAAATAAAATACATAACTGAGTTAGTCTCAACTGAGCCTTGGACTTCCCTCCACTCCTTTGGTAAGTATCGAATAAATTATATAGTCACGTACTTTTTAACTCTTTTACGTAGGCCTTTCCCGCTGTTAGAGTTATTTCAACCCCGCCAGTGTCACCTGAGATTTAGATTCCATATACATTAAATATTTCTTCCAATTATCATGAAATTTCTGTTCGTCTTGGTCCCTTAATCTTCCTGATATTCTGTCAAGCTCAGCATAATTTATCATTTTAACCTGCCAATCACTTATGTTGGGTATTACTTCTAATTTCCAATTTTGTGCTAACATAATTCTTGCAGCTGTCGTAGCATATAGAAACAAGATCTTGTCTTCTTTTTTAATTTCTTTACCGACCATTCCTAACAAAAAAGCTTCTGGCTTTTTGGGAAATGTATATTTCAAGATTTTTTAAGTTCATTATAAACCAATTCCCAAAAGCCTCTCACTTTGCAACACGACCACCACATATGGTAGAGGTCACCTTCTACCTCTCTACATTTCCAGCATCTTTTATCCTTCAACTTATAAATCTTTGCTAATTTCACTGGTGTGTGATACCACCTGTAGATCATTTTCCACAGGTTTTCCTTTAGTGCCGTGCATGCCGTAAATCTCATATTCTTGTTCCATAGTTCCAACCACCTCTCAAAGTCGATGTTATATCCAATATCTATCGCCCACTTAGTCATAGCCTCCTTCACCTCCTCATCTTTTGTATACCACTCCAGCAAAATATCATACATCCTTGACAGTGTTTTGTTCTTACCTTCTATAACTTCTACATTAAATTTATATTTTTTATCTTCAAATCCTACTTTCTTTTTGTCTTCTTTTAGCAGATCATTTACTTGGTGGTATTGCAACCACCCTGTAAATAAATTTTTGATCTCTTCATATGGTCTAAATTTAATCCCTTGATCTGTCTTCCAAGTTAGTTCTTCATAGGTGGCATTCTTCCCTTCCATGTTTATTTTTTTTATAGTTAACACCTCTATTGGTGAAATCCACCAAGGTGTCTTCCTTTCCAATATATTTTTATTTCTTTCCCATACTTGGAATAGTGGTCCCCTAAAAATATGATTTAGAAAGCCTCTATGAACTTTCACCTTTTCGTACCACAGGTACGAGTGCCACCCGTACCTGTTATCGAAACCTTCCAAGTCCAAGATGTCCCTATTTTCCAATCTTATCCAATCCTTCAGCCACAATAAACACGCCGCTTCATAATATAAACTTAGATCCGGTAGAGAGAATCCCCCTCTTTCTTTTTTGTCCACCAATATTTTCATTTTTATTCGTGGTCTTTTGCCTTGCCAGATGTATCTCGCTAAGGCCCTTTGCCACTCTTTACACTGCTTTAGACCTTTTAGTACCGGAATGGTTTGGAACAAAAATAACATTCTGGGGAGAACGTGTGGAGAGAGGCTCAGAACTCACAGGGTTAAGAAGTTCTGAGTGACGTCTCACATTTTGAGGCGTGGTTTTAGAATACTGAGGGGAGTGGTTTACTGTGTTTCTCTCAGTGTGTGTTCTGCTCCGATGCGAGAGAGCAGCGACCATGAGCGCTCTGTCGCCAGGATTTATAGCTGTTGTGTTATGCTAAGGAATAAAGATAAGGAGATATGCTAAGGAATAAAGATAAGGAGACAGCCTGCTGCGTCCAGCCTGAGTTATTGCCCTCACACGACGTTCCTGCTTCTGTTCCGCTGTGTTTACGTTCTGCTGAGTCGGAGGTCCCTGGGAGGAAAAGCAGAGCCGCGCAGGAGAAGCGTGCCGGACCCCCCGGAATGGCTCAGGTTATGGGGTCACCAGCAAACGCCTGAAGCAGAGATAAGCAACGTTCGTGCGTGTGGGAGAAGCCGGCTGAGGAGAAGACTGCAGCCAAAGGCCAGCCAGGAGCTCGCTGGGAGGATCTGATCTGCTGGACCGGGAGGTGCGTAAGTAGGCTGGGCCCCGGGAGAAGATGGCAGACAGCCAGAAATCGTCAATCCCTTTTGATAAGGTGGACGGGAGCAAGCCCTGGGGAGACTGGCAGGCACTGAAGAAAGCAGTGGGAGCCAGGCCAGAGGGGGCTGAGAACTGCTCTGAGGAAGCACCAAGCCCAGGAGGGGCTGAGGGACGCCCAGAAGGCCCAGAGGGGGCTGGGACTGTGTTGGAAGGCTGTTGGAATGCACCAACACATGAGCTGTGTGCTGGAGAGCAGCTGAGAGAAGAGAAGAGAGATGCACCTGAGAGTGGGGGTGCAGGCCATTCCAAGGGTCTTGAGAGTGCCCAGGCTGTTTGGCAGGAGCTGGAGGGGGTTTGCAGAGAAACCACAGCAGAAGCCAAAAGCCAAGTCCCCAAAAGCAGAAAAGCCTCAAGGAGTGCTGCTGGAAAGGTTGGGGGGGCAGAGAAGACCAAAGGCAAGTTTGCAAAGTTTTCCACTCGGCGTTGTTTTGTCTGCAATTCTGCTGACCATTTGTGTCGCAGCTGCCCACAGAGAGCAAGGGAGACAGGGCAG
The DNA here is from genome assembly GCF_027172205.1 of Podarcis raffonei. NCBI lineage: Eukaryota > Metazoa > Chordata > Lepidosauria > Squamata > Lacertidae > Podarcis > Podarcis raffonei. Next base: position 17,845,071 of record NC_070620.1, on the reverse strand, counting down.
GATGTGTCCAAGGTTGCTTCCCATGGGAACCAGCCGGGTTTCCATGGCAACAAGTCCTGCAGAGGAGGCAGGCATGGGAAAGCGCATACGCTACGTGCTCCAGAGAGGGGAGGAAACGCTTATCAGCTGACTGCGTCAATGGCAGTTTTGAAGAACACCTGCAGCGAAGGCCCCAAGGTCGGGGGCAGCAGGAAGTCTGTTGCTAAGGCAACAAAGAAGGACAACTCCAGAGAGGAGAGAGTGCTACGTTGGGTTGTGGACTCGGCTGCTAACGCCCATTTAGTGACAGCGCCACCTGATGGACAAATGTGGAACTGCAAGGCTGTTTCAGCTGGGAAAACAGTTGTCTTTGCTGATCATTCACAGAGACATGTGACCCATGTTGCTAACGTGTTTGTCTCTTTCTTACAGGCTGAGCTAAAGGTCTACATCATACCTGAGATAAAACATTGCCTTTTATCTGTACCTTGTCTTTTACAGGAGGGATATGCAGTGAGTTTTGAGAAAAATGTTTGTACAATTTCCAGAGGGGGGAAACAGCTAATAAGTGTTGAGAAGAATCAGAACAACCTCTTTGTTCTGGAAACACCTCTGGAGGGTGAGGGGAATACTGGGAAAGCCACTGATCACACTCATGTGTCGTGTGCTTGCGTGTGGCACAAGAGAATGTCACATGGTTCCTGTGAAGACGTTCAGATGTTATCAGAGTGCACCAAAGGGTGCCGGGTAAAAGAATGTGGTCAACCTTTGAATTGCAGAGCTTGCAGAAAAGCAAGGCACAAGGGATTTAATAATCCCAGGGTGGAAAGAGTAACCACAAAGCCTTTTGAGCTTGTACATGCAGACATTTTGATATGCCACAGCCAAGTCTGGGCAAGGCCAAGGTTCTGATGGTGCTGACAGATGATTTTACGCGGAACGCATGGGCGTTCACACTGAGAACTAAGGAGGAGGCAACACAACTTATCAAAGATTGGGTTGCAGAGGTGGAACTAAGGTTCTCCACCAAGGTGCAGGGGTTCAAGTGTGACCGAGGTTCAGAGGTCACTGGGTCTGCTTTAAAGGGTTTCTTTCGCCAGAGGGGGATACGTCACAAGGTGACTTCTCCTCAGGAGGGTGGCGTGGCAGAGCTTAGGAGTAAAGCTCTGGTTCAAGCATCAGAGATTCTACTGGATGACTCTGGTTTGCCTCAAAGTTTTTGGGGGGAGGCGGTAAAGACAGCCAATTTCACGATGAACAGGTGCTACAATTCAGTGGTAGGTGACACCCCGTATTTCCTGCTTCATCGACAGAAGCCGCTTGTGCATTTCTTTCGCACTTTTGGTAGCAGAGCCATGGTGCCTGTACCAAAGTTTCTGCAGCAGGAGGGTGGCCCAAGGTACCAGGAAATGATCTTCTGTGGGTATGAGCCTGCGACAAAAGGGTGGAGATTCGCATATCCAGAAGGTGATCAGACCAAGCTTCTGGTCAGTAAACAGGCTGAATTCTTTGAGCAGGATGGTTGGGCAAGGCGCAAAGCGCACTCTGACGTTCACTCAGATTGTCTGTCTGACTCTGAGGAGGAGGGAGAGCCAGAGCCTGAACCTGCTGGTGGAGACCAGGTCCCTGAACAGAGTAGGGCGTCTCCACAGGTTGTTAAGAGAGTGTCCAAGAGTGAGCCCTCATCTCCTGTGCGCATAATGGAGAAAGCTCACAGACGTGTCAAGTCAGAGGGGGAATCTTCTGAAGAGGAAGACGCACTTGCTGGCCCCAGTGGGTCAGAAGGAGCACCCCAGTTTGTGCCCAGGCGGTCATCTCGGGCAACAAAGGGAATTCCGCCTGAGAGGTTTCAGGTCACAAATGCGTGGGTTGGTTTCGCACAGTGCGAACCTGAGATTTGTGAGGTTCAACAGGTGCCTAACAACGATGCCAGGAAGGGGCGGAAGGCAATGGGGAAGGTGTTGAACACTCAGAAGTCCTCTCAAAATATGATTCGAGAGGGGGTGTGGAGAGAGGCTCAGAACTCACAGGGTTAAGAAGTTCTGAGTGACGTCTCACATTTTGAGGCGTGGTTTTAGAATACTGAGGGGAGTGGTTTACTGTGTTTCTCTCAGTGTGTGTTCTGCTCCGATGCGAGAGAGCAGCGACCATGAGCGGTCTGTCGCCAGGATTTATAGCTGTTGTGTTATGCTAAGGAATAAAGACTTTAAAAGATAAGGAGACAGCCTGCTGCGTCCAGCCTGAGTTATTGCCCTCACACGACGTTCCTGCTTCTGTTCCGCTGTGTTTACGTTCTGCTGAGTCGGAGGTCCCTGGGGGGAAAAGCAGAGCCGCGCAGGAGAAGCGTGCCGGACCCCCCGGAATGGCTCAGAACGTTCATTTTGATAACTGCTATCCTCCCCAGAAAAGATAACCTCAATCTCTCCCAGATTTCAAGATCTTTCTTAATATTCTTCCAAGTGACTTCATAATTATCCTTATATAGGTTAATATTTTTCGCTGATATCCACACTCCAAGATATTTCACTTTCTTTGCTGTCATAATTCCCATCTTTTGTTCTAGTTCTACAATATCTTCCTTAGTTAGATTTTTAGTCAACATTTTAGTCTTATTTTTATTAATCTTGAGGCTTGACACCGCTCCAAATTCTTCAAATTTTTGCAAGGCTTCTTTCATACTATTTTTTGGGTCTTCTAGAGTTAATACAATATCATCCGCGAAAGCTTTTATCTTATGTTCTTTAGTCCCTACCTTAATCCCTTTCACTTCCGCTGCCTCTCTCAGTCTCTTAGTAAGTACTTCAAGTACTGTTATAAATAACAGAGGAGACAGGGGGAAGCCTTGTCTAGTCCCTTTAGATATGTCAAAAAATTCTGATGTCGAGTTATTTATTATTAGCTTAGCTTTTTGTTCATTATAGATAGCTTCTATACCTTTTCTAAATCTTTCACCCAGCCCCGTTGTTTCTAGATTTTCTGTCAGGAAGCACCAAGAAACGTTATCAAAGGCCTTTTCGGCATCAATGAAAATCAAAGCGGCTTGTTTGTCTATTCTGGTTTCCAAATATTCAATGATATCTATCACATTTCTTACGTTGTCCTTCAATTGTCTCCCTGGAAGGAAGCCCGTTTGATCTTTATGGATTCTGTTATTTAATACTTTTTTTAATCTTTCTGCCATTACATCCGCAAACAGTTTATAGTCGTTATTTAATAATGAAATCGGCCTATAGTTTTTCACCTCTAAGGCATCCACATCTTTTTTAGGAATTAATGTAATATAGGCTTCCTTCCAGGTATTCGGGGTCTTCCCTTCTTTTAAAGTATTGTTCATCACTTCACATAGGGTTGGGCTTATTTGATCACTTAATACTTTATAATATTTGGCTGACAGACCACCTGGCCCCGGCGCTTTACCGATTTTCATCTTTGATATTGCCTTCCTTACCTCCTCCTCTGTAATCAGCTGATTTAATAATTCTTTTTCTTCGGTTGATATCTGTTGTAAATGATGTTCTTTCAGATAGCGTTCTATATCATAGCCTGTCTCCTTACCTCTTTTATATAAATCCTTATAGTATTTCTGAAACAACCTTTTTATTTCATTTGGGTCTTCCACTATCTTATCTCCATCCCTTATCCTACAGATCATATTTTGTTTTTTCCTTTCTCTTAGTTGCCAGGCCAAATATTTCCCTATTTTATTAGCAGATTCAAAACTCTTCTGTTTCAACATTTTAACTTTCCACTCAATCTCCTGGTTTACTATCATAGAAAATTGGGCTTGTAATAACTTTATATTTTGTTTTATAGTCTCATCACCTGGCTTAATAGTTAATTGTCTTTCATTCTCCATTAACTGTACTAAAATCTCCTCCTTCTTTTTCTCTTTTTCTTTTCTTTGATGGCTGTTTTTCTGAATTAGAAAGCCCCTCATGACGGCTTTCCCTGCGTCCCAAACCGTTTCTAAAGCTGTCCCTTTATTTAAATTCCACTTGAAGTACTCTTCAATTGTTTCTTTTGCCTTAATCACTATCTTTTGATCATTAAATAGAGATTCGTTCATTCTCCATCTAAGTACTCTAGCCTCTTTACCCTTTAACTCTAAATATACTGGGTTATGATCAGATATAGTCTGTGGGAAAATTTCAGATTTGATTAAGTTCTGTATCAATTCCTTAGTGATCCAAATACCATCTATTCTCCCCCAACTCTGGTTAGGATTTGAGAAAAAAGTATATTGTTTTACAGTAGGGTTTTTGAATCTCCACGCGTCAATTAGTCCCATATTATCAACCAAATCAAAAAAAGTCCGTGGTAGCTTGCCTTCCTTAATCTCTTGTTTTCTTGTTGATCTATCCAGATTTGGTGACACCACCCCATTAAAGTCACCCATCACTATCATTTTTTGATCCATCCACTCTGTTAACTTAATACCTAATTCAGAGAAAAAGACTGCTTTTCTGTCATTAGGTGCGTATAGTCCGACGACAATAATCTTTACTCCTTGAAACATAATCTGTACTACAATCATTCTCCCTTGTTCATCTTTATACAGTAATTTTGGATCAAGTTTTTCCTTTATATATAGAACCACTCCTCGTTTCTTAACTCTATCTGAAGCCACAAAATCCAATCCTAATCTCTTATTGCTTAAAATTCTCTTATGCTTTCTTATTACATGAGTCTCTTGTAGGCAGATTAAGTCGAGGTTCTTTTTTAGTAAAATATGCGCAATCTGGTTCCTTTTATTTTTATTGTTGAGTCCGTTCACGTTCCAGGTCAGAACTTTTAGAGCCATCACTTATATGCAAATAATAAGATAAGAAGTCTAAATTAAATCTACTGTTTTTTATCGTCTATCTCTTCTCCTTCCCTCTCTTGTCCTGAATTTGTCTCCCTCTCTCCTTCTCCACTGTCTCCGCCTCCGTCCCCACTCCCCGATCGTTCACCCTCCTCCTCCCCCCCCCACCATCTTTCCGAGTTCTTTCTCATATCTTCTTGCAAATTTTTCTAATTCTGAAGGCTTGGACAGTTTGAATCTTTTTTCCTTAAAATAGAATGAAATTCCTTCCGGAAATTCCCATCTATATAGGATCCCATTTTTCTTCAGTTGGTTAGTTAATTTTTTGTAGGCATCCCTCCTTCGAAGAAATCTCGAAGGAATCTCTTTGTATATGATAATTGGATTTCCTCCAATATATAACCTTTTGTTATAATTCTGTTTCAGTATTTCGTTTATCATATCCATCGAATTGAACATAACTAATACATCTCCTGGCAATCTTTTCCCCCTGGCTTCAGCTGATTTTGTTTTTATCCAAAAAATATTTGCCAACGAGTAGCTTATCTCTTCTTCCTTTCTATCTAACCAGCTTGCCAGCTCTTTCACCATTTTAAATCTAATGTTCTCATTTGTCTCCTCTGGGAACCCTCTAAATTTCAGGTTTGCTTGATTCTGTCTCATCTGGGTCATTGCCATACTATCCAACAATTCTTCCTGTACTTTACCTATCTCCTTAACTTCTACTTTAATCCTGTCCAAATCCCTCTTATTATCCTTCGTGTCTTTTTGCACCCTTTTCATTGAGTCCTCAAGCACCTTGGCTCTTACCGATAGATCTTTAACTTTTCCTGTTAATTCTCCCACCACCCCCTCCAATCTTTTGTCCAACGTATCTTGTACTTCCAGTAGTTTTCTTTCAATATATTGCTCATTATGCTTAAATTCTTTCCTTATCTCAACCATTAAACTGTCATAGTCCTTGATTTCCCTCCCCTCCTTCCCATCTTCTTGTCTAGATGGCCTCCTTTCTGATGGCGTTCCCACCCCCTTTTTCATATTGAAAACTCTCCCTCCCCTGGCAGTCACTGAAACCCCCTGCTGGCTTTCTCTGTTCTTCCCGCAGATTCCTTCCGAAGTAGTCCCCTCCGCTCTCACACGGTGGCGCCTTGTAGACTTTCCAAGTCCTAGATCTATTATCTTCCGTAGGGTCTCACGGCCAGTTGTCTCTCTCCCCACGCCACACGGCAACTGTTATCCTAAGTTACTGATTGTCCGCCATTGGGGGGGGGCTAAGAATAAGGAGGTACCATACCAAAGAAAAAGAAGAAACCTATTGGGAGGATAGGGAAAAGCGATCAAGATAAAGAAAGTAATCAAACAATGGGGAGAGGAAGAGGGTGGCCAAAATATCAACAAATGGCCCAGAGCAAAAAAAAAGAACTTGCAAAGTTCATAGAAGGGTTATATAAGAGACATAAAAGTAACCGCCAAGATTGCTGAGACCATTGGCTTGATTCCCAGCGACCAATAGTCCCCTGGAACTTAAGCAGAGTGTGGGGTGAGTCTTAATCCAAAAGCAGGCATATGGGTGTGGGGCAGGACCAAATTAAGACGTCTCCTGAGGGGAGAAACTTTTATATATAGCAAAAAGTCCTGACCCACCGTCCTGATTACGCTTTCCACCTTTGCCTCTCATTTTTTTTGCCCAAGTACAATACTTTACATTTCTCCCTGTTAAAATTCATCTTGTTTGTTTTGGCCCAGTTCTCCAATCTGTCAAGGTCGTTTTGAAGTGTGATCCTGTCCTCTGGGGTGTTAGCCACCCCTCCCAGTTTGGTGTCATCTGCAAATTTGATCAGGATGCCCTTGAGTCCATCATCCAAGTCGTTGATAAAGATGTTGAATAACACCGGGCCCAAGACAGAACCCTGTGGCACCCCACTAGTCACTCTTCTCCAAGATGAAGAGGAACCATTGATGAGCACCCTTTGGGTTCGTTCAGTCAGCCAGTTACAAATCCACTGAGTGGTAGCATAGTCAAGACCGCATTTTACCAGCTTCTTTACAAGAATATCATGGGGCACCTTGTCGAATGCCTTGCTGAAATCAAGGTAGGCTACATCCACTGCGTTCCCTTCATCTACCAGGCTTGTAATTCTGTCAAAAAACGAGATCAGGTTAGTCTGACATGACTTATTTTTCAGAAATCCATGCTGACTATTGGTGATCACAGCATTCCTTTCTAGGTGCTCACAGACTGTTTGCTTAATGATCTGCTCCAGAATCTTCCCTGGTATTGATGTCAGACTGACTGGGCGGTAATTATTTGGGTCCTCTCTTTCCCCCTTTTTGAAAATAGGGATGACATTTGCCCTCCTCCAGTCTGCCGGGACTTCGCCTGTTCTCCAGGAATTCTCAAAGATGGCTGCCAGTGATTCTGAGATCACATCTGCCAGTTCTTTTAATACTCTTGGATGCAGTTCATCTGGCCCTGGAGACTTGAATACATCTAAACTAGCCAAGTATTCTTGTACTATCTCCTTAGTTATTCTGGGCTGTGTTTCCTCTGCTGAATCATTTGCTCCAAATTCTTCAGGTCGGGCATTGTTTTCTTTATCGGAGAAGACTGAGGCAAAGAAGGCATTGAGGAGTTCAGCCCTTTCTGTGTCCCCTGTTTGCATTTCACCATCTTCTCCTCTGAGTGACCCCACTGTTTCTTTGTTCTTCCTTTTGCTACGAACATACCCATAAAAGCCTTTTTTGTTGCTTTTAACCTCTCTAGCAAGCCTGAGTTCATTCTGTGCTTTAGCTTTACTGACTTTGTGTCTACACGTGCTGGCTATTTGTTTGAATTCCTCTTTGGTGGTTTCCCCCTTTTCCATTTTTTGTACACATCCTTTTTTAATCTTAACTCAGTTAAAAGTTCCTTAGATAGCCACCCTGGCTTCTTTAGGCACCTTCCATGTTTCCGTCTCATTGGTATTGCCTGAAGTTGTGCTTTTACTATCTCCCTCTTAACAAACTCCCAGCCATCATGAACTCCCTTTCCTTTTAGTATTACTGTCCATGGGATCTCACCCAGCACTTCCCTAAGTTTTATGAAGTCGGCTTTCTTAAAGTCAAGAAATTGAGTCCTAGTATGCTTGGCTGCTCCTTTCCGCTGTATAGTAAACTTCAGAAGAGCATGATCACTCGCGCCTAATGATCCTTCCACTTCTACCCCACTAACCAGGTCATCAACATTGGTTAGGACCAGATCTAAAATGGCTGTTCCTCTTGTTGCTTCTCCCACTTTCTGGACAATGAAGTTGTCTGCAAGGCCAGTGAGGAATCTGTTTGACCTTATGCTCTTGGCTGAGTTTGACATCCAACAAATATCCGGGTAATTGAAGTCCCCCATTACTACTATCTCCCTTCCTTTTGCATGCTTGGCCATCTGTTCCAGGAAGGCATCATCTATGTCCTCCGTTTGGCTTGGGGATCTATAGTAAACTCCCACAATGAGGTCTCTGTTATTCTTCTCTCCCTTAATTTTGACCCAAATGCTCTCACTTTGGCTTTGAGGTTCTAAATCTTGGATCTCTTCACAGGTATACACATCCCTGACATATAACCCCACTCCTCCTCCTTTCTTGTCTGGTCTGTTTCTCTGAAATAGATTGTATCCCTCCATTATTACATTCCAATCATGGGACTTATCCCACCAGGTTTCAGTGATGCCTATTATGTCATATTTAGTTTGCTGTACCAAGAGCTCAAGCTCATCTTGTTTATTTCCCATGCTTTGCGCATTAGTGTACAGACATTGAAGTCCATTAATCATTCCCCCGTGTCTCTTATTTAAGGATTTTTTCCTCCCACCACTAGGTCTGCGTGCTGTTTGCTCCATTTGGTCTATGACATTGGGATTATCATCTTCATCAATTGATAGACTCCTACCTTCAGGAGCACTGTCTCCCTCCCCCACATTAGTCAGTTTAAAGCCCTCCTGATGAGGTTTCTGAGATTTTAATGTTTAATAGGTTATTGTATTTTATTGTTTTGTTGGAAGCCGCCCAGAGTGGCTGGGGGGACTCAGCCAGATGGATGGAGTATTAATAATATATATATCATGGAACTTTGAAGTGTCAGGCATAGCTCTAATGGCTTTAGCCCAAGCGTAGCAGAGTTTTCCTGCACAGCGAAGAAGCTAGTTGAGGTGGAAATGACTAGTCAGCTAGACTCAGAATAACTATTTACAGGATTTATTAAAAGGAAAAATAAAACCAGCAGAGTTTCTGCATACAAAACAAAGCAAAATAAATCCTTTCTTTCTCTCTCTCTCTCTTAACCATACACAGCACTCCTACTCCTAACACACACCTAACATCACACTGTCCTAGCAATCCCTAGATAACAGAGTTGAGTGCTGGTCGTTAACCAATCAGAGTAAGTAGTTTCTAGGTCAAGCTGACCTTGGCTTTCTGCCAAGAGTAAATTGACACTGCCTTGAGTTAATTGTGTGAAGCCAGAATCTGTAAGTTTCCCATGAAAACCAATTAACAGAAACTGAACACCCCCTCACAGATTCTGCTGGACAATTAACATCAAATACACCTATGTAGGAGATTATTTTTCCAGCAAACCTAAACCCTTGCACATTCGTTTGTTCTTTACCTTTGCCAATGGTTTAGTTAACACATCTGCTACATTTTCTTCACTTGATACATAAGTACAGGTGATTACATTGTCTTGTACACAGCAACACACATTTTGGTATTTTACAGAGATATGTTTGGAACGTGATTTGAAACCCTCTGTTTTACTTAAGGTTATACAAGCTTGATTATCAATGTAAACTTGTACTGGTTCTCCACAATTTACATTTAAATCTGTTAACAAATCCTTGAAATAAATCACCTCGTTGCACAATTCACTCAATGCGGCGTACTCGGATTCCGTTGATGACACACTTACAACGTCTTGCTTGCGTGACCGCCAGCTGATTAAAGCTCCACCGACCATTATGACCAGTCCTGTGACAGATTTTCTATCCGGCAAATTTCCCCAGTCACTATCACAGTAGCAACTCAACATTTCATCCTCTGAAGAATTTAATTGTAACATATAGCCAATTGTCTGTTTGAGGTATCTCAGAACTTGTTTTACCCCTTTCCAGGCATTTAGTGTGGGTTTTGAGACCAATCTACTTAATATGCCTACTGCATAGCTAATATCAGGTCTGGACCATTGTGCTAGATACAATAAACTTCCAATTACAGAATGATATACATCAGGATGTTCAAATTCAGGACTCTCGTCTGTATGAAGTGTTTTTATGAAACCTGGATCCATAGGCACCACTGCCCCTTTGCAATCCTGCATCCTGTATGTAGTCAGTAGTTGTTTAACTTTGTTCTGCTGACTAATTAGGCAGCTGCCATCTTGGGCCCAGCACACTTCCAACCCTAGATATGTCCTAACCGGGCCTAAGTCTTTCATTTTGAACTTACTGGACAATTGCTTGGCAAACCTTTCAGTTTGTTTATCTGTTTTGCAAGCATACAATACATCATCTACATAAATCAGACAAAACTCTTGATCACTGCCTGTACCACGTACATAAACACAATTGTCAGCTGTACTCTGCTTGAAACCAAATGACACTAAGGCCTCATGGAAACATTTGTTCCAAGATCTTGCAGCCTGTTTGAGACCATATAGAGCTTTGTTTAATTTCAACACTCTATTGGAACCTGTCTCATAACCAGGCGGTTCGGCTAGATACAGGTCTTCTGATATTGATGCATGTAAATATGCAGTCTGGATATCAAAATGGTTTAACAGGAGTTTTCTCTTTGCTCCAAGCGTTAAAATCAGCCTTACACTGTCCCCCTTAGCAGTAGGGGAAAAAGTCTCGTCATAATCTTTTCCAGGCCTCTGAGAGTATCCTTGAGCCACTAAACGAGCTTTGTATTTGTACTCTCCTGTCACCAGAGGTTTAAGTTTGTACACCCACCTGCAGCCTACAATCTTTGCCCCCTCAGGCGCTGCTACTGGTGTAAAAACCTTGTGCTCATTCAGAGAGGACATCTCTTCCTCCATTGCCTGCTTCCAGAGCTCTGCCTCCTCTTTTGGTAACTTTAACACCTCCTGAAAACTCTTGGGTTCTGCAATTACACTAAACACATTTGCAGTATCTGGAGAAAAACGCACTGGAGGCACTCCTTTGTTTTGTCTTTTAGATCTTCTGGGAGAAAATTTTTCTTCTGACCCACTTTCCTCCTCAGAACTACGACCTCTCTTTTGTTGCTTAGCAACTGGTCTCTGGCTAATTCCACTTTCTTGAGAGCTCTTATCTGAACTTTCCTCCCCCTCAGACTCTGATTCTCTATGTTTACCTTCAGAGTCATGAAACTCCTGGGAAGGTTCAAACCAAACCTCAGTATTGGCATGTAGTCTCTCCCAGCCACTATGTTCACAAAAACTGGCATTCCTGGAGATCACAATGCCATTTGTCCCTTCAGCAAAGCGGAAACCTTTCCCCAGCTCCTGGTAACCCACAAACACTAACTGTTTGGTCTTAGGATCTCCCTTCTTTCTCATTTGTTTTGGAATTAATACCCAGGCTTTTGATCCAAACACATGCAAATGGTCAATTTTGGGTTTTTTCTGAAACAATTTAAAGTACGGGGTTGTACCTATTGTTTGATGAAAGAGCCTATTTTGGAGATAACACGCGGTGAGCATGCTCTCCCCCCAATAAGACATGGGCAAATCAGCATCATCAAGCATGGCAAACATCATGTCTTGTAAAGATCTGTTTTTTCGCTCTGCAACGCCATTCTCCTCTGGGGAAAAAGCGTTCGTTTTTCTATGCCCAATGCCACGCTTTTGTAACCAATCTCTAAAAGCATTTGACATAAATTCGCCACCTCTGTCCGTCTGAATCCTTTTGAGTTTAGTGGACAGAAATCTTTCCACAGATGCCACCCAGCCTTTAAACTTAGTGAACACGTCACCCTTATTCTTCATGGGAAAAACCCAAGAATAACGCGTGGCGTCATCCACAATTGTTAATGAAAAACGCGATCCACCCCTGCTTACAGCAAATGGACCAATTACGTCCATGTGAACCAGCTGTAGCGGTGACTCACTAACTCTGTCACTTCTGGGGTAAGAGACTCTGTGGGTTTTAACCTTTTTACAAACGTTACAATCAAGGTACTTGTTACAACTCTTTAAATTACCCCCATCAGCCAATTCAGACATTTTTAGTACACTTTTCCAGCAAGCATGCCCCATTTTCCTATGCAATAAGTGCACACAGTTGTCATGTATAGCTTTGTTATTCACTGCAGGCTGAGATTTACTGACTACTGCTGCAACTTGAGATCCTGCTTTAAGCCAAAACAAGCCGCCCTCTGACTTAGCAGTGCCTAAAATCTCACCAGCCTTCTTAATAATGCAACTGTCTCCTTCAAAATACACTTTAAACCCAGCTTTTAGCAAACAATCTACAGACATCAGATTGCTCCTTAACGACGGCACACAAAGTACATTTTGCAGGCATTCACGAAGACAAGGAACAAAAACTGTACCCCCCGAAATCACATCGGAAGTACTTCCGTCTGCTAGAGCCACCTGGCTGCGCTGTGCTGAGTTCTTGGAAACAAACAATTCATCTGAATTTACGATGTGCCGAGACGCTCCCGAATCGACCACCCAGACAGCTTGTTTCTCATCAGCAATCTTGACCTCGGCGGTCACCAGTTGAGCCGACTGTTTTCGTTTGAAGAATTTCTTTTTACGCTGCTGCTGCTGCTGATCTCGTCTCTGCTCCTGCACCGGCCACTGAGACTTGACCAACTCCGGACATTGTCGTTTTAGATGCGCTGAAGACCCACATCGGAAACAATGCCTAACAGCAAACGCAGACTCCTCACCGGCACACTGCTCTTGCTTCACCCCTGGCACGGCATGAGAACTCCTTCCAAACTGCCCGCCTGTAGAAGCCTCTGCAGCCAACGACCTTTCTTGCCTCTTCTGCCATTCTTCAATCAAACGCCCAGTAACGTAACTGATTGATAAATCACGCTCCTGTATGCCTTCTAGAGACAAAACTAAATTATCCCAGCTTTCCGGGAGAGAACTCAAAATAATAGCCACCTTCTCCTGCTGGTCTAATGAACAGTCTCTTTCCTGTAGCGCAGCAAACTTTAACTGTAAACTGTGTAGGTGTTCCTGCATTGTAACCCCAGGCTGTAACATTGCCTTGTACAATGCCTTGCGAATGAACAGCTTGGAAACCGCTGTCTCACGCACATGGAGTTCTTTAAGTGCTTGCCACACACCTCTAGCTGACTTGATTCCCCTCACATACGGCAACTGGGAATCTTCCAGCCCCAAGACAATTGTGGCCCTTGCTCTTTGGTCTTTATCGAGGTCTTCATCATCAGGCTTCACAGGAAACTTACTCACCACTTGCCAGAGACGATCCCTCTGCAGCACTGCCTGCATGCGTTCCGACCACAGCAAGTAATTGGAGTCATTCAGACGCTCAAAAGCCATCTGAACTGGTTGTGAGGCCATCTTGAGAGCGATGTCCCTGGAACCCGGAACCAGCTACTCACGACCACCGAGAGAGAAAACAGGAACCACAGCACCCAGCACTCACACGCTGCAGCTGTTGTCCTTGTGTCCGCTGCGTCACCAGCTCACCACAGTCAGGAACCAGCCAGTGTCCATCTGCTGCACCAACAGAAACAACAACTTCTGGAACTACTGGAACCAACGCCGTTGATGCTGACACCACCACAACTCAGGCTGGCAGCACAATACCCATAACCTCATGGAACTTTGACGTGTCAGGCATAGCTCTAATGGCTTTAGCCCAAACGTAGCAGAGTTTTCCTGCACAGCGAAGAAGCTAGTTGAGGTGGAAATGACTAGTCAGCTAGACTCAGAATAACTATTTACAGGATTTATTAAAAGGAAAAATAAAACCAGCAGAGTTTCTGCATACAAAACAAAGCAAAATAAATCCTTTCTTTCTCTCTCTCTCTCTTAACCATACACAGCACTCCTACTCCTAACACACACCTAACATCACACTGTCCTAGCAATCCCTAGATAACAGAGTTGAGTGCTGGTCATTAACCAATCAGAGTAAGTAGTTTCTAGGTCAAGCTGACCTTGGCTTTCTGCCAAGAGTAAATTGACACTGCCTTGAGTTAATTGTGTGAAGCCAGAATCTGTAAGTTTCCCATGAGAACCAATTAACAGAAACTGAACAATATATTTATTATTATTATTATTATTATTATTATTATTATTATTATTATTATTATTTATTATTTCCGCGTGCCTGGAAACCATCATCCTCATTGGGGGTGTCTGGTGCATCACTCTCTCCCCCCTCCCCGCAGTATCTCTCTCCCATCAATGGTGGTCACTTGCAAGGGGAAATCTAGTGGCAACAGGTGTAGCTGGTGTGCTAAAGCGAAGTCTCTGCTGAAAAAGTTACAAGAAGCACCAGACTCCAACAAGGCTTGGATTTCTATTGGATGCCCATTAGGAAGCTCCAGAACCACTTGCACGGCTATACCTGCCTTGGGAGGGTCTGGTTGGGGCTTTTTTACTAGTCGCCCGCCTGGCTGCTGCCCCTGTTGGTCTGTAGCCAGGCTCTTTCGTTTCCCTGTACCTGTGCCTTCTCTCCCTCCCCCTCTTTGCCTGCTGCCCCCTCTATGTCTTGCCAGGCTTTTCTTTGGGGACAGGCCTCCGCGAAATGCCCAGGCCACTGACAGATGAAACATTTTTTGGCTGCCTTCCAGTCCCTCCCCTCTTTCTTCCTGAGGTCATCAGTGTTTGAAAACTCCTGTGCGTGGTCTCCATCAATTTCCATCGGCTCTGCTGGTGCCAGTCTGTGGGAAGCCCCTGTCGGTATCTCAGGAATGCGGCTGCCATGGAAATGCTCCCCTCTGGCTTCCCGCCTTTCCTGCGCGCACGCGCCTCCTGTCAAACCCCAATGGCTAACACCGCTTTAGTTAACTCATCCATGGAACGCGGGCGAGGACCCCTGGATAATTCATCCTTTAACTCTGGATTCAAGCTTGCCTCAAACAAAGCTTTCAGGGGTTCAGAGTCCAGGTCCCAGCTTAACTTGTGCACTAGCATCGCAAAGCGCAACCGGTAACTCCGGATGGTCAAAGTTCCCTGCCGGAGGCTTCCTGTTGGTCATGGCAGTCAGGAGATCTTTCGGCTGAAAGAGCTCCTGCGCTTTGAAGCTGGGGAGACTGTGAGAGCGACACAGTTCCCCGGAAAAAACCTCAGATCGGGCGTTCTGAGGAGCTGGTGTTCCGGCAGATGCCTTTTAGAGACTCCCCCGCTCCCCGGTAAGCTCGCAAGAGCCCCGAGAGCAAGTGGGGTGGAGGCGCGGCACAGCGGAAACAACTGCTTTCTTCAAAGCTGCACAGGTCTGAGACTGGCAATCATTAGTGGCCAATTCCTTCATAAAAAGAATTAGCAATTCAGAACTGTAAGTACTCCTAAATCAATCTTGGAAATAATTGGGAAGATAAGGGAGACTTAAAAAAGGAGGTCGGTCCCCTTTTGTTGAACAAAGTAATAAATCGGCGTGCAAAGACCGAAGCCTAAAAGGAAAGAGAAACCTTTAAAAAGCAATTTTGCCCCTCTCCCTCTTTTGGGAGTAAAAGGGGCTGTGAATGATTTATATCAACTGGAAACTTGTTAAATAAGACTGAGATACCCTCTTTCGGCAGCGAACCATCCGGGAAGGAAGTCTAGTTTCTATGGTGACACCACAATGGAAGTGGAAAAATTCAATCTCTGTCTCTACTGAATAGATTATAAACTTTCCTGCACTGACTGGCAACTTTTTAAGTAGATAAAAACTGTCTTACTTCTTCTTAACAAAGGGAGCTTTGGATAATTTTTCTTTGCCATTTTTGTAGCTGGGGTTTAAGCAGTTTTTAAGACTAAGGAAGCTGCTTTCGATCTGGCTGGTGGAAAGGAGAGAAAATGTTTTTCTCCATTATTGTGGCAGACTGTGTGACTGACCTTGACATTCTTTAGCTATGACTTCAGAAAAAGAAAAGACCAAACGTGGCTCTAAAGCACCAACACAATTTGAGGAGTTGGTATTAACAGCGTTAAATGATATTAAAGAAGGATTAGATCGCAACACAGTCGCTATAAATAAATTGGAAAAAAGGATTGATCATTTAAGTACCTATCTGAAAGATGTCATAGAGGAAATAGATTCACACGATGCAAGATTGACGCAACTAGAGAATGTCAGGGTGCAGTATTTGCAACGTTTGCAATATGCAAATGCAAATGCAATAGCTTATCTGCAATGGAGTGCGAAAGAATCTTATCTGATATTGAGAGGGCTCCCTTATCAGGATCAGGATAAACTCAGAGAATCTTTGATAGGATATTTTGTGGAATTCTGGGATCTGAAAAAAGAGGAAGTAGAAGATTGGGTGGAGAAAGCTTACAGATTTGGTCCTAAAAAAGAGACTAAAATAACCTACGATTGTATTGTGGTCTTTAAGACCAAGGAACAAAGAGATATCATTCTGGGACATCACTATAAAAAAGGCCTCAAAGTTCTCGATAAATCCGTTGTACTCTTCAAAGAGGTTTCTAGGCATTTTTTGAACCTGAGATCCCAGTATAGGGACCTGACACATATTCTGAGGAGAAAGAACATATTTTTAGGTGGGAATTTCCAGCGGGCTTATCTTTCAAATTTGAAGGAAGAAAGCAAAAGATTAAGAACCTTGAGGAGAAGGATAGATTTATGCAAAAGCACTCGGTAGAACTTGGATTACAAACCCCACAGTTGCTGGGAGCGGAGGCACCGTCCTCGTAAGTAGACAATATGGCATTGAGAATTTATTCATGGAACGTACGTGGCTTGAATTTTACCGCAAAAAAGGAGAAAAATTGATCACATTTTGGAAAAACAAAACTTGGATATAACTTGTTTACAGGAAACCCACATTACAAGACTACACAGAAAAATTTTAATAAATAAAAGATTGGGCCAAGAGTTTATTTCTTCTGACAAAGTAAAGAAAAGAGGAGTGGTTTTCTACCAGTTTTCTACCAGAGAGCCATTGTGGTGTAGTGGTTAAGAGTGGTAGTCTTGCAATCTGGGGAACTGTCTCCGCTCCTCCACATGCAGCTGCTGGGTGACCTTGGGCCAGTCACACTTCTCTGAAGTCTCTCAGCCCCACTCACCTCTTCTTCTTCTTCTTCTTCTTCTTCTTCTTCTTCTTCTTCGCAGTTGAAATTTCAGCACAAGGCGAGAAAATTTTTTTACTAGGAATCTACACACCTAATGATGGCAAAGCGGAATTTTTTAAGAACTTGGAAGCAAGTCTGTTGGATTATATGGATTATAAAATTATATTGATGGGGGACTTGAATGGAGTCGCATCTACTTTGATGGATAGAACTCAGAGATCAAAGGTCACGAACTCTGGCAGACTACCGAAGACTTTCTTTGATTTAACTGAAAAATTTGATTTGTCAGATATACGGAGAATTAGAAATCCAATGGAAAGAGACTTCACTTTTTTCTCAGATGCAAACCAAGTATTTTCATGAATAGATTATCTATGGATATCCAGAGACTTGGTTCCTAAAGTAATAAAAACAGAAATTTGCCCTAAAACTTGCTCAGACCATAATGCAGTTTCTATGGACTTGAAAATGTTTGTTCAGGGCTCCTTCAGATGGCGAATGAATGATGATCTGTTAAGAAGTACAGCAATTGTTAAAAAGGCCCAAAAAACCCTAAAGGATTATTTTGAATTTAACATGAATCAAGGAACGGAAATAAGGGTGATTTGGGAGGCCAGCAAAGCGGTAATGAGAGGGTTTCTGATACAACAAAATGCAATTAGGAAAAAGTCACAGAATGAGACAAAAGATAAAAGTATGGAACAACTGAAAGATAAAGAGAAGAAGCTTAGAGGAAACCCAAAGAATTTGCAGATCCAAAAAGAAATTAAAGCCCTACAGGTTCAATATTCAGTTAGTAAATCAAGAAATTGAATGGAAGATAAGAAAAGAAATTTTTAATCTGCAAATAAATGTGGGAAATTATTAGCTTGGCAACTAAAGAAGAGACAAAAACAAAGTACTATTACAAACATTGTTACAGAAGGAAAGTCTGTAGAGAACCCTGCAGACATTAGAAAATGCTTTTATAAATATTATAAACAACTGTATAAAAAGGATAAAGAAGATATAGGGAAAATCAAGCAATTTATAAAGATTAATGGGTTGCAACAGATCCCGAAGGACAAAAAGAATCTACTAAAAGGTTTAATTACAAACCAGGAAGTGGAACAGGCAATAAATTCAATGCAACTTGGCAAGACACCAGGACACAATGGTCTATCAGCGAAATATTATAAGACATTGAAAGAATGGCTCATTCAACCTCTGGTAGAAGTATCTAACTTGATTTTGCGAGGGGGCAAAGCACCTGAAACCTGGAAGCACGCTTATATTACTCTGATTCCTAAACAGGGTCAAGATAGATCCAACGTTAAAAACTACAGACCAATCTTTTTCGCACCATAGTGTTGTGTTGGAATAACGACAGACAGGTAGCGAGTGTCATGTGGGAGGCGTCCCTCGAGCAAGTCTCGGGGAGTCCCTTTTATTGCATATTACAACATTGCCACAGGTGCGCTTGCTGCTGATTGGTTAACACAAGTGCGCTTGTTGCTGATTGGTTAACACAAGTACAACGTAACTTGTTGCTGATTGGTTAACACAAGTACAAAGTAACTATTACATATAGGCATTAATCACTAATAGATTAAAGGCTGGGAAAGGGAGCACAGAACTAGACAGGCATGAAGACCTCCTAATTAAAGTATAACCAATGATTAATATATTAAGACTTAAACAATTACATTCCATTATACCGTATTTTTCGCACCATAGGACGCACCGGACAATAGGACGCACCTTGTTTTAGAGGGGGGAGAACAAGGGGAAAAAATTCTTCCGCTCTCTGCCCAGCGCCCCTTCAGCGAAGCGGCAGGAGGCGCTGCGCAGAGAGTGGGAGAATTTTCCCCCTCTTGTTTTCCCGCTCTAAAACAAGGTGCCGTTTAAGGTGCGTTCAGGCGGCTACCTTGGAAGCCTGGAGAGCGAGAGGGGTAGGTCGCACCGACCCCTCTCACTCTCCAGGCTTCAGGTTCCTTTCAACCTGCTCTTTGGGGCTGGCGGGGGGAAGCCCACCACCAGCCCCAAAGAGCAGGTCAGGGAGCAGCGGAAAGGCGGAGCGGAGAGGCTGCTGCCATAGTCACGCGTCACTTCTCCAGCTGGGAGAGGGTCGCGGGGCTATGGCTTCTTTAGCCCCGCACGCGCTCTCCCGGCTGGAGAGGTGACGCACGGTTATAGATGCTCCTGCCATAGCCGCGCGTCACCTCTCCACCCGGGAGAGGGTCACGGGGGGCTGCTTTAGCCCCGCGCGCACTCTCCTGGCTGGAGAGGTGACGCGCGGCTATGGAGGCTCCTGCCATAGCCGCGCGTCACCTCTCCAGCCGGGAGAGGGTCGCGGGGGGCTGCTTTAGCCCCACGCGCGCTCTCCCGGCTGGAGAGGTGACGCGCCGCTATGGAGGCTCCTGCCATAGCCGCGCGTCACCTCTCCAGCCGGGAGAGGGTCGCGGGGGGCTGCTTTAGCCCCGCGCGCGCTCTCCCGGCTGGAGAGGTGACGCGCCGCTATAGAGGGTAGAGGGTAGCAGGGCTATGGCGTCTTCGCTCCATAGGACGCACACACATTTCCCCTTCATTTTTGAAGGGGGAAAAGTGCGTCCTATAGAGCGAAAAATACGGTATGTGGTCAGCTAAGCATTAAGGAACAGGTCAAAGTGTGTCAGAGTGTAATATTGTTGTGAACTCAAACTGAACTGGAACATTCTGGGATGATGAGAGAATGTCTTAAGAACGGTTTGTGTAGCATCATGTACAGAAGCAAAGCTTGGCAGCGAGGCTTTCCCAGCATGCCACAGTCATGTGCAGAAGCAAGTGTGTAGAGGCAAATGTGTAGAGGCAAATATTCCTATATCTCCCCCTTTCTTTTATTATTTGTGAGGTGTTGATTATATGGTTTCATGGTGAATAAGACAAAAATATTTCGGGATACGTGGTTTGCCAGCGCATGCCCAAAATAAGTTCGCCAGGGTGGATGGGACAAAAAATACGTCGGGATACGTGGTTTGCCAACGCATGCCCAAAGTAAGTCTGCCCACATTCCCCTATTAATTACTGTTGGTGCTGTCATTTCGCAAAGTAGGCAGCAATGATTTTGTTGGGTGGCTGAGGGGGAGAGAGAAGCTGAGAGCAAAGACGTATAAGACCAAGAATGCATTGGACAAAGCAGCATAACAAAATTAATATACATATTGTGACAATGGCATATTGAAAAAGATTACGAAGCCAATTCAGGTTTGGCAACCAACTGGTTAGCCACTGGGTGAATCAGTCCCAGAGGCCAGAAAATCCAACGTCCTGTTTAATGTGGTGTGTAAGATTTTGCAAATGAGAGATTTGGCTTTGAATGGCTTTAGAATTATCAGTAATGTTGAAGCAGCACATTTCATCCACTTGTTCACAGCCATAATGATGAAGCATCAATAAATAATCGATAGCAGCGCGGTTCTGCAACAGTCCATGTCGGAGCTCATTCTGTTCTTTATTCAAAAGGTGAAGAGCTTGTGAAGTAAAATTCAGGGCTTTTGCTGCAGAACAAGCTAAAGAGTTAATGTTCCTACTATTGCGTACAGCCAATCCAGGGACTCCTAAAAGAGAAACAGCTAAAGAAATATATTCAGACCTACTGGGAAGAGAAATAGAATCATCACAATCATTAGTCAATTCAACAGAGCGGCGATATCTAGAGCGGGACAAATGATGTTTTTTGGGTAATATGATAGACAAGCGGCTTAAACAGCAAGGTGTGCCATGGCTAATGTTTGCAGGAATGTAATTAAACGTATAGCCTGGACACGACCAGAACCAGCCTTCAGGCAGCTCTGTGTATTTATATACATAGGAAATATTTACATAATCAGAGCAATTAAACGTATCCTTGCCCATTTTCACACAGGTGGTTTTTGTGCAATTCACCATACGGGCGCAAGTAACATTAAAGTAAGCCACGTATGGGGTCAACAAATCAATGGCCGAAGGTGGGCGTCGGCGCACTTGGTTACCCCAGTTGTGGTAACCGGAATAACCAAGGGTGCGGAGAGAATCATTTTTGGGTAAAGATGAATAAAAAACCAAGTATCATTTTGCAAATCAAGAGGGTCATGACAAACAGGGATAAGGCAAGAGCCAAGGATCTCACCTATAGATACCTGCTGGGTGAGGCAGAAGGAAGAAACATTAAGGGTCTTTGCAAAAGATTCCCACACATTTATTGGTGAGGAACCACCGCCATTAGGGGCGGAGGCAGAGAGGGGCAAGAACAAAACGCTGAAAAGGAGCACTATCATGGAATTTATATTAAGGCAAGAAATAAGACACAGAAGCAAATTATCAGGGGTTGCTTCTAGCTGATTTTCCTTTCTAAGCTGTTCAGCTTGAGATGAGAGTGATTTTATTTGGCCCCACGTCACTGGTCCATTACGATTTCCCTGCTTGCGAGTCCTGGGGGGGGGCCGGGTGCCACATCCTGGGTGATCTGCAGTTGACCGTCGAACTGTGGTAGCGGATCCTGCAGGGTCTGATGCCATGCCATGGTAAAGGCGAACGCAGCGTGCGGGAACCCAGCGAGCACCCTGTGGAGTAGAAACTGCAGCGTAACCCTTTCCCCAGATAATCAGTTTTACTGGTTCACTCCATTCGTTGGAGGGTAATATTTTATAGCAGACCAATGGGGCTGGAAGAATCTCCTTTTGCTGAAAATGTTTCTGAAGGCGAGTATAGGATTGATGATCCTGTATGGAAACATTCAAATGATTGAGAGTAAAAAGCACACTAGCCAGCCAGCCTTCCTTTTCAGAAAGTGAGGCTGGAACTCCGGCCTTCTTTTCCTGCCGATTCAAAGCAGTTTTCAAAGTACGATTGGCACGTTCAACAATCGCTTGGCCTTGAGAATTGTAGGGGATGCCAAATAAATGATGAATATTCCAAGTTTCACAGAACTGAGCAAAGGATTTTGCGCAGTACGCTGGGGCATTGTCAGTTTTTAAAGAGTGAGGTTTGCCCATGACTGACATGGTACGAACAAGATGATTGCAAACATGCTTAACCTGCTCTCCCCTTTGAGGGGTGGCCCAAATAAAGCCAGAAAACGTATCAATGCAAACATGTATGAACTTCCAAGGTGAAAAAGGGGCAAAGTGAGTTACATCCATTTGCCACAGCTGGTTGGATTCCAGCCAACGGGGATTAACACCAGGGCTGGGGTGGCCAGTCTGATTAGAGCATTGAGGGCATTGTTGGATAATTGCACGTGCCGCTTCCAACGGAATTTGGAACTGGCGGCTAAGGGCTTTTGCATTCTGATGATGAAAAGCATGACTTTCAATAGGAGAAACAGGCAAAGCCCTAAGCAAAGAATCTGCTTTTGCATTGCCATCTGTAATAAAGCCTGGGAAAGGTTGGTGAGAGCGAATGTGTACCACAAATAGTGGGTGGGAACGATTAGAGAGAAGCAATTGTAAAGACAGGAAAAGGCTCAATAAATTGTCATCCAATAAGGGACTTACATAACTGCCCTGTAAACGAGTTATGACATTTGCAACATAAAGACTGTCCACTACTAAGTTAATTGGTTCTGAAGAAAAATGATGCAGAGCTTTAACAGCAGCTGCCAACTCAGAACACTGAGCAGACTTTTGTGGGAGAGTATAGAGGCTGTGCCATTCCTCATTTTGTTGCCAAGCAACCACCCCCCTGGAGGGGGCTCCGTCAGTGAAAACAGTCAGGGCGTCCAAAGGGACAGGAGACAATATGGAAGAGAAAGACAGGGAAATTTGTTTGCTCATTTGCAGGCGAGGGTCGGCTGGGATATGGCAACCCACTTGGCCAACAAAATTGGCTAAGGCGCACTGCAAATCCATGCTAGCGGAAAGAACAGTTTCCCATTGTTCTAAGGGCATGGGCACAATAATTTGGCGGCAATCAATGCCAAAGAGGCTTTTGCATCGACGGCGTCCCTTGCTGATGAGCTGAGCAAGGAGATCCACTAAAGGAGTCACTGTGTTTTTTGGTGTATGATGTAAATATAGCCATTCAATTATATGAAGTTTTGATGGTCCTAACTGGATAAGGGCCGCAAAAGGTTGGACAGAATCTGTCATTATAACTACAACGGGCAAAACATTAAGAATTGCTCTATCAACCCAGTGGATACGCATGATTTCCTTTAACTGGGCAACAGTTTTCTGTTGTGAAGAGGTCAAGGTGATTTGCTCACCAGGAGATTGATGGCCTTTTAAGGCTGAAAAAAGCGGCCGTAAAACTTCAAGAGGGATTTTAAAATAAGGTCTTATCCAATTGATGTTGCCCAGCAATTGCTGCAGCTGGACATATTTCATTGTTTTTGGAACATGAAGTTCAGGGACTATAGGAATAGAATAACTAGCTATCATTTTGTGTCCCAAATAATGAAAAGGAGAGGATTCTTGAACTTTTTCAGGAGCAATTTTCAAGCCATAATTTGACAAACAGGCTACCATATCACGTTTCCATTGGGGGGGAAGGCGTGGCCCACTGATAAGCACGTCATCCATATAATTATAAACCAAGAGGTGTGGATACTTCAAACGGAAGGGCTGGAGGGCTTGATTCACATAATATTGGCACATGGTAGGGGAATTCAACATTCCTTGTGGCAGGACTTTCCATTGATATCGTTCCGTGGGCTGGCTGTTATTCAGCACAGGAACTGTAAAAGCAAAGAATTTACGATCCTTCTCCTGTAAGGGGATGGAAAAGAAGCAATCTTGCAAATCTATGATAGCCAATTGATAGGAATGAGGGATTACATTTGGATTAGGCAGACCACACTGCAAGGGCCCCATGGGTTCAAGGATTTCGTTAATTCTCCTTAAATCCTGGAGAAATCTCCATTTTCCACTCTTCTTTTTTATGACGAAGATGGGGGTATTATAGGGGCTAACTGAAGACTCTATATGGTCTGCCAATAATTGTTCATTCACCAATTTTTTTAAAGCAGTTAGCTTTCCCCCCGTTATGGGCCATTGTTCCACCCATACAGGGCTGGTAGATTTCCAGCTGAGGGGAAGTGCAAGCTTTCTCATTAAATTGAATGGTAGCTTCTAATTGTTGTAGTAAGTCTCTGCCCCACAGATTGAGGTGGATTTTCAGCACACAGGGCTGGATGTATGCAATGGTTTCAGAGCTATCAGGCAGAGAAACAGGCAGCCACTGTACGCTTTTGGAAGAGGTTTGGGGTCCACCCACACCCCAAACTGCAGAGGCAGACTCAAGGGGCCACGTGGGGTCCCAGCAATTACTGGAAATTACAGAAATGTCTGCGCCCGTGTCAATCAAGCCTTCCAGAACCTTGCCATTGATTTTATACTTACGAAGAATTTTCTTGTCACCAATCCTCTGGATTACAGCTATTAGCTGTGGAGGGAAAGAAGAGAGCTCGTGCAAATTACTATCCATAATAGAAGCAGTAGGATGAGAAGGGAGCACCACCAGATGCACCCAGGACTCACCCTTTTTTAGCTGCATGGGCATATGGCTCCAAAATTGAACCATGATTGTGCCCACATAATCAGGATCTAGGATTCCTGGAATAACCTGGATTCCTTCTTTGGCTGCAGAAAATTTGGGTAGAATTAAGCCTGCGACCTTACGTGGTAAAGGGCCTGCCAACTGGGTGGGCATAAGCACAATTTCACCAGGTAAAACAGCATCTTTGGTCTCTTGATTAATCAATTCAATGGTAAAATCGGAAAGCATATTTTTTGAAAAATTTTCAGCAGTGGAAACTAAAGGCGGAAGGCTCTCTATTTGTTCTGGCCTGAGAGCGGGGCCGCTATGGAGTTTCCCGGACTCCTGCACTGATTTGCCCAATGATAGCCTTTCCCGCATTTCGGGCATTTTTTTGAAGGTTTAGCCTTATTGGCATCACCATTCCTGTTTGCCTCCCCGCCAGGGGCTCTGCATTGTTTAGCAAAATGGCCTGGGCGCTTACAATTAAAGCAATTACCTGTAGGTTTATTGGTGGCTTGGATCGTGCCAGCAAGCAAAGACATCGCATGACTCTGGCTTCCAACATCTGCACAGGCTTGAATCATGTCGGCCAGGTCATATTTAACGCGATGTATGATTGACTGCAACACTTTCTTGCAGTCGGTGTTTGCATTTTCAAAAGCCAACTTTTTCATCAATTCATTTTGAGCTGTGGTGTTATCAATCTGCCTAGTGACTGATTCTTTCAACCTGTCTATAAATTGATGGTAGGGCTCTGAATGTTGTTGTTTAATATTAACAAAAGAGCTCAGCGGTTGCCCTGAGACAGGGACTTTCCGAAAGGCACGCTGTACACAGGTCGCGGTGCGACTGAAATGTAAAGGTGTCAGCGTTGCCTGAGCTGTTATATTATCATACAGACCAGCACCATAAAGTTGATTGGCTGAATGCTGTGGATCAGACAGGGCTGATGCGCTATGTTTAAATTCACTTTCAAAAACTACATACTGAGCCGGGGACAAAAGCATGCGCATCAGATCTTTCCAGTCTTGAGGTAGCATTGTATAACCATTTGCTATTCCCTCCAGCATTCCTATTACATAGGAGGATTTTAAACTGGAATCAGCAATGGCTTTCCTTAATTCTCTCATTACAGAATAAGGAAGCGTCTCGTACAGTACCTGCTGTTGCGCAGTTCCTGGGTTTGTATAGGTGATAGGGAAAGCAGATGGCATTTCACCAGCCCACTCAGACTCCTCCTCTAAGAAAAGGAGCCCTTTCTGCCTAGCCAGAGAAAGTGCAGTGCGCACAGCTCCTGTAGGGGCTGTGGCAGGCGAAGGAGGGATGGGAGGGGAGGCTGTGGGAGATGTGGGCTGAGACGGTTGAGACATTGGGGGGGGTTGGCAGGGTTGCAAAGGAGGCAAAAGCTTTGGGTAAGGTGGGGGATTGTCTGTAATGGCTAAAAGGGCAGGGGCCGTAGGAGACGCCTGAGGTCCTAATTTAGCAACGGCGTCTGCACATTTTTGCCAAGTAAGCAGATAATGAATCGGAGCCCTCGGTTCTGCAAAGAGGGTTTTTCCGATCTTTTGCCAAGTTTCTACTTCTAAAGAACCAGTTTCTGGATAAGAAGGACATTGACAAGCAATCTCGCATAGCAATTGTTCAATCTCTTTTAAATAAATATGAACACCCGCCACCCGCTGTCTAACTAGATGGAGCAACTCCTTGGCATGCTCCTTTTGGAATTTAGTCAATCCCCCCCCCCCATACTCACGAAGTAGCGCGCTGAGACTTTTCCAGTCGAGTGAAGTATGGAGGCTGGCTGCGTAAGGGATCTGGCAATCATGTCGGGGTCACCAGATGTTGGGTTGGAATAATGACAGACAGGTAGCGAGTGTCATGTGGGAGGCATCCCTCGAGCAAGTCTCGGGGAGTCCCTTTTATTGCATATTACAACATTGCCACAGGTGCGCTTGTTGCTGATTGGTTAACACAAGTACAAAATAACTTGTTGCTGATTGGTTAACACAAGCACAAAGTAAAGATTACATATAGGCATTAATCACTAATAGATTAAAGGCTGGGAAAGGGAGCACAGAACTAGACAGGCATGAAGACCTCCTAATTAAAGTATAACCAAAGATTAATATATTAAGACTTAAACAATTACATTCCAATATATGTGGTCAGCTAAGCATTAAGGAACAGGTCAAAGTGTGTCAGAGTGTAATATTGTCGTGAACTCAAACTGAACTGGAACATTCTGGGATGATGAGAGAATGTCTTAAGAACTGTTTGTGTAGCATCATGTACAGAAGCAAAGCTTGGCAGCGAGGCTTTCCCAGCATGCCACAGTCATGTGCAGAAGCAAGTGTGTAGAGGGAAATGTGTAGAGGCAAATATTCCTATACCATAGGGCGCACCGGCCCATAGGGCACACCTAGGTTTTTTTTGGGGGGGGGAATAAAGGGAAAAAAATTATTTCCCCCCCAGAACAGGCTGCTCTGAAGAAATGGACTTTAAAGGAGAAATATTGAAAATGTTTGCAGAGATTAAACAAAGTGAAAAGAATTTAGAAACTAAATTAGAACAAGTGGACAAAAGGATTGGAAAGATGGATAAAAAAATTAGATGAAACAGTTAATGAATTAAAAGGACAAATAAAAGAGGTCTCTAAGAGAACACAGTCCCTGGAGGAAGGGATGAAAAAGACAAAATTGGAAATGAAAGAGGTGAAAAGGGAGGAGGAAAAATTTAAAGTGGGAATGTCGGAAATTAACAAGTCACAGGAGGAGGTTTGGGATGCGATTGTCACGAATGAACTGAGGCAGAGAGAAGTGAATTTTAGGCTGAGAGCTGTGCCTGAGACACAAGGAGAAAATATTAAAGAGAAATTAATAACAGAGATTGCACAATGGCTGGAGTTACAAACGGAAGAGGTCGCAAAAACAGTACAAAATGCATTCAGAATGAGAGTAAGAACAACTAAAGCAAGGAAACTTTCCGGAGACTGTTTAATTACGTTTAAAGATAGAGAAATGAGAAATCTGATATTACAGAAGAACAGAGAGAAAAGATTAAAGATTTATGAGAACTACATAATCATTTTTAAATACATCCCAATTAGGTTATTGAAACGAAGAGATCCATACAAATCACTGGTGCAAATACTTAAGAAAAATAAGATAGAATTCAGATGGGAATTTCCAGAGGGGGTCTCTTTCTTTTACAAAAGTAAGAAACATAAGCTTACGAGTCCAGAAGAAACAGGCAAATTTTTGAGAAGATATAAGGAACTAAGATCAGATGATGAAGAAGCAAACGGAGGAGGAGAAGTAGGAGCCACAGGAGGGACGGAACTGGAGAAGAAAGAAGAGGAAGAAGAAGAAGAGGAAGAAGAAGAAGAAGAAGAAGAGGAGGAGGAAGAAGTATAATAATAATTCAAATTAATTTAATCAGAGGATCAATATGGCGTTGAAATTATGGAATTGGAATATAAATGGGATGAACGATAAGAAAAAACGGAAAAAAATTGAACAACACCTAAAAAGGAAGAATTTGGACATTATTTGTTTACAAGAGACTCATGTGGCAAGAAGACAGAGAAAAATTTTGATTAACAAAAGATTAGGAAATGAATTTATATCTTCAGATAAGGAAAAAAAGAGAGGGGTAGTCCTATACATAAGAAACAAAATTGAATCTCAGCAAATTTTTAAGGATGAGGAAGGTAGAATCATTGCTGTTCAGATCAAATGGCAAGGCGAAAAATTAATGATTGTTGGGATCTATGCACCTAATGGAAATAAGACTGAGTTTTACAAAAAGTTGGAGGAGAAGTTGTTTGACTATATGGACCAAAAGATTATAATAATGGGGGACATGAATGGAGTAGTTTCAATGGAAATGGACAGATTAAGAGATGAAGGATGTAGTAAAGAAGGGAAACTACCCAAAACTTTTTTTGCAATGACAAAGAGTTGTAATTTAATTGATATTTGGAGACTTAGACATCCGCTTGAGAAACAATTCACTTTTTATTCAGAACCAAATCAGTCAATGTCAAGAATAGATCAAATTTGGGTTTCGAATGAGTTAACCCCAAGAATCTCACAAATTGAAATCCAACCAAGAGTAATATCAGATCATAGCCCAATAAAATTGGAATTAAAAGGTTATGAAGAAAGAACTTTCAGATGGAGAATTAATGAATACCTTCTAGATGATCAAAAAATTATAGAAAGAGCACAAAAGAAGTTGACGGAATATTTTGTTGATAATTGCAACAAAGGTACGAAGATGAGTACAGTATGGGACGCAAGCAAGGCGGTAATGAGAGGTTTTTTTATTCAGCAGAATTCAATCAAAAACAAAAATAGAGAAAAAGGAAAGAAAGAAATCTTAAAGCAAATAATGGACAATGAGCAAAAACTAATTAAAAAACCAAATAATTTAAAAATAAAACAAAATATTAAAGCCTTACAAACGCAATTTGCAATGATAATAAATAAAGAGGTGGAGTGGAATATAAAAAAGTTAAGACAAAAAAACTTTGAATTTGCTAATAAATCAGGCAAATAGCTTGCGTGGCAAATTAAGAAAAGAACAGAACAGAATACAATCAACAGAATCGTCGTAGAAGGAGAAGAGATAGATAACCCGAAAGGTATTAGAAAAGGATTCTTGGATTTTTATAGACATTTGTATAAAAGCAAAGGAAAAAATAATATGAGAAAAATAGAAAGATTCTTAAAAGGAAAAAAGGTGCAAAAGATCCCGACAGACAAAAATGTCATTACAGAGGAGGCAGGTTTAGTCGTTGTCTGAGGACTATCCCTGCCTCCGGGTCTGGTCCTGACCGGATGGATACTAGAATCAGCAAGGGATACCCACATGACCTGAAAGTGTTGCTGTGCAATGCCAGGTCAAGGATTCATGAGACCACTGCCATCCATGACTTGATCATGGATGGAGGATTTGACCTGGCATGTGTAACAGAGACTTGGTTGGATGAAGCAGATGGGCCTGTCCTTGCCGCTGCTTGTCCACCAGGTTTCTCTTACGCACAGCAACCCAGGTCATGTGGGCGGGGAGGGGGGGTTGCAGTGATTTTTAGGAAGTCATTAGTTTGCACCAGGCGTCCTATTGGGAAGACCCAGTTTTCCGAGTGCATGTTCTGGAAGTTGGGCAATAGGGGCAGTACAGGATTCCTTTTGGTGTACCGACCTCCCCGCTGCACCAAGGATTCCCTGCCCAAGCTGCTTCAGGTTGTGGCGGATGTTCTCCTGGAGACACCTAGCTTGGTTGTCCGAGGGGATTTTAACATCCATGCCGACACAGCCTTACAAGGGGCCGCTCGGGACTTCGTGGAAAGCATGGCCTCCATGGGGCTGTCCCTGAATAAGTCTGGCCCAACCCATAGCCGCGGACATGCCTTGGACCTGGTGTTTACCTCTATGGATGTTGGTGATCTGACACTAAGTAAAAGCGAAACGAAAGAAGTGCTATGGGCAGATCACTTCCTGGTGCAACTGGACTTCTCTGCGATCCATCCCCTCTGCAGGGAGGTGGGACTGATTCGGATGGTCCGCCTCCACCACTTAATGGATCCAAATGGTTTCCAGAGAGTGGTAGGGGATGCTTTATCCCATGTTGATGGCCTTTCAGCCGATTCCCTGGTGGCCTGCTGGAATGTGGAGTTAACCAGGGCTAATGACTGTTTGGCTCCGAAGCGCCCTCTCCGATTGCATGGAGCCCGGAGAGCCCCGTGGTTTTCCACGGATCTGAGGGCAATGAAACAATCGTTGAGACGGCTAGAGCGCCGGTGGCGGATAATTCATTCCGAATCTGACCGGACACAGGTTAGAGCTCAACGTCAAGCCTACCAAGTGGCGATAGCAACGGCGAATAAGACTTTCTTCGCTGCCTCTATTGCATCTGCAGAAAACAGCAGCAGGAGACTTTTTCAGGTGGTTCACAATTTAGCGGAACCACCTGCGACATCGGGGCCCGGTACGGGCCACATGATCTCCTGCAATGATTTTGCAAAGTTTTTTGCAGATAAAATCGCTCAGATTCGGAAAGAGGTAGACTCCACCATGGGAGCAGGGCCAGGGCGGGAGAGTGCTAGAGTCCTGTCTAGTCAAGTTGTGTGGGATCAATTCCAATCTGTTACCTCCGAGGATGTGGACAGCCTGCTTGGACGAGTGAAACCAACCACCCGTCTCCTGGATCCTTGCCCATCCTGGCTTATAAAAGCTAGCCGGGAAGGACTGGGCGATGGGCTTCGTGGGGTGGTGAATGCTTCCCTCCGTGAGGGAGCCTTCCCAGACCCGCTGAAAGAGGCGGTTATTAAACCGCTTCTTAAAAAACCACCTTTAGACGCGGCCACGATGGCCAATTATCGCCCAGTCTCAAATCTTCCATTCTTGGGCAAGGTGATTGAGTGAGTGGTTGCTGAACAACTCCAGGCACGCCTGGAAGAAGCGGACCATTTGGATCCCTTCCAGTCGGGATTCAGGCCTCATCATGGGACTGAAACTGCCTTGGTCGCACTGGTTGATGATCTCCGGCGGGCTAGGGACAAAGGTGAGAGCTGTTTCCTAGTTCTGCTGGATCTCTTAGCGGCGTTTGATACCATCGACCATAACATCCTTCTGGACCGTCTTGAGGGGCTGGGAGCTGGGGGCACTGTCATACAGTGGTTCCGCTCCTTCTTCCTGGGCCGTGTTCAGAAAGTGGTGGTGGGGGATGAGTGTTCAGACCCCTGGGCTCTCACTTGTGGGGTGCCTCAGGGTTCTGTCCTCTCCCCCATGCTTTTCAACATTTACATGCAGCCACTGGGAGAGATCATCAGGAGGTTTGGGCTGGGTGTTCATCAGTATGCGGATGATAACCAGCTCTACCTCTCTTTTAAATCAGAACCAGTGAAGGCGGTGAAGGTCCTGTGTGAGTGTCTGGAAGCGGTTGGAGGATGGATGGCGGCTAACAGATTGAGGTTGAATCCTGACAAGACAGAAGTACTGTTTTTGGGGGACAGGAGGCGGGCAGGTGTGGAGGATTCCCTGATCCTGAATGGGGTAACTGTGCCCCTGAAGGACCAGGTGCGCAGCCTGGGAGTCATTTTGGACTCACAGCTGTCCATGGAGGCACAGGTCAAATCTGTATCCAGGGCAGCTGTTTACCAGCTCCATCTGGTATGTAGGCTGAGACCCTATCTGCCTGCAGACTGTCTCGCCAGAGTGGTACATGCTCTGGTTATCTCCCGCTTGGACTACTGCAATGCGCTCTACGTGGGGCTACCTTTGAAGGTGACCCGGAAACTACAACTAATCCAGAATGCGGCAGCCAGACTGGTGACTGGGAGCGGCCGCCGAGACCATATAACACCGGTCTTGAAAGACCTACATTGGCTCCCAGTACGTTTCCGAGCACAATTCAAAGTGTTGGTGCTGACCTTTAAAGCCCTAAACGGCCTCGGTCCAGTATATCTGAAGGAGTGTCTCCACCCCCATCGTTCTGCCCGGACACTGAGGTCCAGCTCCGAGGGCCTTCTGGCAGTTCCCTCACTGCGAGAGGCCAAGTTACAGGGAACAAGGCAGAGGGCCTTCTCGGTAGTGGCGCCCGCCATGTGGAACGCCCTTCCAGCAGATGTCAAAGCGATAAACATCTACCTGACATTCAGAAGTTTTTAATATGTGAAATTTTAGTGTATCTTTCATCTTTGTTGGAAGCCGCCCAGAGTGGCTGGGGAAACCCAGCCAGATGGGCGGGGTACAAATAATAAATAATTATTATTATTATATTATTATTATTATTATTATTATTATTATTATTATTATTATTATTATTATTATTAAAAAAGACAGACTGAATGCCCCAATTGAAATTGAAGAGATAAAAGAAGCTATAAAAGAATTTAAAAAAGGAAAGGCCCCGGGACCAGACGGATTTATGTCAAGTTACTATAAAGAATTTAGACACATCCTGACTGTACCATTGAAAGAAGTGATGAACAATATCTTAAAGGAAAGAGACATTCCGGAAACTTGGAAAGAAGCCTTTATTACATTTATCCCAAAACAGGATTCAGATTTAACACAAGTTAAAAATTATAGGCCGATATCACTGTTGAATATAGATTATAAAATCTTTGCAGGAATTTTATCAAAAAGAATGAAAAGGTACATGAAAACTGAACAAAAGAACAAAGGAAACAGGAAACCATTAATGTCACATCCCGTCTCCCTTTCCCGTGAGACTGGACTGTCTCTGGAATGTAAACAGAGTCCTGTGACTCCAAGCGGCTGCTCAGTGGGAAACAGAAACTAACAGTTTCCTGTTCCTATGTTCCTTTGTTTGTTTCAGTTGCTCTCTGCTTTCATAGAGAGAGGATGTATTTTTCTTTTTTTTCTTTTATAAATATTTATTGGAATTTTCAAAAAATAAAGAAAAAACAAAAAAAAACACTTAAAAACACATAAAATTTACATTTCTTACTGTCAATGACCAATTTCCTTGACTTCCCCACACCTCCCCTTCTTGTATTCCAGTTCCAATTTTTAGCTCAGCAAGTTCTTGTCCGAGAGGATGTATTTTTCTTTGCTGTCTGCATAGCGAGAAATAAAACTATTTAGCCATGTAGCCATAAATCTCATCACTTCCGTGTGCTGCTTTGATTCTCTGCTGGACGGGAATGTGCCTGAGGCCTCATCAAAGGCTCAGACCGATAATTATCGTCAGGGGCAATTCTGGAGGAAAATGAGCTTTATCAGCTTGGCCGAGTGGAGATCCCGACATTTTTAGTTAATAAGATGAATTGTAAAGATATGATACTAGATATGAACTAGCCTGCTTGCCTTCAACTAGCTTGCCTACCTGGAAGGGTCGCAGCAAGTGCGCATTGATAATTACTGGTCTACTGGAGGTACAAATAATTAAATAATTAAAAATACATAAGTAAATAAATAAATAAATAATATAGATAGATAGATAGATAGATAGATAGATAGATATAATTAGTAATAATATTAATAATAAGTAATAAATAAATTATATATATATATATATATATATATATATATATATATATATATGCATTAATAATAAATATAGCTTGTTTCATTTACAGTCTACTCCTTGCACAATTTAACTCCTAGAGGCCAGTGTAGTTAATACTGAACTAATCACTGACTAACATTGTACCCAATTGGAGCCAGTGCAAGCAATACTGAACTGCACGGTAATTGATACTCAGCGTGCACAAATAACGGCCAGTGTAGTCAATACTGAACTCGCTAGCCTTCGAAAACCGGTCAGTGTGATGGCTCCAGGGAGAAATCAACAGGCTTCTTCTCCTAGTGCAAATGGGGCTGGCACCCAAGGTGGCTCTCAAATGCCCGCTATGCCATGCATTTGTCTGATGAGATAAAGTCCATACCTAATTTTTTGTTAATTAAAACCCTTTTGTGTTTTTTTGCAATATGTGTCTCTTGAAAACAAATTATGTCTAATTTCTGTTTTTCGATTACATGCTCAATCCTGTGGTGTTTGGCTTTACAGTTTAAACCATTCATGTTCCAGCTCAGTATTTTAAGATTGGCCATTGTCAGAGTCAGTTACAATATCTGTTTTTTCCACTGTTGCTCCTTCCAGTGATAGCCGCTCCAAGGCAGTTCTTTGTTCTGCTACTGGGTCCCCCCTGTCATGTCTTGGATCTAGGTCTCTCCTGTGTTTTTCAAAGAATTCTCTTCCCTGATGTTCTGATGTCAATCTATATCTCTTTTTCATGAATGTAAAGGATATACCCTCTGGGTATTCCCATTTGTATCTGATGTCTGCTCTCCTCAATGCTGTTGTTAAAAATCTATATTTAGTCTTCCTAAGTCTCAGTTTCAGTGGAATTTCCCGAAAGCTATCCGCTTTCTGTCCAGCAACCACAAGATTGTCCTCAAAGCTCTTTTGAAGGATTGCATCCTTCATTTTTTTTTGAAACTAGTGTTAATAGGACATCTCCTGGCTGCTTCCTCATTTTACTTTCATGCAATCTAATTCTAAAACAGCTCTCTGAAAGTCCTTCCAGCCAGTTTTTCCTTTCTCCCATCCACTCTGAAATTATCTGTGTCCCATATGTTTCCAAATTCTGTTCTGTGTCTGATTCTGGTAGGCCTCTTATTCGTATCGTCCTGCTCTTTCCCTTAACTGTATAAGGAGAATCTGGTCTTCCAACTCATTTTGTTTCTCCTGCACCCCTCCCAGTGTCCCCAACACCCCTTTTTGTTCCTCTCTCAACTCTCCTACCTCCTCCTTGGTTTTTTCTAATCTGTCTACTTTAGTTTCCAACTTGTTAACTTTCTCTCCTAATATCCCAAATTGTTCTGTCAGTACTCTGTTTGAGTTTTCAATATCTCTATGAACTTGTTCAATCAATGTTTGATTGGATTTTTCCATATCACTGTGAAACTGTTGGGTGAGGTTTTGCATTATAATAAATAATAAATAAATAAATAATAATAATAATAATAATAATAATAATAATAATAATAATAGTAGTAATAATAATTATTATTATTTATTATTTGTACCCCGCCCATCTGGCTGGGTTTCCCCAGCCACTCTGGGTGGCTTCCATGGAAACCAAAAATACACTAAAATATTAAAAACTTCCCTGAACAGGGCTGCCTTAAGATATCTTCTGAATGTCAGGTAGTTATTTATCGCTTTGACATCTGATGGGAGGGCGTTCCACAGGGCGGGCGCCACTACCGAGAAGGCCCTCTGCCTGGTTCCGTGTAACTTGGCTTCTTGCAATGAGGGAACCGCCAGAAGGCCCTCGGCGCTGGACCTCAGCATCCGGGCAGAACAATGGGGTTGGAGACGCTCCTTCAGGTATACTGGGCCGAGGCCGTTTAAGGCTTTAAAGGTCAGCATCAACACTTTGAATTGTGCTCGGAAATGTACTGGGAGCCAGTGTAGGTCTTTCAAGACCGGTGTTATGTGGTCTCGGCAGCCGCCCCCAGTCACCAGTCTAGCTGCCGCATTCTGGATTAGTTGTAGTTTCCGAGTCACCTTCAAAGGTAGCCCCAAGTAGAGCGCATTGCAGTAGTCCAAGCGGGAGATAACCAGAGCATGCACCACTCTGGCGAGACAGTCCGCGGGCAGGTAGGGGTCTCAGCCTGCGTACCAGGTGGAGTTGGTAGACAGCTGCACTGGATACAGAATTGACCTGCGCCTCCATGGACAGCTGTGAGTCCAGAATAACTACCAGGTTGCGCACCTGGTCCTTCAGGGGCACAGTTACCCCATTCAGGACCATGGAGTCCTCCACACCTGCCCTGTCCCCCCAAAACAGTACTTCTGTCTTGTCAGGATTCAACCTCAATCTGTTAGCCACCATCCATCCTCCAACTGCCTCCAGGCACTCACACAGGACCTTCACCGCCTTCACTGGTTCTGATTTGAAAGAGAGGTAGAGCTGGGTATCATCTGCATATTGATGGACACCCAGTCCAAACCCCCTGATGATCTCTCCCAGCGGCTTCATATAGATGTTAAAAAGCATGGGGGAGAGGACGGAACCCTGAGGCACCCCACAAGTAAGGGCCCAGGGGTCTGAACACTCATCCCCCACCACCACTTTCTGAACACGGCCCAGGAGGAAGGAGCGAAACCACTGTATAACAGTGCCCCCAGCTCCCAGCCCTTCTAGACGGTCCAGAAGGATGTTATGGTCGATTGTATCAAAGGCTGCTGAGAGATCCAGCAGAACTAGGAAACAACTCTCACCTTTGTCCCTAGCCCACCGGAGATCATCAACCAGCGTGACCAAGGCAGTTTCAGTCCCATGGTGAGGCCTGAATCCTGATTGGAAGGGATCCAAATGGTCCGCATCCTCCAGGCGTGCCTGGAGTTGTTCAGCAACCACGCGCTCAATCACCTTGCCCAAGAATGGAAGATTTGAGACTGGGCGATAGTTGGCCATACTGGCCAGGTCTAAAGATGTTTTTTTAAGAAGCGGTTTAATGACCGCCTCTTTCAGCGGATCTGGGAATGTTCCCTCACAGAGGGAAGCATTCACCACCCCGCAGAACCCATTGCCCAGCCCTTCCCAGCTTGCTTTTATTAGCCAGGATGGGCAAGGATCAAGGAGACAGGTGGTTGGTTTCACGCGTCCAAGCAGCCTGTCCACATCCTCGGGGGTAACGGATTGAAATTGATTCCATGCAACTTGACCAGACAGAGCTCTAGCACTCTCCCGCCCTGGCCCTGCTCCCACGGTGGTGTCTAGCTCCTTCCGAATATGAATGATGTTATCTGCAATAAACTTTGCAATGCAAAATGCATTGACTGGACCGTTTCTTTCCTAAATTCCCAAAGCTGTTGTGTAAAGTAAATCTGTTTGCTCTCTCCCCCCTTTATCAAGCAGCTCTTCTTGCACACTAGCTCTTCTCCTTTCTGCTGCTGCCTTCCTGGTAACTGCTCCTTCCTGTTTACTCGCCATCTCTATATCAATTGCTTCCCACAATTATTTTTAAGTTGTTCAAGGTCACACCTGCAGTCTCCAGCTCAGCCCGAAAGTGAGACTATTCTCCCCTCCCAGGCTGAGCTTCCAGTTTCCCTTTCCCTTTGGTTTGCCTTCCCCTTTCCCCAATACAGCAAATCAGGAAGCTGTAACAAAGGAAAAAAATTAATACAAAAAGAACCAAATAAAAACTAAGAGACTTAAAGTGTACACTCCATTCTATAGGTACAAAATTAAAATTTCCAGATCTGTACTTTTAACAGCAACCACATAAGTAAAAATTAAGAAAGGAGAAACCAGAAGAAAAATCAAATACAGTTCCAAGTTTATGTCTATAAGGACAATGTCTTATACTTATCTATCTTATAAGTTTTCCAAGCAATGGTAGTTGATGGTGGTTCCAGTGTCTTTTTCTCAACTTAATTTTTTTAATTTATAATCCCACGGCTTTTTGGCTTGATGATTAATTCCCAAGTATGCTGGAGTTCCAGTCAGCAAATCTTTCTTGGGAGGCACTTATGATCTCTGGGGGCACTGAAGTTAATTTTGAAGCTATTCCAGGCTCTTTTCCACTTTATGAGTTTTTCCCCTCAAAGGTGCCAAGAGTTCCCCTGCAGGCTCCACCTTTGTGCCTCCAAATCCCAGAGTCTGGGGTTTTCTCCTCCCCTTTTTCTTTTAGCTTTTCTCTGCCAGTTTTTAAAAGACTGTCCAGGTCCCTCCAGTTGTCAACAGGTTTCCTCCTTTATATCTCAATAGGCAACTTGACATAATTATCCTAATATGTATCCAAAAGAATGTGGCAGTCCTCCAAGTCAAAGACAGATTGTTTCCACTCTCCATGGCTGTAGCAGTCTCTATATCCCATTCACAAAAAATTCCCCTTGCAGAGCCAGTCCTCAGAAATCGGAAGCTGACTTCCTGTTTTGCCAAATTAACCTTTTAAAGTCTAATTTCTTCTTTCAAATGTTTTATTTGACTTTTACCTCTAATTGGGTGATCCGCTTCTTCTGGTGACGGTACGTGGCTTCAGCAATAGGGTGCGTTGGAGCCGAGAGCGGACTCAAGCCCCTGCCCCCTCCCCCCCGCGCGGAAAACAGCAGCTGGGAGGTGTTCTGGTGGGTGAGTTTCTTCGCTCTGCTGGAATCCTAGAGTCCCCACTCTTCTGTGGGGGTTTTTTTGGGGTGTGCTGAGCCCTGGTGGCACCCTCAAGCCCTATTTTGCCAGGACCATGTTGTCTGTTAATCGGATGACACGGAGCACACTGCCATTAGCCTCCCGCAGCAGACAGGAAGTCAATATTTAAAATATTTCTGACAAAGTTTTATACCAGTGGAGCGCTGAAGTTGTAGTTGTACTTCAGGTGGCATATGAATGCATAGTAGGTCTGATTTGCTATAGTTAACACAAAAAAGAGACCTTTCAGTAAGCATCAAGTATTTTCATTACTGCTGGGAGACTTGTTCCAGGGCGAGACAGCATCAAGGCTACGTCATCTGCGAACATGATCACCAGATGACTCTGCCAATTAATTTGTATTCCAGACACCTCAGGGTCTCCCCTAAGTGCTAGAGCCAAGGGTTCCATGGCCAGGGCAAAAAGCAGGGGCGACAATGGGCAGCCCTGCTTCATGGCCCAGCCCATCAATATAGGCTCTGAGTGTATACCATTTATCAAAATATTTGCGGTGCAGTCCTGATATAAGGTAGTCAGCAGTGCAATGAATGGGGCTCCCATGCCAAAACCTCGCAAGGTTTCAAAAAGAAAATTCCATTCAAGACGGTCAAATGCCTTCATTGCATCCAATGTAAGGATGGCTGTTGGTGCTGGTTGGTTTGATCCCTAGTATATTGCATTGAAGATTCTCCTAACTGGGGTAGTTATTGACCTTTGCCTAATAAAGCCTGTCTGATCAGAATATATAATTTGGTACAATCGTCGCTAACCTGTGTGTAACAATGTTTGTAAGTAATTTTAAATCAACATTTATTAATAAGATAGGCCTACAGGACTCAACAGACTCCGTCTTTATTTGGTTTTGGTAGCACTACAATGTGTGTTTTTCCAGGTTCCAGGTATCAAGCCATGATCCTTTATACCTGTAAATAATTTCAGCAAGAATGGGGCCACAAGTTCAGAAAATATTTTATAAAAATAGCCAGTAAACCCATCTGCTCCAGATGCTTTAAATGGTTTTGTCTTTTTTATACTAGCTAATATTTCCTCAAGTGAGATTCAACATTAGCTTCTGCTTCTTTAAGGAGCTCTTGTGGTGGTAGACATGGTAATTTATCTTAATTAGTCTTGCAAAGAGATAGTAGAAAGTTTATTTACCCTTGATGCTAGTCTTTTGGCCCCATGGAGCTGCTTTCCAAGTATTTAAAGGCATTTTAGTCTGAGAGATCAGAAGGACATCCCTCACGGCTCCATTCCCAGACTGGAAGTCCTATTTGACAGATTTCTTGAATGTTTCTGCCTGGCTGAAATGTGTCCCTAATCTCCGAAAATGCATCTTGCTTCCCTGAATGGAGGAAACAGAAGGTTGTGTAAGTATGTGTAGAAACTAACTAATACTTTGGCCACCTCATGAGAAGAGAAGACTCCCTGGAAAAGACCTTGATGTTGGGAAAGATTGAGGGCACAAGGACAAGGGGACGACAGAGGACGAGATGGTTGGACAGTGTTCTCGAAGCTACGAACATGAGTTTGACCGAACTCCAGGAGGCAGTGGAAGACAGGAGTGCCTGGCGTGCTCTGGTCCATGGGGTCACGAAGAGTCGGATACGACTAAACAACAACAAACCAACCAAGGCTATGGATTTTTTTTTATTACCAAAAAAGCCTGGGAGAAGAGGGATGTTTCACCTGGCACCTAAATATATGTAATTAATGTTGGCTATTTGCAGATTAGTTCCACTGCAGAAAGCTTGCTGGGGAGACCACAAATTACAAGGAACACAAAATAACTTTAGCTAGGTTTTCATGCCAAAAACAAAAACTCCTTTACACTAAATATATCATGCATGACCTATCCACCAACCCAACCACCAGGGGACTGGGAGAGCTAGGTGCTGCTCTTTATATACTATACCCAATTGCTGACACAGCTTAATTAGCACAACTTAACAGCACCTGCTGTACTGATTCACAGCTGTAAAACTAGGTCACGTTATTTGCTCTGGCCTTTAAAGAAATACACATCTTGTGGAACAATAATGAACCTTCACATTTAAAGAGTCCATTCAACAATGAAGGCACGAGGTGATCCTCCCTGGGGAGAGCATCTCACAAGCAAGAAGCCACCATAGAAAAGGCCCGTTCTTGTGTTGGCACCCTCCAGACCTCTCTTGGAGGGGGCACACATAGAAGGACCTCAGATTATGATCACAAGGCCCAGGTAGGTTCACATGGGGAGAGGTGGTATTTGAGGCATTGTGGTCCCTTTCTTCATTTTGGAGTCACTCTATCCCCTTGATCATTTTGGTTGCCCTTTTCTGAACCTTTTTAAATTTTATTTTTAATCAGATTGCCAGAAAATCCAACGACATTTTCCTTAATCAAGCTTCAATTTGGTGGGTAAGGTCAACTTTTCACAAGGCACAGCCACAGAACAAGAAAAGCTCTTGGATCCAGGGGAATTAATCAATATGATCAAAATATGGGTCAAGTGAAAGTGATAATGACCCTTTAGTTT
Organism: Podarcis raffonei; assembly: GCF_027172205.1. NCBI lineage: Eukaryota > Metazoa > Chordata > Lepidosauria > Squamata > Lacertidae > Podarcis > Podarcis raffonei. Next base: position 17,804,385 of record NC_070620.1, on the reverse strand, counting down.
CAACGTTGCCCTTGTAGATTCAACAGGGAAGAAACTAGAATTAGTTGGGTCTGTCTTTGGCTGTAGCTCCACCTAGCATTGCCATCCCCCACCACCACTGGTAGGAATTCACAAAGAACAGATTCCTCAGCCATCTTCAACTCAGCATTACTAATGACCAGCTTGTCCTTTTCTTCGTGGATATAAAGGCTTACAAGTGTTCCTGGGGAGGGGAGAGTGGCTGCCTTAAATTGGTATTGCCATGCATTCCCCCAGTTGGCTAGATGGGCATCCAGCACTACCCTTCCTATGCACCTTCACTCAAAATGACAAGGACAAAATTGTCCTCTCTGGTACTGCCATTGTATGCATTTATATTCCTTGGGAGATAAACAAGACTGGAAATGTAAGCCATGAATCCGCAGAGGAATTTCTATTTACTTGTGAAATGGAAACAAACATTTCAGCATGTCTGTGCCTGAAAACTGTGAGTGGTGCTGCACAGATTTATGTTCAATTATCCTATTTGAGCATTTCCTACATAGCCATCCCAGGCTATTCTACTAAACTAGATTTAATATGCAACGAACATGATTGACATGTAAACAAGACCTCATCCTTATTTTTTTTTTATCATTGTTCTCACAGAATCACATTCTGGCTCTTCGAAGCCTATGATTATAATCAGAGATCCTTGGGCATTGTGATTTGAGTCTAGAAATACATCTGCATTGAAAGCTGCATTGTTGAGGGGCCACAGAGATAGTAAAAGAAGTTGTTATAACCATCACAGCGAAACATTTGAAAGTTAAACATTAAATGCTAAAATATACCATCTATTACAGTTCTTGGCTAATGAAATAATCCCTTGTTCATGGCCTTGTATGAATTAGGCCTTAGATCCTGAGCTGGCCCAGCCATGAGGCAAGGTGAGGGGTCCGCCTAAGGTAACAGAATCCATGGGAGCAGCATATCCCAATGTAGATCTTTACCACCACCCATCATTCTTAATGTTCACTCACCCCTTCTTCCCTGATGGGGAGGGGGTGGGACCATTCTGTCATTTGCCTCAAGTGCCAAAATATCTTAGGCCATCTCTGCTTAGATTAATGTTTTGATGAAGATGTGATTTGAAGGAAATACATTCATTTAATTTTTTAAAAAATATTTTTTATAAGTTTTCCATTTAACAATCCAATCATATCACATTAATTATTCCAAATTGTACCAATACATATCATAAAGTCCAAATATTTTGCCAAATTACAATTTTTTTGTTGGGGGTTCCCATGCTTCGAGTTCAGTAAAGGTCCAGTCATCTCATATTTCTGCTGCTTTTAGTATTCACCAATCCCATCTTTTGATCTTCTTGTTGTTATCCTTTTTCTTCTTAATGGCCTCTGAGTTGTTTCCACAGGCGAGTTAAAGTAAACATTATTATGCTTCTGTGTGAACTTTGTAAGGCTCTCCCTTTTTTAAAGCTGGTAAGTCTTTTGTTTGCAATAAATCTTGACACACTGATCCAAAAGTCCTGCTTGGGCAGCAGGCGCCATCTTTCTCAGTTCTGATGAAATAAAATCTAGGCGTCTGCTCATTAATTTTCCCAGGCAAGTTGCACCGTAAATCAGTCTTTCCAGGGAAGATTTGCCATCGAACTTACAATACAAACATGATAACAGAGCAATGGCTCGCCTCCCCCTTTGACTATTAATCTCGCAACATAGTCTGTCTCGTAATGGCGGATCCTGATTAAAAACTGCGTCACAAAAGAGCCTTTTATTTTCTTTCCAAATCTTTCACAAAACAAAGATTTTAGTTGATATTTTTATTTCCACACAGTTTATTTTCCAATCTCACTTGCTAAAAGTCATATGACGGTTCTTCTAGGGGAGGGGTTGTTAGGTAATATCGTAGTGGGGAAAAAAAATCCCCCCTCCATCATTTCATCATTCATCATTTCATTTATTACGGCCATAGGCCCAAACAGGTAAAAACAACACATAAGTGACAGCTTGTGCCGTGGGGGGGGGGGGAAGCAGTCGCTAAAACACCACTATAACAATAAAATACTATAAGATGGAAAGGCATACTACGCCTTAATTAGCTTGTAGTGCTCCTTGGCGTCGCTTTTGGGAAAGGACAGCGACCAGGAACCTAGCCACCTTCAGGGTCGTGTGGGTATCCTTGTCCTGCAAGATTTGGGCAAGGTGGAATTTTGGTGGGGTACCCTCTAGTTTCTGAATGATTGATCCCAGCAAATTTGCCCGTGGCACATTGAACAAGGGGCAAATGAACATAATGTGCTGGAGCGACTCCGGCGTCACCTTATCACATTCGCACACGGCGGGGGCTTGGCCCTTTGAGAATCTATGTCTCAGGACATTGGAGGGAAAAACGTTAAACCTCGCTTTGGTGAAGGCCAGTCTATGGGCAACAGTCGAAAGGGAGGAGAGGTATGATGGAACGCAGTAAGTTAAAGTGATACCAATGTTCTGGGGCGAGCAAACACCTCCCCCCAGCGTATAATTTCGCTGTAAGTCGATGTCATCCAGTCTTTGGCGGATCAATCTTTGAGCAGTGATTTGGTCTAGTTTTAGGGAATCTGAGGGAGAGATTCCATAACTCAGGAGTTTGGCATGAATTCTACTAGTCCAAAGGCTAGAGAATTCATCTCGCCATAAGCATTGGACAAGGTAATGGTTTGGTAATCTATGCCACAATGATAACCAGTAATTGAAGACTTGCTTCCACAGACAAGTTTCTAAGGATGCGATCTTCAATTCTAGTCGCATGGCTGCGTTGCTTACGCACAGGGGGAGCATTAGGAGCCGACGTAGGAATTGGCTTTGCAGAGTCTCAAGGGGAGCAAGATCTGTCATCATGGCCCAGAGCGGGGCAGCATAAGCAAGCACGGCAACCACTTTTGCCTTGAACACCTTTAGGGCCGAGGGAACATGCAAAGCTCCGTCTGAAAAGAAGAATCGGAGGAGCGCATATGACAAGGTTTTGGCCTTGTTAAGTAGGTGTTGAATTTGAGCTTTCCACCCCAAATTGTATTGAAAAATAACTCCTAGGTATTGAAATTTTAGGACTTGCTCTATTTTTGCTCCACCAAGCTTCCATTTGTATAATCTCCGGCTTCTGGAGAAAATCAGAATCTTGGACTTAGCATGGTTGATGGTTAATTGATTGAGTTGACAATACGTGGCAAAGATCTTCAGAGCTCTGGTTAGTCCAACACGTGTATAAGATAGAATTACCACGTCGTCCGCATATAAGAGGAGTGGGCAGCGGTAATCCGCTAGTCTAGGCGCGTGTATACTTGGAGATGAGTTAACTAGGGGTGCTCGCATGTCGCTGATGAATAGGTTGAATAGGCAGGGAGCCAATATGCATCCTTGGCGCACTCCCTTGTTTATTGGTATCGAATTTGTGAGGTCGCCCGCAGGAGTGAGTCTCACTCTGGCAAGGGTACCTTCGTGGAGCTGGCTTATGAGCCATAAGAGTCTTCTATCAATGCCCTGTTTCGCAAGTTTCTCCCAAAGAATATTTCTAGGAACGCTATCAAAGGCTGCCTTTAGATCTAAGAAGGCAGCACAGAGGTAGCCCCGGGGAGGGGAGGAGTACTTCCGTGCCAGGTGATAAAGAACTATCGCATGATCGATTGTAGAGCGTTTAGTTCTGAACCCTGCTTGTTCGTGGCCAATCTGGTTAGTCTCGTCTACCCATCGCAATAATTTAGTCAGCAAAAAGCTGGCATAAATTTCCCCTATGATCGAAAGGAGGCTGATGTTACGGTAGTTTTCCGGCTCCGTTGGAGAACCTTTTTTATGAATTGGTACTATTATGGCCTCCTTCCATATTTTGGGGATGAGACCGGAAGCATTGATTGCATCGAAGGTTTTGGCCAAGATGCCGGCCCACCATTTTGGGTGTAGTTTGATGGCTTCAGCAGGGATCAGGTCGGGCCCAGGGGCCTTGCCCGGTTTCAGCTGAGCTATTAACTTGGCTATTTCGTCAGGATCGGTGGGAGGCCAAATAGGTAGGTGGGTAAACAGGTGCATCAGATGGTCGGAGGGAGCATCTGCCTGTGAGAAGCATTTCTTCAGGAACAGTTCCCATGTCGATGCAGAGATGACTGCCCTTGGGGAATTCCTCCCCCTTCTGTTAATCAAAGACCAGAATTCCCTGGATCTGTGTGGTTTTGAAGCAGTGATCAAAGCCTGCCAACGATTATGTTGCCACTCACGCTTGGCAATTTTCTGCGTGCATTTGTAAACTTGCTTGGCATGTGCATAGCTAGCTGGCAGAGTAGATGCATCAGAGGTCTTGTATACATTATATATAGCACGGAGGCGTTGTCTTGCTTGTTTGCACTGAGAATTATACCAGGGGGCACCGTAAGTATACTCGTTTCGATTTAAATTTTTGGGTGGTAACCTGAAGAAGGACGTAAGATCAGTCATATGATGGTGGAAGCGCTTCAACACTATGCTATGCTCGTCTGAGGCAGGGCCTATGTTGGGATGGGGCCCAAGGATTTCTTTTTGAAAGAATTCCAGGTACCTTTGAGCCTGTGTCTCCGACCATTTGATTCCTCTTACTTGGAAAGATTCGTTGGTTACTATCTGAGTCGCATGTCTATGAGCCTCCAGCTGCCAGTTCAGGGAAAGCTTAGCAACAAGGGGAAGATGATCACTAAATTGTACATTCTCGATCTTAAAAGTGGAAATACACTTAAGTAGATCCCTAGAGACCAACAGGTAATCGAGGACGCTGTTTGATTTAACGCTCAGGTGAGTGAAATCCCCTGGAATATCGGGGAGGCATGTGCCATTTAAGGGGACCAAATTCAAACGGATGGCCATTTGATAGAGGAGTACTCCAGCCTCATTTACTCTGTGGTCTTTAGAAGTTCTCTTCATGATGTGTTCCAGGTCATAATTATCAAGGTTTGGGGTAACCCACCATTTGGCTTTGGTCAGCGAGTCCCAGTTTGCTGCTGTACGGGCATTAAAATCGCCACCTATTATGGCCGGGGTGTTAGGAAACTTAACATAGCATGAGAGCAAATGCTCTTCTAGCGAGCCCCATTTAGAGCCCAGTTCGAGGGAAGAACCCCCAGGTGGCAAATAGACATTTGTAACTAGGAGCGAGATCTTTTCCCCCGCAATCAGCCCGGTAAGGGCGTAGGGAGGCAAGGCCTGTACTAGAGTAAATTTAGAATGTAGGTTGAGGGAGATGCCTATTATTAGGCCCCCTTTAGGGCGGCCTCCTTTCAGGGAGGGGCAGGCAGGGAGTTCTAGAAGCTCAAAGCCATTTAGGACAATTTTCTCTACTTCCCACGATTCTTGGAACAAGATGATATGAAACAGGTTGATATACTCCAAGAATTCTGGCTCATGTTTTTTTCCCCTCCAGCCCGCAATGTTCCAGCTGAGGACTGATAGGGGGGAGTTCCTGTTGTGTTCAATTCGCTGTCATTTCAGGGAGAGAAGTGGGTCCTTTGGAGGCAGGGCAGACCCCACAAAAAAGTCAGTTATTTTACTTTGCGTGGCAGGCACCTGCTGGAGGTACCTAATCTTGAAGTTGGTAGTGAGGTGTTCAGACTGGGGCAACAAGGCGGGTCTCCCGCTGGCTAACCCAAGGGTAGCCACTTCAGTAGGAGACTCCACAGGATTTGCTGAGACTGCCGCACCGCGAGGTCTGAAGGTCGCCAATGAAACCATTTGATTTATATGTCCGGCCGGGTCTTCAGTCAAATCCGGGTCATTTTTTGATGTAGGTGGAACACTCCCCTGACCTGATGCTAGCGAAGGTACTGGGGATGCTCGACGTACAGATACCGTTTGTATGTCGGGTCTATGCCGCTCAGGGGAATATGAGGACTCCAATTCCGGCATTGATGAATTAGATGGTAAGGAATTGTTTTGGTGGAAGGGACTCTGAATTACACTCTTCAACGGGGGACTCTTGGAGGGCGAGTCAAAATTTATCAAGAGTTGGGATGAGAGGCCAACTTGTGAGGCAAAACCTGGGTCTGCCAATCGTCGATGGGCTTTGCCCACAAGTGGGGGAGGCATGGGTTTAGGAGCTGGACTGAGATATGGAAGACTTCCTGCTTCCTTAAAACACGACTCTGAAAAGCTGGCAAGGTTATCCTGAAAAGTGGGCAGGGCTTTTCCGTTCTTCTGGACATGTATGAGCTGATGATTAAGTACTTCTAATCTATCAATTATTTCTTGTTGTTCCCTCGGTGGAAGGTCGCCAAAGGTGGCTAAAAGCTCTCTTTCCTCCGGCGGGGTCAGAGAATTACTTGCGCCAGTGGATTCCTTTAGAGCTCGTGGGGACGTAGGGTAAGTCCAGTTTTGGTACGGATGGATATCCTCCGGGAAAGGAGGCTCAATATCCCGAGGTGCTCCCGACCTCTCCGACAGGGTCCGCTCCGTGCCGTAGCTGGCAAGTAGAAGGGGATGGATCATGCTATCCATAAAAACTCTTGTTGGGATGATATCATACCTAGCTAAGAGTGATTTCTGCCTGATGATAGCTGAAGGGATCCTTGGAGAGTAAAACGCAAGCATCACTCTCTGTTGCCTGAGGTGCTGGTTCAAAGGTAATACTGCAATGAGATCGCATTGTGTGATTTCTATGTTTAGGAGATTGCTTAGTTGCTTTTTAACCCCACCCAGGGTGAGCCACCTTGCTGACCCTACCCCGATATTTAGGCAGATTTTCTTAGGTTGCAGGGACAATGCTTGATGTTTCAGTGCAGGATTTGGTTTATATTTAGGGATCTCACTTCCTTTTTTGGTTGTGGGTAAGGTCCTCTGGCACTTCATTTCCCCCGTATCTACAGTTGGTTTAGACTTTGACCAGAGGTTATTGTTAGGATATTTCCGTTCCACCTTAAAAGGGAGCAGGATGTTTGTATAACAGCCTGCGTAATTTCCTGTCTCACAGGATGTTTATGTTGTAAGTTCCTTTCGTTTTCGGCTGTTTTGCCTGAGCAGTCGGAGCAGACGGTCATGCCTTCTTTGTTCTGACCAACGCTGAATAAAACTGTAAATATGCATGTCCTGCTCTCATGCTTGTGCAACTTTTTGCTGTGTGAATTCTGCTGTTATAGTGTGCACTAAGCCTGAGGCTTAGTGTCGCTGAATTGCTGATATTGCCTGACTACGGGAGGTTGATGGATCGTCCGGCACCGAGCTTGGGGGCTCAGATGGACTTTATCTCCCTGGCAGTATCCCAACAACAGGTTATGGGCCCAGATTCACGGCACTTGCAGGAGTAAGACAGCGACAGACTGCTGAAAGGTATGTGCTGGGAAAGTGAAAGCAGAGGCTTTTCTGCCGCGGAAGAAGTCTTTGATGTCCGGCAAAACTAATTGGCCTGGGAGCCGAGCCAGAGGCATCGTGATTAATGGGCTGCCGAGATAACACGTCTTCCAAGGCATAACGGCTCACGTAAAAAGCTGGAATGGAGTTTTTCCAAGCTTCAGAGGCCACTGAGTGCCCAAAGTTAAATCAGCACAACTATCAGACCTGGGCAAAATGGTGTGAGAGTTTGCTGCGTCAGTTTGGAGTCTGGCATACTGTCTCTCAAGCCACTCCAGTTCCTCGGACAGAGAAATGGCAGGGCCAGAATTTGAAGGCCGTGGATATTATAGTTTTATCCGTCTCTCTGGAGGAAATAAAGACGCTTGCTGGAAATCTCACGGCACGTGACATGTGGGATGCTTTGAAAAAGGCCCACCAGCCAATAATCCCAGCCCAGTGTTTGAATGCATCGGAGGTCCTGGCTGTTTCCCAGAATGCTAGTGAATGCAGGGATGCTGAGGGCACCGGTTGCAAGCTGCAGGGGGAGAAGACTGCCACGTCATCCCAGGCAGCATTCCAGCCTCCAGGGGGAGCCAAGGAGTCGGCAGCTGAGAGCTCTGTTTCTCGTGAGAACCAAGGTCAGAGCCTTTGCAGAGGCCGGAAGACCAGATGTAAACAGAGCAAGATGCTTGCAGGTGGCCAGGAGCGGGGGGGCAAGTTGCAAAAGCCCATGCCAGTGGAAAACAAGGCTATGTTTGCTGGCACAGCTCCACCAAAGGCTAAAGGCACGTCTGATGGCCAGGAGCAGGGGGGCAAGTTGCAAAAGCCCACGCCAGTGGAAAACAAGGCTATGTTTGCTGGCACAGCTCCACCAAAGGCTAAAGGCACGTCTGATGGCCAGGAGCAGGGGGGCAAGTTGCAAAAGCCCTCGCCAGTGGAAAACAAGGCTATGTTTGCTGGCACAGCTTCACCAAAGGCTAAAGGCAAGCTGCAAAAGCCCACGCCGGTGGGAAACAAGGCCAAGGCCAGGTTTGTTATTGACTCTGGGTGCTCACACCATCTCACCAAAGACCGCCATCTGTTTATCTCCTTCACACCTCAAGATGGAGAGGTCCAGCTGGCTGATGGAAGGACTTTGCAAGCTACAGGAGTTGGGACTGTGAAACTTGAAAGTCTGCATACTACCATTAAAGATGTACTTTTTGTTCCAGGAGCTGCGAACAATTTGATTAGTGTACCACAGCTGACTGGGCGTGGTTTTGAGGTTTCCTTCAAGAGGACTGTCTGTGTCATCAGAAAAGGCAAAGAGGACATTTTGCATGCAAAGTTGATGGATGGTTTGTTCAGTCTAGCTTATGATGACAATGCTGTTAAATCTAATGCTGATACTTGTTGTGTTGCACAAACTAACAAGGTTCTTCATGCAGGATGCATTCATGATGCACATCGAAGATTTTGTCACCTCTCTTGGCAAGCGCTAGCCAAGATGCCTGAGTTGGTTGAAGGTTTGGACATCAAACCTTGCAAATTTCACATGAAATGTGTATCTTGTGCAGAGAACAAGGTGAAGGTTGCTCCAAAAGGCAAGGAGTCTAGCAGGCAGGCTTCCAAACCCTACCAGCTAGTTCACGCAGACCTGGTAGGTCCTCTAGCGCCCTCTTTGGGAAGAGCAAGGTACTTCATGGTTCTAATTGATTCTTTTTCCAGGTACATTCATGTGTTTATGCTCGAGCAGAAATCGCAAGCATTTCCTAAGTTCAAGGCATTCTGTGCTTGGTTGGAGAATGCTCACGGTAAACGTATTGGTTGTCTGTTTACTGATCGAGGCGGGGAGTTCACTTCTCAGCAGTTTGAAGCTTTCCTGACTGAGAAGGGAATCCAGCATGACTTGTCAACGCCTAGGTCGCCATGGATGAATGGGCTTGCGGAGAGAGCAAATCAAACGTTGCTGCAAGGCATAAAAACCTTGTTGCATGATGCCAATCTCCCTGAGAAGTTTTGGGGGGAGGCTTTGGCAAATTTTGTTTATACTTTTAACAGGAGACTGTCATCACCTATTGGCTGCACTCCCTATGAGAAGATGTTTGGTAAGAAACCTAACACCAAGCACTTGAGAATCTTTGGTTCTGACATGTGGGTGCACACCCCACAAAGCAACAAGCTTGGGAAGCGTGGGGCACATGGTCTGTTCATGGGGTACGAAAAAGGTGCATACAGGGTATGGATGACTAACTCTAAATCCATAAAGTTCACAAGGAGTGTTGAGTACAATCCTAAGTGGGGGGAAAATGTGGGAATTTTCCAGAGTTACCCAGAGGAGGATGAAGGTGATGTGAAGAAAGCAGATCATGCTGAGAAAGCTGAGGAAACTGAGGATGAGGATGATGATGATGATGATCAGAGTTCGGATTCCAGTTCAGTGGGCGGTGCTGCTGCTGCTGTCAGTGACAGTGATGACACAGCAGACTACAAGAGCGCAAAGGCCTCAGTCAGACCATCTGATGAGTCTGACAATGAACTGGAAGAACCACTGTTCACCATTGGTCACTTTTCTCCTAAGAAAGAGGAGATGAGTCCAGAAGACTTGCGTCTGGTTCGCAGGTCTGAAAGGGCGACCAAAGGCAAACCTCCGAAGAGATTTGCTGATGAGTTTGCTAAGATGGCAACAGCTGTTCTTAGTAGCTCAGAGAAGGTGTGGGAACCTTCAAGCTTCAAAGAGGTTCAGGAGTTAACCTCTAAAGATGCTGAGCCTTGGCTTAATGCCATGAAGGCTGAAGTTGATTCCTTGAACAGGAACCAGACTTGGGAGCTGGTACCGGTAGTCCCAGGGATGAGACTGGTTGGCAGCAAATGGGTCTTCAAGGCCAAGACAGACCAGAATGGCAAGGTTGTCAGACACAAAGCCAGATTGGTTGCCAGAGGTTTTTCACAGGTACCAGGGCAGGATTACCACGAGACCTACTCGCCCACGGTCAAATATGAGAGCATTCGGCTGATGCTCAAGATAGCTGCAGAGGAGAAACTGCATGTTTCCCATCATGACATTAATACAGCTTTTTTGTACGGAATTTTGAACGAGCAGCTGTACATGCTTCCACCTGACGGGATGCAGATACAGAAGGGAATGGTCTGTAAACTGCGGAAATCCTTATATGGTCTCAAGCAGAGTGCCAGGTGTTGGAACACAAAACTCTCTGAAACGTTGCTTTCTCTAGGTTTTCACCAGGGCAAAGCTGATCCGTGTGTGTTTGTCAAGGAGGAGGGGCAAAACAAACTGTATTGTTTATGTTTTGTTGATGATCTTCTGATATTTTGGAAGAATCAGGCTTTTTACCAAAGCACCCTAGCTCAGCTGAAGGAGCACTTTGACATGAAGGATCTTGGTGAGGTATCCAACTATCTTTCTCTGCAGGTGGAGAGGGACCAAGCAGGTAATTTTCTGGTACACCAAACACAGAAAATTACTGATGTATTAACCAGGTTGAATTTGGTTGATGCAAACCCAGCAGACACACCGATGGTGACAGGTTACCAGGTAGACAGTACTGCTGAAGCGTTTTCTGACACAACGCTGTACAGATGCATTCTAGGCAAGTTGAATTTCATTGCTAGATGTTCAAGACCTGACATTGCTGTAAGCACTAACCTGCTGAGCAGACATGCTAACAATCCTACTGTTCAGGATTGGAAAGCTCTGAAGCGCATAGCCCGGTATTTGAAAGGGACTATGCACTACAGGCTGAGGTTCACCAGTCAGAAGACTGGAGGTCTTGAAATCTTTGCAGATGCAAGTTTTGGAAGTGACACCACGGATGGTACAAGCACTTCTGGAGTATGCTACATGTACAACCACTGCCTGTTTGACTGGTTGTGCAAAAAGCAGACAACAGTTAGCCTAAGTTCCTGTGAAGCAGAACTCAATGCTCTGTCATTTTCACTCATGGATTGTGAATGGTTGATGCAACTGTTTAAGGACATTGGGGTTTCTGTGAAATGTCCTATACAAGTGTATCAAGACAATAGATCTTGTTTGGCTTTGCTGAACTCAGAGAGTTGCAAGCAAAGAACCAAGTACTTGCAGATTAAGCTACATCGTGCAAGAGAGTGTATTCAGAAAGGACTCATTCAGGTGTCCTACATGCCAGGAAATGAAATTCCTGCTGATCTGTTGTCTAAGGTTGTTAACAGAGAACAACTTAAGGTTTACGCACAAAGGTTGCAATTGGGTTGAACCACAGGTACTACAGGTTACACGGAAAGGGGGAGGATGTTAGGATATTTCCGTTCCACCTTAAAAGGGAGCAGGATGTTTGTATAACAGCCTGCGTAATTTCCTGTCTCACAGGATGTTTATGTTGTAAGTTCCTTTCGTTTTCGGCTGTTTTGCCTGAGCAGTCGGAGCAGACGGTCATGCCTTCTTTGTTCTGACCAACGCTGAATAAAACTGTAAATATGCATGTCCTGCTCTCATGCTTGTGCAACTTTTTGCTGTGTGAATTCTGCTGTTATAGTGTGCACTAAGCCTGAGGCTTAGTGTCACTGAATTGCTGATATTGCCTGACTACGGGAGGTTGATGGATCGTCCGGCACCGAGCTTGGGGGCTCAGATGGACTTTATCTCCCTGGCAGTATCCCAACAGTTATCAATTTTCTGTTCAAGGTTACATAGCTGGGAGGATAGCACATCAATCTTCTTGAATATGCAATTAAGGGTTCTGACCACAAGATGGAGATGTTCGTGTTGTTCATGTCTAACGCAGTCCTCGGCTCCGGCGTCCTGCACCACCCCCAGTGGGAAACTCCCTCTTCCTCCGAGCTTGCCGTCCGCAGTTTTAGTCTGGGGTAAAAATAATTCCTCTGGAGTTGACGTTGTTTATGGAGACGTTAGAGGGTAGAAACGGTTCTGAGTTTTCACCCTATAGCAATGATCAGTGGGGACACTCCATTTGCCAGACGCGGGGGGGTCGGTTTTTGATTGTTTAGTTCTTGGGGAGGGCGAAGCCTCGTCACAATCCCTTCGGCGTTTGCCATGGCCCATCATTGTGAGTCTTTTAAAATAGCAGTGCTTAGAAGGTAATAAAAATGGTAAAAATAGAAATACAACCGGATGTGGGCCTACGGAAAGCCAGTGAGTCGAAGGCTGCTTCCAAGACTGCCGGAGAATACAGTTATCTGCTCATTAAAGCTGATTTACGATGCAGGCTTTACAGTTATCGGTAATGTGAACTCCTGGCATGGGCTCCAACACCCTGATACAATCTTCAGCAAGAGCTTGAAAGGCTGGGAGCCGCAACACAAAGTTCAGGGCGGATTCGAAATGAACTCCGGCAAATGCGTCTTACCTCGTCGCCGCTGTAAATCAGAGCAGCTTTTGCTGTAAATCAGGAAGCTCGGCGTCTACCCACAATAGGGCGTCTGATCTCCGCTCCTGCTGAGCCGGAGCTAATTAGGGCCTTCTCCAGCGCTTTCCAGACTTTCTGTAACTCAGGCCCTTGACCTAGGCTTTGTAAATTAATAGCTGCCAACTAACAAAGATAATACTGAGGCTGATAAAAGCTAATAAAAACTGATAAAAAGCTAATAAAAACTGATAAAAATAATAAAAACAGCATCAACTGATGCGGAGCTCAAGTCGACGCTACTACTAACGACGACGCCATCTTGGATCGCCCCCTCCTTTCCGTTCCGTTTCAACATACCGGCATAGATGTTATTCTTTAATGTTATCTTCTGTCCAGTCCATTCCATCACTCTTAACTTCTCAGTGGCAGGCTTAATTAGCAGCTAACATACCCTTTTCTTCGCTTGAAGCATGTGCAATAATTCTTATTTCCAATTTTTCATCTTAAGAAATGCAACTAGAGTCGCGCTCAGAGACAGCGTCAGGGAGATGCGAGCTCGCTCGAGGGCTTTCCGTCCAGTGCCTTCACCCCCTCCTTCTTTCGAACTCGGGGGTGATTTATGGGCAACCGCGGATGAGGCTGCATCTTCCGTTCCACCGGGAAGAATTTGGGAGGCTGATTTACTCCCATCATCAGCCCCTAAATTACCTCATGTGAGCTGGAGAGATGGTATTGTCGGCCATCTTCCAAGGCGCCCCTAGCGGCCCCCCGGAAATACATTCATTTAAGTCAGGAGTGTGGAACCTTCTTCATCCAGAGGGCTGGTTTACCTTCCAGTCAACCTTACAGGGACACATGCCAGTGAAAGCCAGGGGCAATAGTGGGCACAGCAGTGGAAGTAAATGTAGCAGGCTAGTTTCTGCACACACTTGCACTGCCCCTCTCTATCCTCCATCCAGGCAAACAAGAGGCATGATCAGAACTCCAAGACACATTCCAGCCAGGCAAAGAAACTCAAGGAACACTCACGGAGAAGTCCATTTGCTCCCTTTGGGGCTGGTGGCTTTGCAGGTGGGCCCCAGGCCTCCTCAGTGAACTGGCCTATTGCAGGCTGGATTTTCCTCCTGCTGCCCAATTGGCCAGGGGTGGCAGGAATTGGTGGGCGTTTCTCTGAGTGCAGGACCAACTGGCCAATAGCTGCGCTTGTTTCCATTCCCAGGGCAAGGATAAATACCCAGCCTACTGGGCCTTTTGGTCCTTTCTTGCTGCGCCAGTTCTCCCACCCACCCTCCCTCAGTTTAGGGTGTTTGTGGATGGTACAACCTTACTATGGACAATGTTGGTTGTCTATTTTCAGGGACCAGGCAGGATTTTCAGGGGTGCCGCCATTTGGGTTTTCGCCTACCTCATAGCAAGTCACAACTTTGTAAGGTGGATAGGCATTGGGTAAGCCTAGTCTTGGTTGGGGGGGGTTGTAGCCTCCGCCTGCCCCTCCATGGGTAAGAGTATCCTGTTAAAAGGACCCGGGAGGAGTGGCTCCTGTCTGATGTCCAGATGGGGGCTAGGGCCATACAACTCCTCCAATGGGGACCGCTTGGGGGATGCCCCAATTTTATGTAGGTCATATGGCTCCCCCCCCTCCCGTTGGCTTCACCCTTAGAAACACTCCCAATGAACAGGCGGGAGTGACATACACAATTGTTTACCACAATGCTTATGGCCAAACCTTCACATCTGTAACCAATAAAGTTGTAGCCTTATCTGATCCCAAAGCAACATGCTGTGCATTGTCTAGGTATTTGCACCTTAGGGAACTGGGTGGTCATGGGGCCTCGATATGCAAGGACAAGTTGTTGAGGAGAGTCTTGGGGATTAACATTTTCCAACTGCCCTCATTTAAGTGATTAAATGAATTTGTATTTGTTTTTTTCTAAGAATGAGTAGCATAAAACATATTCTATAGCGGAATAGAAGATATATATATAATAACAGATAATAATGAATGTTGCAAAATAAACTCATATTTAGTAGGAATGTGCAACTATGAGATAGTTTGGTCATATAAATCACAAACAGCCCCCAAGCAGAAGCAAAGTCATGGGAGTCTGCAACACCCCTGGCAGCATACATTTTATGAGTCTGTTTTTCAGAAATAGCAATGAACATGACTTTCTAAATCCCTAAATCCATAGTGTAACAAGATGCCTCCTTCCATCCTTGAGAAATTGCTAAACGAGCAGCCACCAGCAGATATTGTTGAGAAGTAAGATCAGGTTTCCGGTTCCTGTCTGCCTGAATGGTGGAGGCTTTCTCAACATCAGACAAAGGAAAGGGGAACAAAAGGGGTTAAATCATTCCCTGGAATGCATCCTGGGGTACAGGAGGAACAGGCTCACCTGTAGATTACCTCAATGGCTCGGTCCCACATGGAATGTGGGGGCAGACGAAGGCGCTGGGTGCTAAGCACTTCAGAAGCAGAGGTTCTCCTAATAATTGGATCTTTGTTGACATAAAGTAAGGTGTGCACTGGAGAAGATGTGATCACCAGAATTGTGGACTATCTTAGTGCGTTGATCTGAGGTTTGAAATGAAGAAAATATTTTATTCTGTGTGGGAGGTGTTTGACAGAGAGGGAAGTGCTTGGCTATTGTTTATATTATGGAAGTTTCTACATTTATGACAACCCTACCCAAATGCAAATTTTAAAGATATACAAGTGACGATGGTGTAATATTGAGATTAAAAGAAGAGTTGAAGCTGTGTGGGTCTTAAAGGGAATAAAGGTGGGGAGATCTATTTGTCATGTGACAAAGACACATGAGAGCAGAAGCAGCAAAGCAAGGGCTGGGACTGCACAATCATTTGGGGCTACTAAAGTTATTCAGGCCTAACTGCTAACTGTTGAGTCACTCTGACATGTGACTTAGCAGCCAGTTTCACTTTGTGCTCTCTGTAAGATTTCAGTGAGAGTCTGTCTGCCTCAGCTGTGAACAGAGTCAGTATGTAATCTCAGTCAAACTGTTTGGAACCATGTTGTTTATGAAGAAGTTTATTTTAACTCAGTAAAGCTTTTATTCTTTAAAACTCTGCATTATTAATTTACGCTGCGTGTCAGGTTATGGGACCCAGTGTTTTATGGATGGCGAATTGCTAAAGCTGGAAAATCAGGGTGCTGTTGGTGAGGACCTCGAAGGGACTGAAGGTCCAGTGATAAGGCCGTGTACCGAAGAAGCAGACCCGGTGCAGCAAGGAGCAGAAGCCATGTCAGCTCAGCAACCTGCACATTTTATTAATCTTGGCAACACTGCCCAGATGGAACGTTTGAATTGTAAGGACTACCTGACTTGGGCTCTCAAGCTTGAACTGGTTCTAAAACGTGATAGACTTTGGCACTGTGTGGAAACTGGTTTGAATCCACAACCCTCTGAGCAGGAACGTGAAGAGGATGATAGAGCCAGAGCGCACATTTTGTTGGCTTTAGAGGAACCACAGGTCCTGCATATTGCAGATTTGGACTCTGCCAAACAATATTGGGATCGTCTACGTCAGATACACCTGTCTGACAGTGCTGGTTCAATAATTGGACTAACTAGGAGACTGTATAGAACTGTGCTACCTGAAGGTGGATGTTTAACTACACACCTTCAGACTTTGTGCATGTTATTCCTCCAGTTGCAAAGGAGAGGTAAAAGATTTCCAGACCTGGATCAAATCTATATCCTGCTATCCAGTCTCCCACCAAGCTTTAATATTGTGATAGCCTCTCTTGAAAGCATGAGGCAAGAAGATTTATCGATGGCGTATGTAACAACCCGTCTACAGGAGGAATCTGAAAAGCGCGTGGAAAAGCTGAGTGAGAAGGCAGACCGGAGAAGTTTGAGTCGCCCTGCTAACCAAAAACTCAAATTCTCAGGAGGAGATGGGACCGAAGAACGCTCCAGTGTGCCAGTGTGCCAAGAACGCTCCAGAGAGCCAGTGTGGTGTAGTGGTTAAGAGCGGTAGTCTCGTAATCTGGGGAACCGGGTTCGTGTCTCCGCTCCTCCACATGCAGCTGCTGGGTGACCTTGGGCCAGTCACACTTCTTTGAAGTCTCTCAGCCCCACTCACCTCACAGAGTGTTTGTTGTGGGGGAGGAAGGGAAAGGAGATTGTTAGCCGCTTTGAGACTCCTGAAGGGGAGTGAAAGGCGGGTGTCAGGGAACTGCCATCTGAAACGCAGGAGGTGAAAGGGCTCACGGAGGGTGAGAGAGACCATTCAGCTGAGGAGGGGACCAGCAGGGGGAGAAGTGGAGTTCCAAGGGAAAGTGAGTCGGAGGGAGGGCTCAGAGACACTTCAAGCGAGAACAGTGGGGAGGTTTCAGGACCTCCTGTAGGGACACCCACTCCTCGCCGGAAACTGTCACGCCGAGAGTCCAGAAGACGCGTTTCCGTTAAGGAGCTTTTATGCTGGAAGAAGTTCCGTAAACGCCCACTGTCCGATTCAACGAGCGACTGATGGAGCCATGCTTAAGGAGCTCCGTCACAGACAGAGGTTTGTGGACTTAGCCAAACTCTGAGGGACTAGGATTTTACGCACAAGCAGCTCACCACCCCATCACAGCAATCGGACAGTCCCTGAAAGCAGCTTGTGCAGAGAGGCATCATGAGCAACCCAGCCGGAGCCGGGGGAGCAGGAGGAGCTGGAGAGGGTCCAAGCCTGGAAGAAAGGTACAGGGTGTTGGAAGTCCAGCTAGCACTGCAAACGGCGAGGCTAGAAGAAAGGAGGGCGCAGGATGCAGAAAAGGCAAAAGGCGCTACACTAGCAAGAAAGATGCCAGGATTGGTGCAGAAGTTTGGGGGGGACCCCAGGAACTACCAAGCCTTTAGGACAGAGATGCAGTATGCTCTCGAACTGCAGTTTAACGACTTTCCCGACGAGGCATCGCGAGTGGCGTTTGTGATTGGCCATCTCGAAGGGGGGGCGAGAGACTGGGTTAGACCCCTGATGGCAGGGAATAGTGAAATGCTGAAGGACACGAGGAAGTTTTTTCGTGCCATGGATTTGATGTTTTCCAGCGAGACTGAACAGGGACTGGTGCGCAGACAATTGATGGCTTGCAAACAGGGGAGCCGATCGGTTCGTGAGTACTGGACTGAGTTTACAATGTTGATACATAAATTGGGATGGGACCTATCGGCGGAACCCATTCAAATGCTCTTTGAAGAGGGGCTTTCTTCGGCGGTGAAAGACGAACTTTCCCGGGCGCCCAGGGCGGAGTCTATGGACCAGCTGACCAAATCAGCGCTGACCATTGGAGCGCGCCAGGAGGCAAGAGCCTTGGAGAAGCGGGAGGGGAAAGGAGAGCGTTGGAGGGATTTGCGCATTCCAGAGATTCCAGAGCCAAGTTTCCCGCCAGGAGAGCCGATGGAAGTTGGAACAGCGCGCACGCGCGCAGTTTCAAATCCCAGTGAAGGGAGGAAGAAGGAGGGAAAGAGCGCCAAGAAATGTTATCTCTGCCAGCAGCCAGGTCACTTTGCCAGAGTCTGCCCGCAAAGAAAGGAATGGCAAGGGATGGCGGGAGCTGTTGGGGGGAAGGAGGAGGGAGTCCAGGAGCCAGTAAAAGCCAACGCCTGGCTGCCACCGTCAGGGCACTGCAGCCAGGCCAAGGAGCAGTAAAAGTGCCCACTCCGGAACCTCCAAGACCAGCCCTAGTAATAGAGGTGTTGCTAGAGCTGGCAAACGAATACCCACTAAAGACAAAGGCGCTGTTGGACTCAGGCAGCTCCTGTAATTTTATGAGTAAGGAGTTTGCAGCTGAACACCAGATACAGACACTCCCTTTAAGCAACCCCCTGCAGGTGACCACGATCGATGGGAGGGAGCTGTTGGGAGGAGAAGTTAGCCTACAGACCGTCCCAATGGTTATGAGGGTGGCCAGGCACACCGAAAGGATAGCGTTCAATGTGGCCACCCTGGGAGGGGCTCCCGTCATTTTGGGAATGAGCTGGCTAGCGTTGCATGACCCGCTAGTGGGCTGGCATCAGAGAGTGGTCTCCTTTGGGTCAGCACATTGCCTGGAACACTGCAGAGAGGGAAAGGTGCCAGAAGGGGCAAAAGCCTTTCTAGCAGGGACGGAAGTGGCGGACAAAGGGAAGGTGCCCAAACAATACGCTGACCTGAGCAAGGTCTTCAGCGAAAGGGAAGCAGATAAACTACCACCGCATAGAGACTTTGACTGCCAAATTAACCTGGTCCCTGGGGCCCAGCTCCCCGTGGGCAAGCTGTACGCCATGTCAGACAGCGAAATGCAGGAGTTAAGGGAGTTTATTGATAAAAACCTGAAGAGGGGCTTCATCAGAGAGTCCAGAGCGGTGGGGGGGAGCCCAGTGTTTTTTGTGGACAAAAAAAACACGGATAAACCCAGGCTTGTAGTGGACTACCGGCGGCTAAATGCCGTGTCAGAACCAGTGACTTTCCCCATGCCCAGGATTGATGACATTTTGACCAGGGTGAGGAAGGGAAAGATATTCACGAAACTGGACCTGAGAGGGGCATACAACCTGATACGAATAAAGAAAGGGGATGAATGGAAAACCACCATGTTCACCCCTTTGGGGGCTTTTGAATATCTCGTTATGCCATTCGGATTGCAATCAGGCTCCGCCTGTTTTCAATCGCTCATGAACCATGTCCTGGGACCTTTGCTCTACAAGAATTGCGTGGCCTTCCTCGATGACGTGCTGATATATTCAGAGAATGAGGAGCAGCATGTAAAGGATGTCAGGGAAGTGCTGAGCCAGCTGCAAGCAAACCAGCTGTGGGTGAAATTGGAGAAGTGTCAGTTTCACACCAAGGAGGTGGAATTCCTGGGGTACCGCTTATCAGACAAGGGATTAGCCATGGATCCAGGCAAGGTCCAGGCGGTGCTGGAATGGAAGACACCGAAAACGAAAAAGGATGTGCAAAGGTTCTTAGGGTTTGGGAACTTTTACCGTAAATTCATCAAGAACTTTGCCCACTTAACGGCTCCCATCACGGACTGTCTAAGCAGCAAGAAGAAATTCGTTTGGACGGCGGAGGCGGAGCAAGCATTTGAGGAATTGAAAAGGGCATTCGCTTCGGAAGAACAACTCCTGCATGTGGATTTACAAAAACCCATGAGAGTGGAAACTGATGCCTCAGACCGGGCGGTGGGGGCGGTGCTGCTTCAGCCAGGGAGCAATAAGTCGGAATGGAGACCGTGTGCCTTCTTTTCGCGTAAGCTGAACAAATCCGAGAGGAACTACACGGTATATGACCGAGAACTACTCGCCATTCACGAAGCGTTCCGGAGATGGAGACACTTACTAATTGGCGCACAGCATAAGGTGCAAGTGTGTACGGACCACAAGAATTTGGAGTATTGGAGAACGGCACGAGTGCTCAACCAACGACAAGTGAGATGGGCCCAGGAGTTCTCCAAATTCCATTTTGAAATCTGCTATGTGCCAGGTCCAGAAAACATCAGAGCGGACGCTCTCTCTCGCAAACCTGAATATTTGGAGGGGGAGGGAGCGCCTGAAGAGAGACATATTATCCCAGAGGACCACTGGGTGTGTGGGGCGGCCTGGGTGGGGCAAAGAGAACTGGTAGAGGGAACGGTAAATGATGAATACGCCCAGGATAAGCTCAGAGGTTTAAGGAGAGAGGGAGAAGACCCCGGAGGTTTTGAAGAAAGAAACGGGGCATTGTATTACAAAGGGGCACTATATATACCCGAAGGGGAATTGAGGGGGAGAGTACTCAAACAGCTGCACGACAATCCCACAGCGGGGCATTTTGGGCAACACAAGACCATGTGGTTGGTGACCAGGGAGTTTTGGTGGCCCAAGGTGAGGGAGGATGTACGGGAGTATGTGAGAAGGTGTGACCAATGCCAGAGAGCCAAAGGAGAAAGGCGGGCACCAGCGGGGTTATTAGAACCGTTACCCACACCAGAACGACCGTGGGAGGCGGTATCGATAGATTTTATGACTGATCTGCCTAAATCCCAGGGGAAAACTGCCATACTAGTCGTAGTAGACCTGTTAACTAAGATGGGTCACTTTGTAGCTTGCTCACATGCAGTCACGGCGGAAGAGACAGCGAAATTGTTTGTAGAACATATTTTTAGGCTGCATGGCGCCCCCTTGAGGGTGGTCTCCGACAGAGGGAAACAGTTCACGTCCAGATTCTGGAGGAAACTTATGAGCTTGTTGCACGTAGAGGTCAACTTTTCGACTGCCAGGCACCCTGAGACCAATGGGCAGGCGGAGAGGGCAAACGGTATCCTCCAACAATACCTGAGGTGTTATGTCAATGACAGAGAGAACGATTGGGTCGAAAAGTTGGCGCTAGCGGAATTTGCTTACAATAATGCAGAGAATGTGTCCACCGGGATGAGCCCCTTTTTGGCTAATTATGGGTGCCACCCCAGGGCGTTTCCAGGGGGAGGAGGGGAGAGATGGAGTGTCCCGGCCGCCGAACATTTTGTAGAAGAAATGGAAGCGATCCATCGTCAACTCCAACTCAACTTAGAAAGGGCCAAAGAAGAATATAAGAGGCAGGCAGACAAGAGCAGAAGGGAAGGTGAAACCATTAGGGTGGGGAGTCAGGTCTGGCTATCAACCCAAGGGTTGCCGTTCAAGGGGGGTTGCAAGAAATTGAGACCCAAAAGATTGGGACCATTTGAGGTCATCCAACAGGTCAACCCAGTGGCTTTCAGACTCCGGTTACCGAACCACATGAAACTGCACCCAGTATTCCACAGGTCATTACTGTCACCATATAGGGGGGAAGGTGAAGGGGTATCCACACGGGGGCCAGCCATAGAAGAAAGGGAAAGCAGCAACCATGTGGCGGAAATCATCGACTCCAGGTGGAAGGGTAATCAGGTGGAGTATTTGGTCGTGTGGGAAGGGGAACCGGAGTCGGAAAACACCTGGGTGACGGCAGAGGAGGTCCGTGACAAGATCTTGATCGAAACGTTCCACCAAAGGTTCCCCAGGAAACCTCAGCCAGTAGCGAGGTTCCGGAGGGAGTACTTTGGCACCACCGACGATGAGGAGGAACTGGAAGGATTCAGGGAATCGGAGTTGGAAGGAGGAACAGACTCCGATGAGGAGGAGTACTTGGAAACCGGAAACAGCAAGAGGTGGAGGGAAGTGTTCGAAACTTCGGAAGATGAGGGAGGTTCCTTCAGGGGTTTTGCTCCCTCGCCTCCCGCAGAGGAGGGGAGGGAAGGGGGTGAAGGGGGCCCTGGAGGGGAGGTGGATGTCAGGGAACTGCCATCTGAGACGCAGGAGGTGAAAGGGCTCACGGAGGGTGAGAGAGACCATTCAGCTGAGGAGGGGACCAGCAGGGGGAGAAGTGGAGATCCAAGGGAAAGTGAGTCGGAGGGAGGGCTCAGAGACACTTCAAGCGAGAACAGTGGGGAGGTTTCAGGACCTCCTATAGGGACACCCACTCCTCGCCGGAAACTGTCACGCCGAGAGTCCAGAAGACGCGTTTCCGTTAAGGAGCTTTTATGCTGGAAGAAGTTCCGTAAACGCCCACTGTCCGATTCAACGAGCGACTGATGGAGCCATGCTTAAGGAGCTCCGTCACAGACAGAGGTTTGTGGACTTAGCCAAACTCTGAGGGACTAGGATTTTACGCACAAGCAGCTCACCATCCCATCACAGCGGGATATCAAGTCCAAACTCTCTTCTTCTTCCACGGATCGTGCCATGTGCACAAAGGCCAGGAATTCACTATGATGAGCTTTTTGCCCCCACTGCCAAGGCAGAATCAGTGAGGCTTGTTTTGTCTGTTGCAGCTGACAAGAAATTGGAAGTGAGTCATTATGATATTACTTCTGCATATCTAAAAGCTCCTCTGGACCAGGTGATATACATGCGACAACCCCCAGGGTTTGAGGAGGGGAATGATTTGGTGTGGAAATTAGACAAAGCTGTTTATGGTCTTAAACAAAGTGCTAAATGCTAGAACGATTGTATAAACACACAGCTCTTAAATCTTGGATTTAAAAGGAGCATTACTGACCCTTGCTTGTATACAAGAGGATCAGGTGACAATTACATATTGGTTTTGATCTTTGTAGATGACTTGATGGTGGCAGGTAGTTCCACAGGTACAATTCAAAAGATAGCAAATCAGTTGGAAAAACATTTCAAACTGAAAGACCTAGGACCAATAAGTCACTATTTAGGGGTCCAAATATGCAGAGAAGCAGATGGAAGTTTCTTAATATGCCAAGAGCAAAAGACTAAAGGTCTGCTTGAACAGCTAGAAATGCAGGATTGTAATTCTGTGCAAACCCCTATGACTGTAGATTTTCAAAAGACTGAAAGTGTTTTGTTTGATCAACCAGATTTATACCAATCGGTAATAGGATCTCTTCTGTACCTGAGCCAATGGTCAAGGCCTGATATTTCATTTTGTGTAGGTATTCTAAGCAGAAAAGTAACTAAGCCTAGTATACATGGGACGAGGAAGTTAAATCGGTTATGATACATTGGGCCAAAGATTTTGGTTACAATATACAATTTGATGATTGGGTAAAAGTGTGGAAGGAAAATATAAAATTTATGGCATGTACTGCGTTAAAGGAAAATGTTATGAAGATGGTATATAGATGGTATATTACACTGGTAAAATTAGCGAAAAGGTTTAAAACATGCAATAAGTGTTGGAAATGTAGAGAAAAAGAAGGGACATTTTACCATATGTGGTGGGATTGTAAGAAGGTGAAAGGTTTCTGGAAAATGATATATAATGAATTGAAAAGGATGTTGAAATATACATTTGTAAAGAAACCAGAAGCTTTTCTGTTAGGAATAGTAGGAAATGAAATAAATAGAAAGGATTGCAAACTTTTCCAATATGCAGTAACAGCAGCAAGAATATTGTTGGCCCAAAAATGGAAACAGGAGCAACTACCAACGCTGGAAGAATGGAGAATGAAGCTGATGGACTATGCAGAACTGGATAAATTAACAGGGAAGATTAGATATCTACGAGACCATTAGTTCATCGAGGACTGGGGAAAATTTGCAGATTATCTGGAATGTATATGTGATGAGCGAACAACGCTAGTGGGATTTCAAGAAGCTCTGTGAAAGTTTGAGGATTATTGTAAAAAATAAAATAAAATTGGAAGGGTATATTAAAAGGCAATGTTAAATTTAGGAAATGCGAAATTAAAAATTAAATATGGATGATTGGCAGAGAAACTGGAGGAAGTGCATAAAAGAGAAAATTTGTGAAAAATTCTGATATGGTATTATATGTACATTGGTATTGAAAAGCAATAAAAATTATTATATATAAAAAAAGCCTAGTATACATGATTGGGCTGCTGTGAAGTGACTACTGAGATACCTGGTGCAAACCCCTATGACTGTAGATTTTCAAAAGACTGAAAGTGATGTTTTCTTTGATCAACCAGATTTATACCAATCGGTAATAGGATCTCTTCTGTACCTGAGCCAATGGTCAAGGCCTGATATTTCATTTTGTGTAGGTATTCTAAGCAGAAAAGCAAGTAAGCCTAGTGTACATGATTGGGCTACTCTGAAGCGAATACTGAGATACCTGGTGGGTACACAGAATAAGTGTATAAAGTTACCTGCATCTAATTCAAGTGATTTGCAGGTGTTTGTAGACAGTGACTTCACAAATTGCCCATCCACGAGAAAATCAACCAGTGGTCTAGTGGTCATGTTTAGAAATTCACTAATTGGTTGGAAATCCAAAAAGCAAGGTTTTGTTGCCACATCTACGTGTGAGGCAGAATCTTCTGCATTATCTGAAGCATGTAACGAAGTCACATGGTACACCCAGGTATTAAATCATAGAATCATAGAATCATAGACTTGGAATAGACCACAAGGGCCATCGAGTCCAACCCCCTGCCAAGCAGGAAACACCATCAGAGCACTTCTGACATATGGTTGTCAAGCCTCTGCTTAAAGACCTCCAAAGAAGGAGACTCCACCACACTCCTTGGCAGCAAATTCCACTGTCGAACAGCTCTTACTGTCAGGAAGTTCTTCCTAATGTTTAGGTGGAATCTTCTTTCTTGTAGTTTGGATCCATTGCTCCGTGTCCGCTTCTCTGGAGCAGCAGAAAACAACCTTTCTCCCTCCTCTATGTGACATCCTTTTATATATTTGAACATGGCTATCATATCACCCCTTAACCTCCTCTTCTCCAGGCTAAACATGCCCAGCTCCCTTAGCCGTTCCTCATAAGGCATCGTTTCCAGGCCTTTGACCATTTTGGTTGCCCTCCTCTGGACACGTTCCAGTTTCTCAGTGTCCTTCTTGAACTGTGGTGCCCAGAACTGGACACAGTACTCCAGGTGAGGTCTGACCAGAGCAGAATACAGTGGCACTATTACTTCCCTTGATCTAGATGCTATACTCCTATTGATGTAGCCCAGAATTGCATTGGCTTTTTTAGCTGCCGCGTCACACTGTTGGCTCATGTCAAGTTTGTGGTCAACCAAGACTCCTAGATCCTTTTCACATGTACTGCTCTCAAGCCAGGTGTCACCCATCTTGTATTTGTGCCTCTCATTTTTTTTGCCCAAGTGCAATACTTTACATTTCTCCCTGTTAAAGTTCATCTTGTTTGTTTTGGCCCAGTTCTCTAATCTGTCAAAGTCGTTTTGAAGTGTGATCCTGTCCTCTGGGGTGTTAGCCACCCCTCCCAGTTTGGTGTCATCTGCAAATTTGATCAGGATGCCCTTGAGTCCATCATCCAAGTCGTTGATAAAGATGTTGAATAAGACCGGGCCCAAGACAGAACCCTGTGGCACCCCACTAGTCACTCTTCTCCAGGATGAAGAGGAACCATTGATGAGCACCCTTTGGGTTCGGTCAGTCAGCCAGTTACAAATCCACTGAGTGGTAGCATAGTCAAGACCGCATTTTACCAGCTTCTTTACAAGAATATCATGGGGCACCTTGTCGAATGCCTTGCTGAAATCAAGGTAGGCTACATCCACTGCGTTCCCTTCATCTACCAGGCTTGTAATTCTGTCAAAAAACGAGATCAGGTTAGTCTGACATGACTTATTTTTCAGAAATCCATGCTGACTATTGGTGATCACAGCATTCCTTTCTAGGTGCTCACAGACTGTTTGCTTAATGATCTGCTCCAGAATCTTCCCTGGTATTGATGTCAGACTGACTGGGCGGTAATTATTTGGGTCCTCTCTTTTCCCCTTTTTGAAAATAGGGACAACATTTGCCCTCCTCCCGTCTGCCGGGACTTCGCCTGTTCTCCAGGAATTCTCAAAGATGACTGCCAGTGGTTCTGAGATCACATCTGCCAGTTCTTTTAATACTCTTGGATGCAGTTCATCTGGCCCTGGAGACTTGAATACATCTAAACTAGCCAAGTATTCTTGTACTATCTCCTTAGTTATTCTGGGCTGTGTTTCCTCTGCTGAATCATTTGCTCCAAATTCTTCAGGTCGGGCATTGTTTTCTTTATCGGAGAAGACTGAGGCAAAGAAGGCATTGAGGAGTTCAGCCCTTTCTGTGTCCCCTGTTTGCATTTCACCATCTTCTCCTCTGAGTGACCCCACTGTTTCTTTGTTCTTCCTTTTGCTACGAACATACCCATAAAAGCCTTTTTTGTTGCTTTTAACCTCTCTAGCAAGCCTGAGTTCATTCTGTGCTTTAGCTTTTCTGACTTTGTGTCTACACATGCTGGCTATTTGTTTGAATTCCTCTTTGGTGGTTTCCCCCTTTTCCATTTTTTGTACACATCCTTTTTTAATCTTAACTCAGTTAAAAGTTCTTTAGATAGCCACCCTGGCTTCTTTAGGCACCTTCCATGTTTCTGTCTCATTGGTATTGCCTGAAGTTGTGCTTTTACTATCTCCCTCTTAACAAACTCCCAGCCATCATGAACTCCCTTTCCTTTTAGTATTACTGTCCATGGGATCTCACCCAGCACTTCCCTAAGTTTTATGAAGTCGGCTTTCTTAAAGTCAAGAAATTGAGTCCTAGTATGCTTGGCTGCTCCTTTCCGCTGTATAGTAAACTTCAGAAGAGCATGATCACTCGCGCCTAATGATCCTTCCACTTCTACCCCACTAACCAGGTCATCAACATTGGTTAGGACCAGATCTAAAATGGCTGTTCCTCTTGTTGCTTCTCCCACTTTCTGGACAATGAAGTTGTCTGCAAGGCCAGTGAGGAATCTGTTTGACCTTATGCTCTTGGCTGAGTTTGACATCCAACAAATATCCGGGTAATTGAAGTCCCCCATTACTACTATCTCCCTTCCTTTTACTATCTCCCAAATGATTTGGGATATGAAGTGCAACAGCCTGTGACAATCTATGAGGATAATCAAGCTTGTATTGCAATCACTAATTCAGGGAACACTTCAGCACGTGCAAAATACGTGGCCATCAAATTTTTCAATGTTAAAGACTATATACAACGTAATGTGATTAAGTTGGTTTATTGTCAATCACAGGATAATTTGTCTGATTTATTTACAAAAGCGTTCCCTAGGGTGCAACATGTTGAATTGATTGCAAAGCTGACTCTTGTGGACTAAGTATATGGATAAGTTAATTTTTCATGTTTATACATCTGCTCTCTAGGTCTTTGGGGGGAGTGTCATGTGATAAAGACACATGAGAGCAGAAGCAGCAAAGCAGGCTGGGAAGTGCTGGGACTGCACAGTCATTTGGGCCTACTAAAGTTATTCAGGCCTAACTGCTAACTGTTGAGTCTGACATGTGACTTACAGTAGCCAGTTTCTCTTTTGTGTTCTCTGCAAGATTTCAGTGAGAGTCTGTCTGCCTCAGCTGTGAACAGAGTCAGTATGTAATCTCAGTCAAACTGTTTGGAACCATGTTGTTTATGAAGAAGTTTATTTTAATTCAGTAAAGCTTTCATTCTTTCATAACTCTGCATTATTAATTTACACTGCGTGTCATCCTATTCTAATAGCACACTGCAGCCATATCTGCATCATTTATTCAGTGCAATATTATACCACTTCAGCAGTCATGGCTCCCCCCCCCCAAAGAATCCTGAGAACTGTAGTTTGTTAAGGGTGATAAGAGTTGTTAGGAAACCCCCTATTCTCCTCACAGAGCTACAGTTCCCGTAGTGATTTAACAATCAATCTTCTCAGAGACCAGGAAATTCTAGCTGGAACTGTTATGTACTGAAGTTCTCACCCTGGGCCAGCAGGGGGATACTGTAGATAGTTTTCACTCAGGTCCACATATGCAAATAATGGATTGAAAGTGACGTTCAGTGATTGGATAGTTACAGAAAATGGTTACTGTTGTGTTCTAGTGGAGCTCTATATAAGCAGGCTGGCTGAACCCTTCAGTTCAGTTCTGTTCTGGCCTGTGAATAAACAAGAGCTGTTTGAAGAATCACTGTGTCGTCTGATATGTTCACCCACAACTTAACACTGGCGACAAAGGTGGGATCGATGGACATCAGAGCACAGCCAGATACGGCCACCCACTGAGCTGAGCTGAATCACTGAGCTGAAACACCGAGCGAAATCATGGAACAGAATCAATTCAGAGCTGACCATTCCGGCTAGAGCACTGTTCTATCCATCGCCTCCACATTGGTCTGCCTGTCCGTATCGGGTCACATTTCTTGCTGCGTCACAGAGAGAGCCTCCTTTCTTTCCAAATCTTTCACAAAACAAAACCTTTAATTCATGTTATTCCCCCCCCACACAGTTCATTTTTAATCCCACTTGCAAATTGGTCGTTGAGACGGTTCTTTAAGGGGGAGGGTTGTTAGGTAATCACATGAAAAAATAAAAAGTCTTCCCCCCCCTTTCCGTTCTGTTCCACCTACCAACATGTCAGCGATTCTCTGATGTTATCTCTGTTCATTCCGTCCTTCTGTCCCAATCTTCTTCATCTCAGTGGTAAAATTATTAGCAGATACAAACACTCCTGACCTCTCTTGAAGCATGTGCGTTTACTTCTCCGATTCTTTTCTTCTTTTTAAGCAACGCAACCAGGCTTGCTCCTGAAAGCAGCTGGCAGGGAGCTCCGAGCCTGCCCGAGGGCTTTCCGCCCAGTGCCTCTCACCCCCTCCTTCATCCGAACTCGGGGGTGATTTATGGCAACCGCGGGCGAGGGCAGCATCTTTCCATTTCATAGAATAGAATCATAGAGTTGGAAGAGACCACAAGGGCCATTTCCCTGGAAAGATGATGGAGACTGATTTACTCCCCATAATCAGCCTCTAATTACCTCGTGCAAGCTGGATAGATGGTATTGGCAGCCATCTTCCAAGGCGCCCCTAGCGGGCCCCCACCCTGGGCCAGTTCTCACCCTGTAGATAGTTTTCACTCAGGTCCACATATGCAAATAAGGGATTGAAAGTGACGTTCAGTGATTGGATAGTTACAGAAAATGGTTACTGTTGCATTCTAGTGGAGCTCTATATAAGCAGGCTGGCTGAACCCTTCAGTTCAGTTCTGTTCTGGCCTGTGAATAAACAAGAGCTGTTTGAAGAATCGCTGTGTCGTCTGATATGTTCACCCACAACTTAACAGGAATAGTGGTCTCCTAACAGCACTAACAGAATTAGTGTGGCAGTGTTTTAAACTTATGGTTTAGGCGTGGCCTGTATGTGCCCTCTAGCTGCACTATTCCCTGGTGGTTTGCAGGTTCCACGTCACCTGCAGGATTCATATACTTTTGGTTGTATCTAAGTAAGATCTACTTAGAGTAGATCCACTGAAATTTATGTACTCGAATGAATCTTGCACGTCAGTTTGAATGGGTTTCCTCTGTGTAGGACTAACATTGCATTGGACACAACCTTTTGTCACTGCTTGCTTTAAATTAATTTAATTTGGAAGCAAAATTGATGGAGACTGAGCTCAAACAATTTCTAGATGCAATAGCTATGATTTTAGGTGCATTTATTCCTAAAGCAGGTGTGGGGAGCCTGTGACCCTCTAGATGTTGCTGGACTACTACTTTAAACATCTCCAGCTGTTGGCCCTGTTGCCTAGGGCTGGTGGGAGTAGGGGTCCAATAGTAGTTAGATGACCACAGGTTGCACAACCATTTTCCTAACCCTGATGGCTCCACTGTTGGAGGCAGTATGCTTCGAAATACCAGATGCTGGAAGCCACAGAAGAGTAGAGTGCTTCTCTACTCAGGTCCTGCTTTGGGGTTCCCAATAGGCATCTAGTTGGCCACTGTGAGAACAGGGATGCTGGACTACATAACAACCTTTTGGGCCCCAGAGGCACATTTGCAAAGCAGACAAACCATTGTGGACACACACACACACAGTGCAACCTATGGTACTGGTTACTGTATCATACTGCTACAGCGAAGGCTACTGCCCTAAGATGTGTACATTTACTCATTTTCCCTCTGTAAAATATTGCGTGGCGAGTTCCCGTCTCCCCTCAGGAAGAAATAAAGACACAGGACACCAAGTATTAAGGTTAATGGGCGAAATAGGCCACAACTTTATTGATTACAGAAATGAGCGGTATTGGCTTAGGCATTGGTCCTATCGACTAACCGGATTCAGCCCAATTGCATGAAGACCGGCAAGGGTTAACCACCAGTAGAGGGAGTCCTGCTGAGGCACGTCAACTAGGAGCTCACCCGGGGTCACCGCTCGGGGGCGTGCCTTAGGCCGACAGCTCCATAGGCTTCGGACAGGTCAACGCCCCCTGGAGTCCTTTATCGGACTACCCTTTGCTGTGGGGGGAGGTGATGGCGCTTCCTCCCCCCCCATACACTTAACCCTCCCTTACCAATGCTTAACCGCCACTCGAGCAATAGCTCGCCGCCAATACCCTCATACCTGCAACCAATCCCTAATCCCCCCCAAGATGTCACTCAACCAAATATCATTTCCAGCATCAGAAAGATGCACTCCATCATACCGGTAGAGGGCCTCCTTATTGAAACGTATGCTGGGGTGGTCAATGACCCCCCCAAGCCGCCACTCTACGTGCCACGGCCCGATCCAAGGTTTTTCTTGATCTATTTATTGCGATCAGGCACCGACTGTCTCTCCAAACTCGCCTCTCCAGCATTGAGGACCACAAAATGGTGGTGCTGGGGTAAGAGGCCTTCAATTGATCAAAGTCCCCAAAAATATGCCACATCAAGTCAACCGCCTTTCGATAAGCTAGGTCGTTTTCACCCAGCTGAATAACTAAGGCGTCTGGGGGGCCCTCAGCTGTGGCTCTGGCTTCCACCGCCGGCATCAGTTCAGCCCAGTGCATCCCCCTCCGTGAGATCCAGGACACCTTGGTGTTTGAAGGTAAGTTAAGCTGTGGCCCTACACCAGTATTGATTGCCCGGGTCCTGGCCCAATGCACGATGCTGTGCCCAAGTATCCAAATGCACGCTTTCAATTTTCCTGGAAGAGAATTGAGATAACAAACTAAGGTCGGGAAGGGAGATATACACGAGTAGGCTATCATAAGTTTTTCCTGACATAGCGTTTGTAAGCGTCCAACTTCCAGCAGCCCATGTCTTTTATCCTCTCGGCCGATAGGCCAAGATGTACTGCTGTAGTGGCTGCCCCTATACGAAATGAATGAGCCGCGAACTCCGCGGGGGGCAAGCCACATGCAGCAATTGCCAAGCGCATAACGCGGGTAAACTGGTGCCAAGCCAAGAGGAATCCATCTGTGTGGATTAAGAGTGGGCCTGCGATGTTAGATCTCAAGAATAAGAAGCGTCTAGTGTCTTTTACTGGGCATGGACCTGATTTTTTCGTTGCCAAGAGTCGAATTAGGGCCCCCCTACCGTGTTGGTCAGTTTTGGAGCTGTGAATCCGCAAGACCAAATCTTCCCGTGATAGTGAAATATTGCTCAGGAGTACTCCCTGGGAATTAGCATCTGGGCCACTCTTGCAGACCACTTCACCAATGTGAAGTGCTCTGAAGAAGGTGATGGAATATGCCGCTGAGAACAAGCAGGCCTCGTTAACAATGTGGTAACAGAAAATATAAAAATAACCAAAGGTACGAGACAAGGGTGTCCGCTCTCACCACTGTTGTTTATCACGGTCCTGGAAGTCTTTTTAAGAGCAATAAGAGGCAATGAACAGATAAAAGGGATAACAGTAGGAAGTAAACAATATAAAGTTAAGGCCTTTGCTGATGACTTGGTATTAACTTTGGAAAATTCGACAAATACGGTAACAGAAGTTTTGAATGAAATAGAGCAGTTTGGCCAATTGGCGGGATTTATTTTGAATAAGAAAAAGACAAAAATGATTAGTAAAAATATGGATCGAGAAACTATCGACAAAGTGCCGCAACAACTAGAAATAGAAGTGGTAAAGAAAGTTAAATATTTAGGAGTTTGGTTAACCCCCAGAAGTATTGATTTGTATCAGAACAACTACATACCAACCTGGAGTAAGATAAAAAAAGACTTAGAGGTGTGGGGAAGAATGAAATTCTCATTTTGGGGGAGAATTGCAATAATAAAAATGAATGTGCTACCGCAGATGCTATTTCTATTTCAAACTGTTCCAGTAATCAGGGGGGCAGCTATCTTTAAAAATTGGCAAAGAGAAATTTCAAGGTTTAGAGGACTTCCGGGTTGGTGTCTCCGGTAATGGCAGAATTCCTCTGATCGGGAGGAATTTGCCCCGTGGGAATTTGGGTCTGGCCGCCACGGTGAAGGCGGAGACCCGTAAAAAATAACAGGCGGGAGAAGCCTGTGAGCGTGGGATTCGGCGGGCACCTTTTGCACCTCCCCTACTCGCGGGGAAACCCGGTTTCGGGGGTCCGGAGCGACGTGGGGTGAGCGGCGCAGTGCTTCGAATCGTCTGCTTCTTCCACGGAGCAAAGCCGCATAGCTGTTGCCGGAGAGCACTGACTTTTTCCTGTGGACAATTTGACTTCAAAGTAATTACCCGTGCGTAGAGCTGAAGTGGGAGAATTGGATTTTTAAACGTTTAATTTGGCATCGAAACGGGGAGGTTCAATACAGGAAGTCCGCCTCCCCCTTTTGTAAATAGACTGAAGCAATGAGGTTGCAAGCTGAAGTCTTGGAAAGCCTTTTGTAAAAGACTAAATTTCCATCGGCAAAGAACATTAAAACCCCCCTTGGAGACAGGAGAAGAGGGGGGGAAGTGGTGGACTGAATATGCCTGTAGGAGAGAGCGAAGAGAGCTAAAATACCACCGCTCTGACCCTGGAAACGGGCTGCTAGCAGGATTGATGTCTTTTGGAATGTTCATTGGCAGCGTTTAGAACGTCCATTGACAGCTAAACAAGAGAATACATTGTTTCTACTGTCTCCGGCTGTTTTTTTAAAAAAGGAGTAAAAATAACTGAAAACTGAAACTAACTTTGGATTATTGGAACTGTGTTTAAAAGAGGACATTACTGACTAATACAAATAGAAACTGTTTCCCCCTAGTGGAAGCTTTTGAAACTGGTTGCTTTACAAGAGCTGGGCTAGGGGAACTTCCAGCTGCAAGATAAAAAACTGTGAGACTCTGGGATTGACCTTGAATCTTTTAAGTGCTATGGCAAATGGAAAGGAAAAAACAGACCAGTCAACTGCTGAAAAAACATTAAGGTCTGGGAGGACTTGGCAGCAACTCAGGAGAGGCTCAACAACAGGCCTCCCTGCTTCTTTGGCTGCTGCTTCTGTACCAGTACACTCAAAACCAAGAGGAATGTCGACAGAAGAGGCCTTAGTGGTTGCATTAGTGAAGATAAACGATTCGCTGGAACAGCTTCACAAGAAAAAGACATGATAAATGTGAAAGTGGATGCTGCAAATATTAAAATCGACTTAATTGCAGAAAGTATAAATAATCTGGGACAAAAGGTGAATACCAATTCAGAAACCATCCAGAAATTGATACAGGAATCTACTTTGTTTGGAGGCCAATGGCGTCTGGGGGTCCGGCACACTTCTTGCGCGGCTCTGGTCTTCCCCCCTGGGACCTTTGACTCAGCAGAGTATAAACACAGCGGAACGGAAGCAGGAAACGTTCTTCGTGTGAAGGCAATAATTCAGGCTGAAACGCAGCAGTCTCCTTATCTTTAAAGCCTTTATTCCTTAGCAAAACACAACAGCAATAAATCTCCTGCCTGGCGACAGTTCGCACATGGCTGCTGCTCTCTCCTCGGAGCAAACACGCACACTGAAAGAACACAGTAAAACCCTCCCTTCAGTGTTCTAAACCCGCCCTCAGAATGTGAGGCGTCATCACTCAGAACTCTTAACCCTGTAAGTTCTGAGCCTCTCCTAACACCCCCTCTCGAATCACGTTCTGAGAGGACTTCTGAGTGTTCAACACCTTCCCCATTGCCTTCCGCCCCTTCCTGGCATCGTTGTTAGGCACCTGTTGAACCTCACAAACCTCAGGTTCGCACTGTGCGAAACCAACCCACGCATTTGTGACCTGAAACCTCTCAGGTGGAATTCCCTTTGTAGCCCGCGATGACCGCCTGGGCACAAACTGGGGTGCTCCTTTTGACCCACTGGGGCCAGCATGTGCGTCTTCCTCATCAGAAGACTCCCCCTCTGACTTGACACGTCTGTGAGCTTTCTCCATTATGCGCACAGGAGATGAGGGCTCACTCTTGGACACTCCCTTAACAACCTGTGGAGACGCCCTACTCTGTTCAGGGACCTGGTCTCCACCAGCAGGTTCAGGCTCTAGCTCTCCTTCCTCCTCAGAGTCAGACAGACAATCTGAGTGAACGTCAGAGCGCACTTTGCGCCATGCCCAACCATCCTGCTCAAAGAACTCAGCCTGTTTACTGACCAGAAGCTTGGTCTGATCACCTTCTGGATATGCGAATCTCCACCCTTTTGTCGCAGGCTCATATCCACAGAAGATCATTTCCTGGTACCTTGGGCCACCCTCCTGCTGCAGAAACTTTGGTACAGGCACCATGGCTCTGCTACCAAAAGTGCGAAAGAAATGCACAAGCGGCTTCTGCCGATGAAGCAGGAAATACGGGGTGTCACCTACCACTGCATTGTAGCACCTGTTCATCGTGAAATTGGCTGTCTTTACCGCCTCCCCCCAAAAACTTTGAGGCAAACCAGAGTCATCCAGTAGAATCTCGGATGCTCGAACCAGAGCTTTACTCCTAAGCTCTGCCACGCCACTGTCCTGAGGAGAAGTCACCTTGTGACGTATCCCCCTCTGGCGAAAGAAACCCTTTAAAGCAGACCCAGTGACCTCTGAACCTCGGTCACATTTGAACCCCTGCACCTTGGTGGAGAACCTTAGTTCCACCTCAGCAACCCAATCTTTGATCAGTTGTGTTGTCTCCTCCTTAGTTTTCAGCGTGAAAGCCCATGCGTTCCGCGTATAATCATCTGTCAGCACCGCCAGCCACTTGGCCTTGCCCAGACTTGGCTGTGGCATGCCAAAAAGGTCTGCATGCACAAGCTCAAAAGGCTTTGTGGTTACTCTCTCCACCCTGGGATGATTAAATCCCTTGTTTCTGGCTTTTCTGCAAGCTTTGCAATTCAAAGGTTGACCACATTCTTTTACCCTGCAACCTTTGGTGCACTCTGATAACATCTGAACGTCCTCACAGGACCCATGTGACATCCTCTTGTGCCACACGCAAGCACACGACACATGAGTGTGATCAGTGGCTTTCCCAGTATTCCCCTCACCCTCCAGAGGTGTTTCCAGAACAAAGAGGTTGTTCTGATTTTTCTCAACACTTATGAGCTCCTTCCCATCTCTGGAAATTGTGCAAACATTTTTTTCAAAACTCACTGAATATCCCTCCTGTAAAAGGCACGGTACAGACAACAGGCAATGTTTTATCTCAGGGAGAACATAGACCTTCAGTTCAGCCTGTAAAAAAGAGACAAACATGTTAACAACATGGGTTATACGTCCCTGTGAACCTGTAGCAAATTTAACTGTTTTCTCAGTTGAAACAGCCTTGCAGTTCCACATTTGTCCATCAGGTGGCGCTGTTACCAGATGGCCATTCGCAGCCGAGTCAACAACCCAACGTAGGACTCTCCCCCCTCCGGAGTTGTCCTTCTTTGTTGCCTTAGCAACTGACTTCCTGCTGCCCCCGACCTTGGGGCTCTCGCTGCAGGTGTTCTCCAGAACCGCCATCGACGCAGTCAGCTGATAAGCTTTCCCACGCCTGCCATCTCTGTTGCCATGGAAACCCGGCTGCTTCCCATGGGAAGCGACCTTGGACACATCCTGCCCTGTCTCCCTTGCTTTCTGTGGGCAGCTGCGACGCAGATGGTCAGCCGAAGCACAAACAAAACATCTCCGAGTGGAAAACTTTACAAACTTGCCTTTGGTCTTCTCTGCCCCCCCAACCTTTCCAGCAGCACTCCTCTTCGAGGCTTTTCTGCTGTTGGGAAAATGGCTTTTGGCTTCTGCTGTGGTTTCTCTGCAAACCCCCTCCAGCTCCTGCCAAACAGCCTGGGCACTCTCAAGACTCTTGGAATGGCCTGCACCCCCATTCTCAGTTGCAAAGCTCTTCTCTTCTCTCAGCTGCTCTCTAGGACGCAGCTCATATGTAGGGGCATCCCGGCAGCCCTCCAACACAGTCCCAGCCCCCTCTGGGCCTTCTGGGCGTCCCTCAGCCCCTCCTGGGCTTGGTGCCTCCTTTGAGTAGCTCTCAGCCCCTCCTGGGCTTGGTGCTTCCTCAGAGCAATTCTCAGCCCCCTCTGGCCTGGCTCCCACTGCTTTCCTCAGTGCCTGCCTTCTCCCGGCCCAGGGCTTGCTCCCGTCCACCTTATCAAAAGGAATTGACGACTTCTGGCTGTCTGCCATCTCTCCCCGGGGCCCAGCTTACTTACAGGTACCTCCCGGTCCGGCAGATCCCAGCTCCTCCCGGCTGGCTCCAGCTACTCCTTAGCTGGCCTTTGGCTGCTCCTCAGCCTCTTTGCCTGCAGTCACCCTTCACAGCGTCTCATCAGCTGGCCTTTGGCTGCAGCCTCCTCACACACGAACGTTGCTTATCTTTATTGCTGATCTCCCATAACCTTTGGAGGCCAATGGCGTCCGGGGGTCCGGCACACTTCTTGCGCGGCTCTGGTCTTCCCCCCTGGGACCTTTGACTCAGCAGAGTATAAACACAGCGGAACGGAAGCAGGAAACGTTCTTCGTGTGAAGGCAATAATTCAGGCTGAAACGCAGCAGTCTCCTTATCTTTAAAGCCTTTATTCCTTAGCAAAACACAACAGCAATAAATCTTCTGCCTGGCGACAGTTCGCACATGGCTGCTGCTCTCTCCTCGGAGCAAACACGCACACTGAAAGAACACAGTAAAACCCTCCCTTCAGTGTTCTAAACCCGCCCTCAGAATGTGAGGCGTCATCACTCAGAACTCTTAACCCTGTAAGTTCTGAGCCTCTCCTAACACTTTGATATGGCAAACTGTGGATGAAGCCAGGGAGAAAGCCGTTGCTGCTGAATGTAAAGCAACACAACTGGAGAGAGAGAGAGAGTCCCAGCCCTACAGAGGCAACTTGATGAACATAAGTTGATGCTTGTTATGATTGAACTTAAAGAAAAACAGGCGAATTTGAGGATCAGAGCCCTACCTGAATTGGAAAAGGAAAGCTTGACAGAGTTTCAGGAGGAGACAGGACTAACATTGGTTGAGAAAGAGAGGTATTTGGGGGTTAGCGTGACTGCCAAAAATGTGAATCTATTTAAGGATAATTGTGAAGGACGTTGGATTGAATTGAAGGGGGATTTGGAAATATGGACAAATTTGAAGTTGTCATTGTTGGGCCGAGTTGCTGTGGTGGGGATGAGGGTTGCTGTGTTTCCGGGGATGTTGCTTTTGTTTCAAACATTGCAAGTTTCGGATGGGATGGATTGTTTCAGGAGGTGGCAAAGGGATGTTTCCAGATTTGTTTGGCAGGGCAAGAAGCCTCGAGTAAAATTTAAGATATTGACTGATGCCAAAGAAGGAGGTGGATTTGCCCTGCCAGACCTTAAACTTTGTTGTGAACCAGCTGCTATTTGCTGGCTGAGAGAATGGCTGCTTCTTGAAAACACTGAAGTGTTGGATAATGGCAGATGAAGTTGATGGACTATATGGAATTGGCGGAAATGACTGGCAAAATCCGAGACCAGGGAGAAGAGTCGGTGGAAGAAGACTGGAAAAAGTTTAAAGACTATTTACAGAAATATTGTAAAATTAATGAATGTTAGAAGAATGTTGGAATGAAGTTAGATGGCTTTAGTAGAAATGTTATAAGGAATTAAGTATAAATAGATTAATAGAATATTAAAGGAAAAAATAAGGCTATAATGTGTTAAGATAATTATAGGATAGAAAACAGAGGAAGATGGAAAGGAATTGCTGAAACAATTAATAGAAGTGGAATACAAAAAGGGAGGTGTATAGGAATATTCGTCTCTACACATTTGCTTCTGCACATGACTGTGGCATGCTGGGAAGCTTTGCTGCTAAGCTTTGCTTCTGTACATGATGCTGCACAAACCGTTCTTAAGACATTCCCTCGTCATCCCAGAATGTTCCAGTTCAGTTTGAGTTCATGAAAACATTACACTTTGACCTGTTCTTAATGCACAGTTGACCACATCTATTGGAAGGTAATTGTTTAAGTCTTAATATATTAATCACTAGTTATACTTTAATTAGGAGGTTTTCATGCCTGTCTAGTTCTGTGCTCCCTTTCCCAGCCTTTAATCTATTGGTGATTAATGCCTATGTGTAATCTTTGCTTTGTACTTGTGTTAACCAATCAGCAACCAGCACATACGTGGCAATGCATGTAATATTCAATAAAAGAGACTCCTCGAGACTTGCTCGAGAGGTGCCTCCCACATGACACTCGCTACTCGTCTGTCACTTATTTCAACCCAACATCTGGTGACCCCGACGTGATTGCCAGATCCCTTCACGCAGCCTCCATACTTCACTCGACTGGAAAAGTCTCAGCGCGCTACTTCGTGAGTATGGGGGGGGGACTGACAAAGTTCCAAAAGGAGCACGCCAAAGAATTGCTCCATCTCGTTAAACAGCGGGTGGCGGGTGCTCATATTTCTTTAAAGGAAATTGAACGACTGCTATGTGAGATTGCTTGCCAGTGCCCCTGGTACCCTGAAACAGGTTCTTTGGGGATAGAAACTTGGCAAAAGATCGGAAAAACCCTCTTTGCAGAACCGAGGGCTCCGATTCATTGTCTGCTTACTTGGCAAAAATGTGTAGATGCCGTTGCTAAATTAGGACCTCAGGCATCTCCAACGGCCCCTGCCCTTTTAGCCGCTGCAGACAATCCCCCACCTTACCCAAAGCTTTTGCCCCCATTGCAACCCTGCCAACCCCTCCCCTCACCTCAGCCCACATCCCCCCACCCCATCCCTCCTTCGCCTGCCACAGCCCCTACAGGAGCTGTGCGCACCGCACTTTCTCTGGCTAGGCAGAAAGGGCTCCTTTCCTTAGAGGAGGAGTCTGAATGGGCTGGTGAAATGCCATCTGCTTTCCCTATCACCTATACAAACCCAGGAACTGCTCAACAGCAGGTACTGTACGAGACGCTTCCTTATTCTGTAATGAGAGAATTAAGGAAAGCCATTACTGATTCTGGCCTGAAATCCTCTTCTGTGATAGGGATGCTGGAGGGAATAGCAAATGGTTATACAATGCTACCTCAAGACTGGAAAGATCTGATGCGCATGCTTTTGTCCCCGGCTCAGTATGTAGTTTTTGAAAGTGAATTTAAACATAGCGCATCAGCCCTGTCTGATCCACAGCATTCAGCCAATCAACTTTATGGCGCTGGTCCGTATGATAATATAACAGCTCAGGAGACGCTGACACCTTTACATTTCAGTCACACCGCGACTTGTGTACAACCCGCCTTTCGGAAAGTCCCTGTCTCAGGGCAACCGCTGAGCTCTTTTGTTAATATTAAGCAACAACATTCAGAGCCCTACCGTCAATTTATAGATAGATTGAAAGAATCAGTCACTAGGCAGATTGATAACACCACAGCTCAAAATGAGTTGATGAAAAAATTGGCTTTTGAAAATGCAAACACCGATTGCAAAAAGGCTTTGCAGTCAATCATACATCGCATTAAATATGACCTGGCCGACATGATTCAAGCCTGTGCAGATGTTGGCAGCCAGAGTCATGCGATGTCCTTGCTTGCCGGTGCAATCCAGGCTAGCAACAAGCCTACGGGCAATTGCTTCAATTGCAAACGCCCAGGTCATTTTGCTAAACAATGCAGAGCCCCTGGCGGGGGGGCAAACAGGAATGGTGATGCCAACAAGGCTAAGCCTTCCAAAAAATGCCCGAAATGCAGAAAAGGCTATCATTGGGCTAATCAATGCAGGAGTCCGGGAAACTCCATAGCGGCCCCACTCTCGGGCCAGGACAAATAGAGAGCCCTCCGCCTTTAGTTTCCACTGCTGAAATTTTTTCAAACAATATGCCTTCTGATTTTACCATTGAATTGATTAATCAAGAGACCAAAGACGCTGTTTTACCTGGTGAAATTGTGCTTATGCCCACCCAGTTGGCGGGCCCTCTACCACCTAAGGTCGCAGGCTTAATTTTACCCAAATTCTCTGCGGCCAAAGAAGGAAACCAGGTTATTCCAGGAGTCCTAGATCCTGACTATGTGGGCACAATCATGGTTCAACTTTGGAGCCATATGCCCATGCAGTTAAAAAAGGGTGAGTCCTGGGCGCATCTGGTAGTGCTCCCTTCTAATCCTACTGCTTCTGTTATGGATAGTAATTTGCACGAGCTCTCTCTTCTCCCTCCACAGCTGTTAGCTGTAGTCCAGAGGATTGGTGAAAAGAAACTTCTTTGTAAGTATAAAATCAATGGCAAAGTTCTGGAAGGCTTGACTGACACGGGCACAGACATTTCTGTAATTTCCAGTAGTTGCTGGGACCCCACGTGGCCCCTTGAGTCTGCCTCTGCAGTTTGGGGTGTGGGTGGACCTCAAACCTCTTCCAAAAGCGTACAGTGGCTGCCTGTTTCTCTGCCTGATAGCTCTGAAACCATTGCATACATCCAGCCCTGTGTGCTGAAAATCCACCTCAATCTGTGGGGCAGAGACTTACTACAACAATTAGAAGCTATCATTCAATTTAATGAATAAGCTTGCACTCCCCCTCAACTGGAACCACAAGGAATGCTGAATTCCCCTACCATGTGCCAATATTATGTGAATCAAGCCGTCCAGCCTTTCCGTCTTCAGTATCCCTGCCAAATAAAATCATTCTCATTTCAAGCTGAACAGCTTAGAAAGGAAAAGCAGCTAGAAGCAACCCCTGATAATTTGCTTCTGTGTCTCATTTCCTGCCTTAATATAAATTCCATGATAGTGCTCATTTTCAACGTTTTGTTTTTGCCCCTCTCTGCTTCCGCTCCTAGTAGCGGTGGTTCCACACCGATAAATGTGTGGGAATCTTTTGCAAAAACCCTCAATGTTTCTTCCTTTTGTTTAACCCAGCAGGTATCTATAGGTGAGATCCTTGGCTCTTGCCTTATCCCTGTTTGCCATGACCCTCTTGATATGCAAAATGATACCTGGTTTTATTCATCCCTACCCCAAAATGATTCTCTCCGCACCCTTGGTTATTCCGGTTACCACAACTGGGGTAACCAAGTGTGCCGACGCCCACCTTTGGCCATTGATTTGTTGACACCATACGTGGCTTCTTTTAATGTCACCTGCGCCCGTATGGTTAATTGCACAAAAACCAACTGTGTGGAAATGGGCAAGGACAATTTTAATTGCTCTGATTATGTAAATATTTCCTATGTATATAAATACACAGAGCTGCCTGAAGGCTGGTTCTGGTCGTGTCCAGGCTATACATTCAATTATATTCCAG
The DNA here is from genome assembly GCF_027172205.1 of Podarcis raffonei. Taxonomy (NCBI): domain Eukaryota; kingdom Metazoa; phylum Chordata; class Lepidosauria; order Squamata; family Lacertidae; genus Podarcis; species Podarcis raffonei. Next base: position 17,762,883 of record NC_070620.1, on the reverse strand, counting down.
CAAACATTAGCCATGGCACGCCTTGCTGTTTAAGCCGTTTGTCCATCATATTACCCAAAAAGCATCATCTATCCCGTTCTAGATATCGCCGCTCTATAGAATTGACTAATGATTGTGACGATTCTGTTTCTCTTCCCAGTAGATCTGAATATATTTCTTTAGCTGTCTCTCTCTTAGGAGTCCCTGGATTGGCTGTACGGAATAGTAGGAACATTAACTCTTTAGCCTGTTCCGCGGCAAAGGCTTTAAATTTTACTTCACAAGCTCTTCACCTTTTGAATAAAGAACAGAGTGAACTACAACATGGACTGTTGCAGAATTGTGCTGCTATCGATTATTTGCTGATGCTTCATCATTATGGCTGTGAACAAGTGGATGAAATGTGCTGCTTCAATATTACTGATAATTCTTTTTTTTTTAAAAAAAAGATATTTATTAAAATTTTTCCATTATAATACATTAAAAAATCAAAAAAGACGAAACAAAAAAGTTTAAAAACACATAGAATTCAAAATCCTTATTTTCAATAACATATTTCCCTGACTTCCCCACACCTCCCCCTCTTGTATTCAAATTCAAATTGTTGGTTCAACAAGTTCTTGTCCCCAATTTTTGACCTTTTTATATTTAATTCATTTTAGAAAGACCAATTTTAACTTATAAACATCAGTATTTAAACATCAGTTCAACAAGTTCTTGTCCCTAATTTTTAACCTTTTTATATTTTATATTTTATATTTAGTTCATTTTGAAAAACCAATTTTGCCTTATAGACATCAATGATTATACACCAGTGCTTATTCTTAAAGCCTTTTTCTAAAGTCGACCTAAATTCCCTTCCACAATTTCCTCAATTCTCATACAAATAACAAAACAATATAAAAGCAAAACAGATTATAATTATACACCCTTTGGATTCCCAAACTCCACCCCCCCTTTCCTGGTTCCAATCCCCAATAATCAGTCAATCTACTATCAGCCTGGAGACCTCACGTCCGAGGCTCTTAATTCTCTCTCAATTCCTCTCTGCCGGTTTTTTTGATAGTCCTTGGTATTAAACACCAAATCTTGGAGAAGCTCTAGTCCAATAGAGTCCATGTTTCTTCCAGCCAGACCTCCATACTTAAATGTGGAGCCTGAATCTTGTTTCTTACTCCTTTCAAATCCAAATGTCTCCAAAGCTCCAACTTCCACCTTAATCAAATTTGTAATCCTTGGGTCTTCAGATCTCCACATAAGGAGATCTCTCCATTCTTCAGTCTCCAATTCAGACCAAATTTTCACCATCAAGTTCTTATTTTCCTTTGCAGCCATCATGTCAGGCCTCTGGCTCTCCTTTATCATCTGTAAAATTACAGCTCCTCCTTCCTTTTCCTCAGGAACAACATATATCTTTTTCTTCACACTCTCAGAACTCTCCAGTTTCTCTTCTTGTCCAGCTGCATGGGCTTCCTGAGTCAATTCCTTATCAAATTCAATGGATTTGTTTACTGTTAAGTCCAGAGTTGCAACATTTGTAGCCAAAACATCAATTTGGCCTTGTAGCTTTCCCAAGAGAACAAAAACTCTGTCCAATTCAGCTTGAATTTCCCCTCCTTCAGCCATTCTTGTAATGTCCCAAAACCCCCTCTAGAGGGATTTTGGTTACTTAGTATTCTTTCCAGTTCAAATCCAAAAATCAAATTAGTTTGTATCAGTTCTTCCTTGTTTTCAACAAAGTATAGTCAAATTGTAACAAATATAGCCAGCAGAAGCAGCAGAAACAAAGTTCTCTTTTTCCATCTTGACAGCTAATTTGACAGCTGTCAAACTCTTCAATACCTTCAACAGGCTCTCTCGCGGATCACTCCCGGGTCCAGGGGGGTGGCACTTCAGCTCCCAAAATTAGCTCTTATCCTCCAGTAAGATTTCTTCTAGTGTCAAATCGTGAAATTAATGTCTTTTGCCAAATAATAAAAGAAAAAATTCTCTCGACCTTAGTTAGCAGGTCCTTGCTTTAGGTTGTTTACAGGACGAGGAGGCGGACTTCCTGTTTCCGCCTTCCCCGATCGTACCTAATTCACCAAAAAAATTTCTTTAAAAATCCAATTTCCGTACTACTCACGGGTTGTTATTTTGAAGTCCAAATCACAAGAAGAAGTCAGCGCTCTCCGGCCATGGCAACGCGGCTTCACTCCACAGGAGAAGCAGTCGACTCTCAGCACCGCGCCGCTCACCCCGTCCCCCGTTCTGAAGCCTTTAAAAAGGCTCCTTCGCGGGTCGGGGGGGCGCAAATGGTGCCCGCCGAGTCACCAGGTTCACAGGCTTCACCGCCTGTGATTTTTAGGGGTCCCCGCGTCGCCACAGCGGTACGACCCTGATCCTGTGGAGCCGATTCCCTCCGGAGCTCGGAGGGAATCCGCCATTAGCCGCTGGTGCTAACCCGGAAGTCCAATATTACTGATAATTCTAAAGCCATTCAAAGCCAAATCTCTCATTTGCAAAATCTTACACACCACATTAAACAGGACGTTGGACTTTCTGGCCTCTGGGACTCATTCACCCAGTGGCTAACCGGTTGGTTGCCAAACCTGAATTAGCTTCGTAATCTTTTTCAATATGCTATTGTCACAATATGTATATTAATTTTGTTATGCTGTTTCATCCAATGCATTCCTGGTATCATACGTCTTTGCGCTCAGCTTTTCTCTCCCCCTCAGCCACCTAATAAAATCATTGCTGCCTATTTTGTGAAATGGCAGCACCAACTGTAATTAATAGGGGGATGTGGGCAGACTTACTTTGGGCATGCGCTGGCAAACCACGTATCCCGAAATATTTTTGTCTTATTCACCATGAAATCATATAATAGCACCTCACAAATAATAAAAGAAAGGGGGAGATATAGGAATATTCGTCTCTACACATTTGCTTCTGCACATGACTGTGGCATGCTGGGAAGCTTTGCTGCTAAGCTTTGCTTCTGTACATGATGCTGCACAAACCGTTCTTAAGACATTCCCTCATCATCCCAGAATGTTCCAGTTCAGTTTGAGTTCATGAAAACATTACACTATGACCTGTTCTTAATGCACAGTTGACCACATCTATTGGAAGGTAATTGTTTAAGTCTTAATATATTAATCACTAGTTATACTTTAATTAGGAGGTTTTCATGCCTGTCTAGTTCTGTGCTCCCTTTCCCAGCCTTTAATCTATTGGTAATTAATGCCTATATGTAATCTATGCTTTGTACTTGTGTTAACCAATCAGCAACCAGCACATACGTGGCAATGCATGTAATATTCAATAAAAGAGACTCCTCGAGACTTGCTCGAGAGGTGCCTCCCACATGACACTCGCTACTCGTCTGTCACTTATTTCAACCCAACAGAGGTGTGAGGAGGTCGTTGAAATAAGTGAATGAAAGATAAGATATTGAAAATGTTTGAGGCGTTCTAAACTGTTTTTGTTTGTTTTTGTTCTGTTTTGTTAGTTTAATGTGTTAGTGTTATGTAGTGTTTTTGTATTGTATTGTTCTTTTTTTTGTAGTGTTTAAATGGTTGGAAAAGTACTAAATATTATTTAAAAAAAAAGAGAGAGAGAAATTTCAAGGTTTATATGGCAGGGTAAGAAGCCGAGAATAAAGTTTAAGCTACTGACTGATGTGAAAGAAAGAGGAGGCTTCGCCCTGCCAGACTTGAAATTATATTATGAAGCATCTTGCCTCTGCTGGTTGAAGGAATGGATGAAATTAGAAAACACCGATTTGCTAGATTTAGAAGGTTTTGATAATAGATTTGGGTGGCATGCTTATTTATGGTATGATAAAAAGCGAGTACATAAAGGTTTCGAAAACCACATCATAAGAAGGTCTTTGATAGAAGTTTGGGAAAGGTATAAAAATCTGTTGGAAGTAAAAACTCCGTATTGGTTGTCACCACTAGAGGCGTTGAGTGTGAAAAAAATCAATATGAAAGGGGGATGGGTAACATATCAGAACCTAATAACAAAAACAGAAGGTAAATGGAGGCTGAAGTCGTTTGAGGTAGTTAAAGAATATACTAATGATTGGCTGCATTATTTTCAAATCAATGAAATGTTTAAAAAAGATCTGACATTAAGAGGCTTTGATGATAAAGAGTCAAAATTTCAGAAAGAAATAATAAATAATGATTTTAAAGTTGTGGCCAAAATGTATAAGATATTAGAATGGCATACAAAGGATGAAGAGGTAAAATCGGTTATGATTGACTGGGCCAAAGATTTTGGATATAATATACAGATGGAGGATTGGGAGAAATTATGGAAAGAAGGTTTAAGATTCACTGCATGCACAACAATAAAAGAAAATGTGATGAAAATGATGTATCGATGGTATGTAACAGCAGTGAAGTTAGCAAGGATGTACAAAGGATGTAACAAATGTTGGAAATGTAAAGAAAAAGAGGGTACGTTCTATCATATGTGGTGGGAATGTAAGAAAGTAAGAACCTTTTGGGAAATGATATATAATGAATTGAAGAAAATGTTTAAATACACTTTTGTTAAGAAACCAGAAGCGTTCTTACTTGGTATTACAGGGAGCGAGAGAAATAAGAGAGAAAGGAAGTTATTTTTATATGCAGTGACTGCAGCAAGAATATTGATGGCACAGAAATGGAAGCAAGAGGAGCTACCTACACTAGACGAATGGAGAATGAAGATGACGGACTACGCAGAACTTGATAGATTGACGGGAAGGATCCGAAATCGACGAGATCAGAGATTTATAGAAGACTGGGAAAAGTTTACAGAGTATATGCATAAATTAAGTGATAATCAAATAACGCTTGTAAGTTTTAACGAAGCTCCGTAAGAAGAAATTTCAGAATGTGAGCAAAATAAGACTTAATTTATAAAAATAATGGAAGTAAGGTTTTAGAAATGTGTAAGAAATTAAGAAGGGAAGGAGTATCAGTCAAGTTGAGGGAAGTCAAAAAGAGAACGGGTATAAAAAAAAAGATGTATGAATTGTATAAATTTTGTATTGGAAAAATTGAATAAAAATAATATTTTTTTAAAAAGAGAACAAGCAGGCCTCATACTTCGACCAACATATTGTTCTTAATTTTTTATGTATTTGGCAAAGGATGTCAAAAGTTATTGGCTTCCGCTTATCGCTGCTGGGAGGCTGTACCCTACGCCAGCCCTCCAAGGCCTTAAGCACTACAAAGTCCGCACAGGGATCAGAGGAATATGCTGCTTTGCAGAAGAAAGATATTGCGGCCTATTGAATATTAAGGGTCTTGGCCGCCCTGCCCAAACCTTTCAGGTGCACCAAATAACGAAGGACCTCGGACTTGGAGGGGGGACACACCGGCCCTGTTGACATTAAGGTTATTATGAAAACGTAAGAAACGCTTTCTTGTAGGATCTTAAGGTGGATGGAGCCACTGAGGCTAATACTCCCTGCAATACTTCATGTTCCCAAGGCTCCAAAGGTGCTCCGGGAATGGCTGCGGCACTTGTTGAGCATCCGGTGCTAACAAGCGGAAGCGATCCATCTGAAAACGAGATAGGGCATCCGCAATGTCATTGTTAACACCAGGTACGAATTTGGCAGAAAAATGGATGTTAAGCTCTAAGCCTGTTCTAAAACGAAGTGCCCAGTCCAAGAATGTACTGAATGACTTGAAGGCTGCACACGCCACTGAGCAGCCCATAGGCATTGCTTTGTCAATGAAATAAACCCCTTCGAACTTAGACCCTAACCAGCGGAAATCCTCGGGGTGCACCGGCAAAAGGCGGAAAGCCGACTCTATATCACATTTTGTGAGTAAAGCACCCTTTCCAAATTTGCGAATCAGCTTGACCGCTTGATCAAAGGAAGCATATCTCACAGAGCAAAGCTCCTAAGGTATCGCATCATTGACAGACCCTCCCTTTCGGTAGGAAAGGTTGTGAATCATGCAAAATTCGCCAGGAGTCTTTTTGGGGACGATACCTAAAGGGGAGATGTGTAAACCTTCTATGGGAGGAACTGAGAATGGGCCGGCTACCCTTCTTGCCTTAATTTCTTTCAGAATTTTGTGACGCGCCACATCGGGCATTTCCTTTACCGACTTTTGATTTGGGGGGGGTCACCTGAATTGAGTGGAAAAGAAACCGGGATCCTAAAACCTTGGCTAAACCCCTCCCACAGATACAACACAGCTGTTTTGTTTGGATATGAATCAAGAAGTGATTTTAAAGGGCTCAGCTTGATAGGGGAGAAGGCCATGCCGAGCGCCAAATTACTGACGATTTCCCTGTGGTCCGAATGTGGGTCCCTGGCCTCCCCTTCCACCCTGGTGGGAGAACCCCCTGCCGCCCCGAAAGGGCTGCTTCCCCTTGAAGCAGGCAGTGGCAGGATGGCTGCCGAGGCATTTTTCACACTCATGGATATACTTACAGGATGGCCTAGTACGAACCCCCTTGTTGAATTCCCAACACAGCCGCCATCACTTCGAGTCAGCCCTACCAAATTTGGAAGATTCTTGGGGCTTCTTCTCAACGTAAGGACCTACGTGCTCCATCCAATAGTTTTGGTCCCTCAGGTCCCAATGCGTGGAGGGGAGCAGGGAAGCATCCCTACGGAAGTCTTCATCATATGTTAGTGCAGCGGACTCCCCAGCCAATTTGCGCGCCCTTCTAACGTGGGCCATATAAGCTATTAAATGCATAGCGTGCTTGGGATAAGCCGCACTGACCACCCCCATGAAAACTTGGAACCCGTCCAACCAATTTTCAAAAGTATGATCGGCTCGGGGTGTCATAGACCTCCGCTTGCCATAGGTACGCTTCTTTTCCCCTTTACCGGTCATCTTAGCTGGAGGTAACAAAGTGAAAATGTTGACGAAATCACCATTGAGGATCTTTGTTCTCTTTCATTGAGATAAATGATTACCAAGGATAAAATTGGTAGACAGATTTGTGGAGGACTTAACATCCTCGACTAACGCACCATCTTTCCATTCTAAGGTTCCGTTAAAGGATTTGCGGTACGAATTAGCCCTTCTCTCATGTACCCACAAAGGAAGCCCTGAGCTGTCCTCTCCCAGATCCCAGTATTCTTCCATAGGGGCATCGCTATCTGAATCTGATGAAGAGGTACCTGAGGCGTCTTCCAAGTCCAACCGCCTACTTCTCTTGCTCTTCTTCGACGTATGCTTCCTTTTCTCCTTTCTCTTTCCCCCTTGGCCCTCACCTGTACCTGGAGCTGTAATGCTGACCGGGTGTGTGTCATGCTGGTCCTGGGCTTCCTCCTCAGAAGAGGAACCCGAAGCTTCTTCAGCTGCAGCAGGCTGGGGCGATGGGTCCTGAAAGATACTAGGAACATCTGCTTCCTGCTGAGGGTTAGAACTATTAGAATTACTAGCCTTTGACCTGCCACCCTTGGAGCCTGCTTTTGATTTGCCGTTACGAGAAGACTGCGACTGTGTAAGGGGGCGGTTGTCCGCGTTGCCCGCTGACCCAAGAGCGGCCCTAGTAGCGGTTGAAGTACTGGGGCAGTCCTGGTTGCAAGGAGGGGTGTCGGGAATGCAATCCTGGGAATCAGATGGTGTCCCCTGACCTGCAGGCCTGCATTGCCTATAAAAAGTCTCAAAAGTGGAAAAGAATTGGGCAAACGCCTGAGGGTTGCATGGCATAACTAGAGCCTGCGACCCACTTTGCGCCCCAGGTGGAACCACGGCCCCAGAGGATGGCTGCTGATTTCCCTTGGAGGCCATGACCAGACCGACCCTAGCTTGAAAAGATTAAGGGCCTATCCACCTAGTTCAGTAGAGTCTACACTGGTTGGGCCGTTTACAATGGTTGAGCTTATCAAAGGGATTGTATTAGCTCAAAGAGGACCACACGGTCTGATCACCTAGCTCAGTAGTGTCAACACTGCCTGGATAACCAGGGTATTTAACACTGATATGACCGCAAAGACCAATCACCTAGCACAGCAACGTCTACACAGACTGAGCTTAGACTATTCAATAACACGGGGTTGCTATAGCCAGCACGGTGTCCAACAGGCAATCAGCAATTACACCCTAAGAAAAATGCAGCCCGGTCAAGTAGAATATTTACTCAATTACGCGATCCAATCAAGTAAGCTATTCACCATGAGCAATGCTAATGACTAAAGAATGACACAGTAGCCAACAGTTATTGCAAAATAAAGAAAACAGCACCCAAACGCGCTAGACACACACAACTTATAGCCCCCTAATTAAATACCAAAACGGTACCTATGGCCTGAGACCCAATGGATGCCAACGTCAGCATCAAAGAAAGGAACTAAATATAAAGCAATTGATTATTCCCCTACCTGGACCTTGTACTAATGCACTTTAAACACCAAATTCGCTGTAATATTGAGAAGTAGAAATCCCCCAAAAGCCCAATCAACTATACCGCTACCCGGACCCAATACTAATGCACTTTAAATGCCAAATTCGCTGTAATATTGAGAAGTAGCCGTAAACCAGGACTCGCTAATAAATCCCCGCTGCGTTTAAAATTCCCCGCTTGTCAGCTCAAAGGAAGCCTTTCTGCCGCTGAAATTTGGCCACGCACGATAAAGCTGAACCCCGGAGACCCGAGCGCCCCACGCTAAAGAACTAAAGCCCAATGCTACCGACGCTGTGCCTCCAAACTGCTGAAATCTCTTAAAAACTTTAGCAAAGCAGCCAGATACGCTTTGAGTAAGCCGCTAAACCCACTTCCCACAAGAGGCTGCCTCTCCTAAGATGGCCACTGCTCCCAGCCACGTGGTCGAGTTAAAAATGGCAGACGCAGCTGGCCGGTAACCCAGGCAACGGCGGCCACCTCTACCCACTCACAGCGCCCTTCAAAGTGATTTAAAGCCCGCAAGGCGGCTGCACTAGCCGATCAGTAGAATCTCGTGGTCCGAAACGCTAAAGCGCCAAAGACCCAGGCAGCCCTGATCCGTGTCCCTTTCCTCGTAATAGACCACCCAAGCCGCAAACTGTGGGCACCCGCCGCCCCGAGGTTTCCCTTTTAAGCCCTGCAAACCTGATAAGCTGAGCAGGTGAGTTCTTCAAAGTGAACAGGTCACCAGAAAGGGAGCCTCATGGCACGGGCAGCAAAACCTAACTCTGATAACGTCTTACTTCAGAGCTGGAAATAAGCCTGGCGAAATAAGCCTGGTGCCGCCGGGGGGGGGGGGGGGGAAGCGCTGCTCCAATCCAGTTTCCTTGAGGTGAGCGGCTGGAAACAGTGGATGTCTGCAGTAATCCGTTCACGGGCTTAGGGGATAGGCGATAGGAAGGAGGAAAAGTGGTTTACGGAGCGGCGGCTATCGGCAAGAGAGGGTTGTCGGTTCGGCGAAGGCAAAAGGAGGGCGATCCGGAGACCCGAACGAGAATAAATCAGCTGGCTGGCACGTCAAAAAGAGGGGGAGCCTCGGCCGTGCCGGCCCTAAATAGGGCAGGCCAAACCCCCCAGCCCACCAATTGGCTGGCTGGGTGGATGACGTGGCCGAGGATTCCCCTGATCTCGCGGGGGCAGGGAGCAGCCCCTGCGCACATGGGGTGGGCGTGAAGCCCGCAACCCCACCTCCTCCCAAGCTTGGAAGTGGCTTTGTTACAAAATTTGGATGCCAGGTATATGCAAACTCTGTCAAGCTGTGGCAAGATTCTAGGGAGGTTCTAGGCACCCTCCCTCCTTCAAGAACCTTGACTATTTCATCATGTTGTAACTACTTTAATTCAACCAACAAAACTGGACTGGAAAGTGTTCCGTTGTGTGAACAGGTCTCATGGCTAGGTTCTTCCCAAGACTTTACAGAATCTATCCAGATCTGGTGATAACATAGGGCTGGGGTGGCAAACCTTCAGCCCAAGGGCCTAATTAGAACTAGCAGGGCCTGTGAGGCCATTTCCCCCAACCATGCCCATCCATCTAACACCCAATGTCAAATGCAATATCAGGTGTGGGACAGGTAAAGATGTGACTGTGTACTATCAGTCCCAATAATCTTATTGGTGCCAAGAGCATACCTTCAAATGAGTTCCTCTCAGTGCCATTCAGCTGATGGGCATTTATTTCAGTTGCTAGAAAATGCAAGATGGAAGAGTGCAGTTGTGTTCATGACTTGCTTGCAGGATTCCCATAGGCATCTGACTGTGTACTGGGAGAATAGGATGCTAGATTGATGCTGAGAGTGCACCTCCTCAGAAGATCTTCTCAGAGCCAATAATCTGATAGGCACCAGCCAAGCAGACCCTTGAAGTCCTCATCTGATGTCATAATGACATCAAGTGATCTACAGGCTGGGGATTGGCCAACCTGACAAAGTTGGCCTGTAGAGCATGGTGGCCAGATCAAGTTTCTGAATCCTGAACCCGGCCATGAATGGGAAATTTGTGACCCTCTGGCTGTTATTGGACTACAACTCCCATAATTCTTGACCATGCTAGCTGAGGTTGCTGGGATTTGGAGTCCAGACACATTTGGAAGAGGATTCCAGCTCCACCACCCCACATCATGGGATTCAACACTAGAAGCCAACCAAATATTCCCCTGAAAGTGGGTAATTTGCAATGGAGCTCTGCTGTTGTTGCACTTTGCACTAGTTTGACATCTGAGTCTTTTTTTAAACACCAGCTAAATCAAAGCACTTTTTAAAAAGTTAATTAACTCAACCCAGCAGTACCCTCCAAGGTAGGTCAGTATCATTAGCCATACAGTGTAGATTGGGAAAGCTGAGGAGCACTGAATGTTAAAAGCAAACCTATGATGCCTTCAGCAGCAGTTGCCTCTGATAGGCATGAAAAGAAGGTCATTTCCAACTCCAGTAAGCGTAGCATGAGTTCTGTAACTGAATTCACTGGCGCCGGTGGCAGTGGTGAAGGAAAATTTAACTAATCTGCCGTTCAGCTGTGTCCTAGGAAGACACAAAACCCATTTGATGGATTCCAGTTTTCAGCTCCAATACAAGCTTCTAGTGCAAGCTTCCCAAGCCTGGTGCCCCTTCCCAGGGCCAAACAGACAAGTCTGGAGGGCCGCATTTGGCCCACCAACCCAAGGTTCCCCACCCCTGGAATTTATGAATAGGATATTGTCTGAAGAAAATGGTCATGTTTCAAGACTTGTAGAGAGGTCAAAATTCTGGAATGACTTGCTTGTCTAATTAAGTTATCTCTTTTTGCCCCTCTTTCTCCCCATGAGATTTCTCCCCCCCTCCTCTCTTCCTTTGTCAGGTTCAATTTGTAGCATTTGTAATTCACGGAGCATATTGATTTTTGAAAACACTTGGTCTCTCTCCAGTCTGCCTTAGATAAGACCTTGCATTAATTATGCACCAATATTGATGTTTTAGGGAGGGATTGTCAGGGAAGGTCTAATGTCAGTGTATTCAGATATTGGTGCTTCCTTTAAAAAAAAGATGGCCTTTGAGAACGTGCTTGTGGAAAATGCACCACATGTTCCATCCAGGCTGCTTTTAGCCCTGTGCACTACAGGATTCTCTTCCCCCACCTCCCAAAGGAGGCAAACTGTTGTCCCAAATATGGATGGATGAATCAGTCAGTCTATAGGTTCATGCCCAGTTCATGTGTGTTCTGTTGTAAGTCTGTTCCATTCTGTTTTTGCATTATTATTATTATTATTATTATTATTAGTTATACAATGTGTTTTATAGTTGTTTTTAGTTTGTATCCTTGTGTCTTGTCACACTGCTTTGATAGCTTTTGGATGTAAAGGAGGTGATAAGTCTGAAAAAGAAATCCCTATTTAAATTCATATTTAAATACATGTTTTGCTGAATGGATGCATTTCCAAACACATTTTAGTGTGAACTAATTTTTTTTTAAAAAAATTGTTTGCCTTTTGAGCGGAGAGCTGCTGAAATATGAAGGATAGTTGTGTCCTTATCCTTGTATAAATTGCAAGGGGCATGAATGATTGCTGAGTTCCCTTGAAAATGTAGGGGGAAAAGAACATCACTCCATCCCACATCACTCTCACTGGGACCTGGGGAGGAGAAAAACTGGAACAGCCCAAGAAACGACATAGAGAATAGGAAGAGCCATTTTCCACCCATCCCTTACATTGGGCTGGAGGGGTTGTTGGATTAGGTGGGAGTATCCCCGCCCAGCTCAGCCAGCTTCTCACCAGACGGCAAACATATAGGTTTGTCCTGCAAGTAATTTCCTCACTGGTGGAAAGTGTTGAAATGGGAGGGGGCGGAGGGACTTCCAGAACAGCGCGCTCAGTGGTGGGTCGGAGTTTGAGCTCTGAGCTACTCGAGACAGACTCGGCACCTGGAGAGGCGAAGCAGGAGCAACAGGAGGCGTAAGTTGCCCCTACTCGGGTGGATTTCCCGGGAGCAGAGGCTCAGCAGTGCAAAAAAGGGGTTTCCCCACACTAGAACTGGACTTTAAGACACTTTAAAAAAGAAATTTAGGGGAGAACCTCTGCGCAAAGGAGCGACACCGCCCTACGGTGCCTTCGCCTCCAGACCCCGTGAGCTAGCGCTGGACTCTCCAGTAAGATATTGACACAAATTCAAGGAGCATCCCCCCCCTAATTTATACAGTGAGAAAGGGGTTATCAAAGCCCCAACAATACATCAGAAGCAAAAAAACAGGGGGACGGACTAACAAACAGATAAAATTAAGAAGTTGCAAGTGGAATGCTAAAAGGGGGTCATCCCTCACAACAGAAATTAACGCTGCAGAATTGGCAGTGCGGTAGAGATCTTGAGGGGCTTCTCTGCGCTCCCAAAACAACACAGTTAATCCAAGAAGTGTTACTGGAGTTTGGAGCGGGGGAACAGTTTATACCAGTTAAACAGACAACAGAAATAAGGAGAGCTCTTTACCAGAGACTTGCGGAGATCTGGAGAGGTGAGGAGAAGGCTGGAGGAGTGAGTCAGCAGATTGAGTGAGGTGGGTGGCAGCCATTACTGAAAAACTACACTGGAAAAGACTTTAAAGAGCTGCTTTAACACCAGAGAAAGATAGAGTGAGGAACGGCAGGAAGAGTGACATAGCAGCCACTAGTGGAAGTAAAAGACATAACAGCTAAGAGGCATAATAGTCAAGAACCGTAGGAAGAGCTACACAGCGGCCACTAGTGGAAGAAGAAGACATAACAGCCAAGAGACATAATACTCAAGAATAGTAGGAAGAGTGACACAGCGGCCACTTGTGGAAGGAAAAGATACAACAGCCAAGAGGAAAAGTAATAGCCATACCCGCAACGCCAATACTTGCTTAGAGGAACTGTAAAGCATAAACATCAAAGGGGGGGAAAAGCATAAAGATAAAATTAATTACCCATGAAAACTAGATCCAATTAAACTTCCCACAGGGGAATTCCCAATAGCTTTAATCTTTGGAGACTATATAGAATCCGAGGCGGAGAAGCGGAATTGAAAGACAAGTGAACTCAATCTCAAAACAACCAGCCATCCAAAAATACCCAAACACCCAAATGGGTTCAAAGAAAACGCAATCAACAATTGGCCAAACTTTAATTGCCAGCCAAGCAAGGAGAACTTCGGTGGCGGAAGGTGAAGCAAGTATGGATGTAAAGGATTTGATTATTGCCATGCAGAAAGACTTAGGGGACAGAATAAACTCAGTAGGCGGAAATATAAAATCACTGGAAGAGAAAGTAGTAACTATGGGCAATAAAATTGAAAAAAATTCAGCTCTTATAATGGACCTTACACATCAAATGAACCAACTGACAACGAAGAATAAAGAAATTGATAAGACAGTGCAAGAAGTGAAGGCAAAGACATTGAAGCAAGAGGAAATAACCAAAAAGATGGGGGCTGAGCAAAAAGAACTGAAAAAAAACAAGACAAAAACAGGGGGGAAATAGAGGACCTAAGGAAGATGCAGGAGGAGATTTGGGACGAATTGGCTGTTCTTGAGTTGAGACAAAAGGAAAGGATTCTCCGCCTGAGAGGAATACCAGAGAGCCAGGATGAGGACATTGTTAAAAGCCCTGGCGGACTGGTTGGGGGTTCTGGAGGAGGACTTCTCACTTGATATTGATAAAATCTTCAGGATAAAACTGCATAAACCTAAAACCAAAAAAGGACCAGGAGACTGCCTGGTTTTCTTGAACTCAAGACTTCTTAAAGAAAAAATTAAAAAAAAATTCCTTCCAGTAGCACCTTAAAGACCAACTAAGTTAGTTCTTGGTATGAGCTTTCGTGTGCATGCACACTTCTTCAGATACCAGCGGATCTGTTTAAGCTAAACAGGAGAGGTGCGTTAAAAAGACTCAAATCCAAACGTCAAATCAAAAGAATTCCCTCCCTGAATTGAAGGAGAGGGGAGGGAAGAAGGGAAAGTATTTTCTGCCTGCAAAAAAAAGAAAGAAAGAAAAGAAGGACAAAAAAGGGAATAAAGACCACCACTTAATCCTTGGGAACGGATTGCCAAGATTAATAGAATTGCTGTATTGAGAGTCGCACTATTTATGGACAATGTAATTTTCTGACAGCTAACTCTGCAAGTGAGATACTTTGGACTTGAAACTGTTATTTATTTTGTTGAAGGGGGACTTTTGAAAAGTTGGGAAGATACTTTATTGCACTATTATTGACTGTTACTGTGTCCCCCTAGAGGCTCACTGAAATTGTTACAACTGGTTGGGGAATTTTCCTTTTCTAACTAGCCAGGGAAATTTCCACTGCAAAACAAGCCTGACCGTGGGACTGACCTTGACTCTCAGACAAAGTGTTATGGAGGAAAAGACAACAAGATCGGGCAAGGTTAGACTCCAACAGACCAGTGCAGCATTGCAGCAGCGCAGAACATCTGCATCTGGCCCACCAATACCACAAGGGGAAGACCCTGTACAAGCTGGGGCAAAAGGTATGATATCGGAAGAAGGATTTACTTCAGTTTTAAGTAAAATTTATGAAACTTTGGATAAATTAAGCAAACAAGTTACTGAAGCGACAAATAAAATCGACCAAAACACTACAAGCATTAACAACGTGGGGCAGAAGGTGAATGCAAATACAGAATCTATTGAAAAACTGCTGCAAGAATCTACATCAAACCAAAAGACAGCTGAGGAAGCAAAAGAAAAAGCAGTGGCTGTAGAGGAAAAGATAACACCGATATGTAAACAGCTTGGGGACCACCAGTCACAGCTTGGGGCCCACCAGTCACTTTTGTCTATGATTGAATTGAAGGAGAAGCAGACCAATCTGAGGATTAGGGCGGTACCTGAACTTGAGAAAGACAGCCTAAGTGATTTTCTAACACAGGAATTTGCAGACTTTTGGAAACTGGATGATAAGCAAGACTTTAAGATAGTAAGTGCTTTTAGACTTGGAAGAGGAGGGAGAAAGAACAGGGTGAGAGACTGTTTGATTACCCTTCGATCAAAAGAGGAAAGAGATAAAATTTTGAGTCTGCACTACCAGAATACCTTGGAAATAAACGAATCAAGAGTGGAGATATTTAAGGACATTCCGAAATATCTTTTGGACCTTAGGTCTAACTACGGAGATTTGGTGGCCCTGCTGAGAGGTAATAGAACCATCTTTAGGTTGGAATTTCCCCAAGGCCTATCTTTTACCTTTAAAGGTAAAAAGTTTAAAATAAGATCAGTGGAGGATAAAGAAAAATTTCTGAGAGAACACGGAGAAGACCTGCAAAAAGGAGGTGAAGAAGAGCCAAGAGCCTTAAGACCAGGAATATCAGACAAAGTATCACTACCTTTGGGATTGGACAAGTTAGAGAAAGTGATACCACCGTCAGAACAAGAGGAATTACTGGGAGCAGTTGGAGGAAAAGCAAATTAAATACATCATGTCTCTGCAACTATTAAGCTGGAACATTCATGGACTTAACTCCCCGGAGAAAAGGAAGAAAGTTTTTCATTTATTGAAAAAGGAACAACTGGACCTGATTTGTTTACAGGAAACACATGTGATAAGGCTACACAGGAAAGTATTGATTAATAAAAGACTGGGCCAAGAGTTTATTTCATCGGACAAGGTTAAAAAGCGAGGAGTAGTTATTTATGCAAAAGAGAGCCTATCACCGAAATTTGTTTTTAAAGATGATCAAGGAAGATTTGTAGCAATTGAAATTCAAACACAAGGAGAAAATTTTTTGATAGTAGGAGTATATGCATCGAATGAGGGGAAATCTGAATTTTTTAAGAAGTTGCATGAGACTTTGCTAGATTATATGGACTATAACATTATTTTGATGGGAGATATGAATGGAGTGGTATCCACAAACATGGACAAGTCGCAGAGACAGGTAGTTACCAAAGATGGCAGACTACCAAAAACTTTTTTTGAATTGACTGACAATATGGATTTGATTGACATTTGGAGAACTAGGAATCCCTTGGGTAGAGAGGGAACCTTCTTTTCTGAAGCCAAAATGACGTGGACAAGAATTGACCAAATCTGGATAACTAGAGGACTGGCACCTAAGACTCGAAAAGTAGAGATCTGCCCTAAAACGTGCTCCGACCATAATGCCGTGAAAATGGAGATGAAATTAACACCAACCGGTTCCTTCAGATGGAGGATGAATGACACCTTGTTTAGAGATCAAGAGGTTATTAAGAAGGCTCAAAAAACCTTGAGAGACTATTTTGAGATAAATTTGAACACTACTGTTGAAAAAAGAGTAATCTGGGACGCAAGTAAAGCAGTTATGAGGGGGTTTCTGATTCAACAGAATTCAATAAAGAAAAGAGCTCAAAATGAGAAAAAAGATTTTTTTTGGAAAAAATAAAAGAGGGCGAGAAGAAGCTGAGAGTGAAACCAAATTCACAAGAGATTCTGAGAGAAATAAAGTTATATCAAGTGCAATATATGAAGATGATGAATCAGGAAATTGAATGGAAAATTAAACAAATGAGACAAAGGACTTTTGAATCGGCTAATAAATGTGGGAAACTGTTAGCTTGGCAAATGAAAAAAAGACAAAAGCTCAACACTATTACTAACTTGGAAGTGGAAGGAAAGAACATTCAGAATCCAGTGGAAATTAGAAAATGTTTCCAGAGGTACTTTAAACAGTTATATACACAAGGGCCTCAGAAAGAGTTTGATATAGACCAATTTTTGAAATCAAATGGATTACAAAAAATCTCTCAAGAAAACAAGATAATGCTGAACTACAAAATTACAGAACAGGAGGTAGAAGGTGCCATTCAGAATATGTAGTTGGGCAAATCTCCAGGGCCGGATGGTTTAACCTCAAAATATTATAGAACTTTGAAAGACTGGATAATTCAACCACTAAAGGAGGTTTGCAATGAAATTTTGGAGGGGAAAAAAGCGCCAGAGTCGTGGAAAGAAGCATATATTACACTTATACCGAAAATTGAGTCTGGAAAGACACAACTCAAGAATTACCGACCCATATCCCTGCTTAATGTGGATTACAAAATATTTGCTGACATTTTGGCCAAAAGATTAAAAAAAGTATTGGTGGAAGAGATACACAAGGACCAAGCTGGTTTTCTCCCAGGCAGACACTTGTCTGACAACACGAGGAATAGAATCAATATTTTGGAGAAGTTGCAAGTGGACATCAACACTAAAGCAGTTTTAATTTTTGTGGATGCGGAGAAAGCCTTTGATAATATTTCTTGGAGCTTTATGAAGAAAAACCTTCAGGGGATGGGGGTTGGTCAAGGGTTTGAAAATGGTATAAGTGCAATTTCTTCAGAACAAAAGACTAAATTAATAGTTAATAATGTGGTGACAGAGGAATTCAAGATAGAGAAAGGGACACGACAAGGCTGCCCAATTTCCCCATTGCTCTTTATTTCGGTCCTGGAGGTTCCGTTAAATATGATTAGAAGGGACCATCTGATCAAAGGTATAAAGGTTGGAGCTAAACAATATAAATTGAAAGCTTTTGCAGATGACTTAGTATTGACTTTACAGGAGCCAGAATCTAGCACTAAAAGAGTATTTGAACTGATTCAAGAATTTGGTCATGTGGCAGGATTTAAGTTGAATAAGTTAAAAACTAAAGTCCTTGAGAAAAATTTAACACCGATTGAGAAAGAGAGGTTTCAGAATGAGACAGGTTTAACAGTGGTTAAGAAAGTGAAATACCTGGGGATTAACATGACAGCTAAAAATGGGAAATTATTTAAAGACAACTATGAAAAATGTTGGTCAGAAGTGAAAAAGGACTTAGAAATATGGTCAAATTTGAAGCTTTCCTTGTTGGGTCGAATTGCTGCTATAAAGATGAATGTATTGCCAAGAATGTTGTTTTTGTTTCAATCATTACAAATTTTAGACAAAATGGACTGTTTCAAGAAGTGGCAGAGAGACATTTCTAGATTTGTCTGGCAGGGCAAGAAGCCCAGAATAAAATTTAAAATACTAACTGATGCAAAGGAAAGAGGTGGACTTGCCCTGCCGGACCTTAAACTTTATTATGAATCAGCAGCATTCTGCTGGTTGAAAGAATGGCTGCTTCTTGAGAACACAGACATTTTGGATTTGGAAGGTTTTAATAATGTTTTTGGGTGGCATGCATATTTGTGGTACGACAAGGTTAAAGCGCATAGAGCATTTAAAAACCATATTGTCAGGAAAGCATTGTTTAATGTCTGGATAAGATATAAAGAATTACTTGAAAATAAAACCCCAAGGTGGTTGTCACCGATGGAAGCAAAGGCTCAGAAAAAGTCCAATATGGAGGCCAAGTGGCCGAAATATTGGGAAATTTTTGAGCAAGAAGGAGACAAATTGAAATTGCAGAGTTTTGAGAAATTAAAAGATAAAGTGCGAGACTGGCTTCACTATTATCAATTAAGAGAGGCTTATAATTTGGACAAAAAAAATGGCTTCCAGGTGGAAAAATCAAAGTTGGAAACAGAATTGTTAGATCCCAAAACTAAGATACTTTCAAGAATGTATAACTTGCTGTTAAAATGGAACACTCAGGATGAGACGGTTAAATCTGCTATGATTAAATGGGCACAAGATGTTGGACATAACATTATGTTTGCTGACTGGGAACAGTTGTGGACCACAGGTATGAAATTTACGGCATGTAATGCCTTAAGAGAGAATATTATGAAAATGATTTACAGGTGGTACATGACACCAGTCAAGCTTGCAAAAATTTATCATTTGCCCGATAATAAATGTTGGAAATGCAAAGAAACTGAAGGTACATTCTTTCACCTTTGGTGGACGTGCCCAAAGATTAAGGCTTTCTGGGAGATGATCTATAATGAAATGAAAAAGGTATTTAAATATACCTTCCTGAAGAAACCAGAGGCCTTTCTTTTGGGCATAGTCGGCCAATTGGTGCCAAAGAAGGATAGAACTTTTTTTATGTATGCAACAACAGCAGCAAGAATACTTATTGCAAAGTATTGGAAGACACAAGATTTACCCACCCTGGAAGAGTGGCAGAGGAAGGTGATGGACTATATGGAATTGGCGGAAATGACTGGCAGAATCCGAGACCAGGGAGAAGAGTTGGTGGAAGAAGATTGGAAGAAATTTAAAGATTATTTGCAGAAATACTATAAAATTAATGAATGTTAAAATGATGTTGGATTGAAAATAAGTGGTATCGGTAAAAAGGTTAATAAGAATATGCAAATATGGATAGATAATGGATGAAAATACATAGTTATAATAGGTTAAGATATAGAGTAAAGACAAATGAAAGAGGGTAAGGATTTGCTGAAATGATTATGTAAATGGGAACACAGAAAGGGGAGGTGTGAGGAGGTCAAGGAAACAAGCAAATGAGTTTAAAGATATTGAAAAATGGATTAATTTTTTAAAAAAATTTCTTAGCTATTTGTATTTTTTGTATTTTGTATTTTCTTTTTTTTCCTTCTATGTATTTTTTGGTAATTTCTGTATTTTCCTTGTTATTTTTTTCCTTTTCTTTTCTATGTTTTCTTTTTAGTTTATTCTGTAAACCTATGTTTTTTGTAAAATGCTAATAAATATCTTATAAAAAAACAACAACAAAGTCATAGAAATAATGAAAGAGGTCCCAACTCGCCTCCTGAAGACAAGGGAAAACTACAAACCCCTGACAACTGCACTAAAGAAAAACAAAATTTTATTTAGATGGGAATTCCCTGAAGGGTTAACTTTTACCTATAAAGGAAGACGCAGGACCTTCAGATCGGCAGAAGAAGCAGACTCTTTTCGTAAAAAAAACTGGGAGGACTTGGGGGGGTGAGAATCCACAAGAAGCCAAAGAAGCAAGATTGTAACAGAACTGGAAAATAGGACTTTATTTCTAAATTTTAATTTTGAAAAGGTGACGTATGATCATTAAGACTTTATGGCACTAAAGTGCATTTCTTGGAACGTAAATGGGTTAAACAGTAAACTTAAAAGGTATAAAATAAATCATGTATTAAAGAGGAAAAAATGGGATATCATATGCCTACAAGAGACCCATATCTCTAAAAGTCATACAAGGGTCTTACAGAATAGAAACCTGGGGCTAGAGTTTATTGCATCAGGAACAGAGAGAAAGAGGGGTGTTGTGATTTATGCTAAAGCAAGCCTAGACCCCCAATTACTCTTTGTGGATGAAGAAGGTAGAACTGTAGGAGTGCGGATTACTATAGAAGGGGGGAAAATAATCATAGTGGGCATTTATGCTCCGAATAATAATAAATCAGAGTTTTTCAAGGAGCTGGAAAAGAAGTTATGGAATTATATTGGGGAGAATATTGTTCTTATGGGAGATTGGAATGGAGTGGTCTCGGTCGAATGGGATAGAACTTTTAGAGGGAAACTTACCAATGAAGGTAAATTACCGCTCTCCTTTTTCCAGATGGTAGACAATTTTGACCTCTATGACTCATGGAGAATTAAACACCCTAATGGGAAAGATATTACACACTTCTCGGAAGCTAAAAAATCAGGGGGGAGGTTAGATGCTATTTGGATCTCTAAAGGGCTGACCCTCTTCTTAGAAAAAGCAGATATTCTGGGAAGGACTGTATCAGACCATAATCCAGTAACAATACATATGGAAATTAAAAAGCAAACAAAGGGAAGGTGGAGGATGAACTATGAGATATGGAGAGACGACCAATGGGTGACGCAAGCAAAAATCAAGTTAGCGGAATTTTTTGAGATAAATGGGAAACAAAATACAGATATAAATGTAGTTTGGGATGCAAGTAAAGCGTACATGAGGGGTCATGGAATACAACAAATGGCTAGGCTGAAGAAGATAAAAGACAATAATATCCAAGAGCTAACTAAACAGATAAGAATTAATGAAAAAGAGTTGATCAAAAATCCAAAAAGTCATGAAATATTACAAAAAATAAAGATATTGCAATCCCATATCTCTAGTATATTAAATAAGGAAGTAGAAAATAAAATTAAATGGGCAAAACAAAGGTATTTTGAGTCCGCCAATAAGCCCGGTAAGTTGTTAGCATGGATGATAAAGGAAAAGCAAACAAAAAAAGTTATAAATAAAATTTTGGACCAAGGGGAGGAAATAACGGACCCAGTAAAAATAAAAATAAAATTCTTAAACTTTTATAAAGATTTGTATAAACAAGAACAATTAGAGGTTAATAAAATGGAAGAGTATTTACAACAAAATAAATTACGAAGAATTGAAAAAGAAGAAGTTGAGGCCCTAAACTCCAATATAGAAATAGATGAAATAGCACAAGTAATAAAAAAAATGAAGAGTGGCAAATCGCCAGGTCTTGACGGAATCACACTAATGTACTATAAGAACCTGGAAGAAGTAATCCTCCCTATATTACAAAGAATAATGAATAATATACTGGGAGGGAAAGATATACGACAATCATGGAAAGAAGCACTGATCACTCTAATCCCGAAACAGGGAGTGGAGTTGACAGACATGAAAATTATAGACCAATCTCCCTGTTGAATACAGACTATAAAATCTATGCTGGGGTGATGGCTAATAGATTAAAAAAGACTCTAAACAAAATAATCAGCAGAGACCAGGCGGGTTTCTTACCGGATAGACATATAAAAGACAATACAAGAATAATAATTAACCTGTTGGAATATGTGGAAATGAAACCAAGTAAAAAGATGGCCATGTTATTGGTTGATGCAGAAAAAGCTTTTGATAGGGTATCATGGAATTTCCTATTGGAAACTTTCAAAGGTCTGGACATAGGGGAGAAAATAATTAATGGGATTAGGGCGATATATGATAACCAAAAAGCAAAATTGCTAATAAATAACGAGATCACCAAAGAGTTCAGCATTGAAAGGGGGACAAGACAGGGGTGCCCTCTCTCCCCACTTCTTTTTATTGCCACCTTGGAACCACTTTTAATAGCAATAAGAAAGGATAAAAATATAAGAGGAATTAACCTAGGAACTCGATACTACAAAATTAAAGCCTTTGCCGATGATGTAATCGTAACCACTGAAAACCCAGTGGAAAGTATCCAAAAAACGCTTGCACAACTGGAAGAATTTGGGAAGGTCTCTGGGTTCAAACGGAATAAAGGAAAATCCAAATTATTAACGAAAAATTTGCGTAAGTTGGAACAAGAGGAACTGGAAAATACTGTTACGAAAAAGGAGCAATGCAGAAGCGAGCTCCAGGTGGCTGGAATGGTAAACAGGATGTTGACGTTATCAGACTGTACCGTGGGAACCAGGGACAGTCTGTTCTGTGCACTGAGCACCGGATGTTAGCTCAGAGTGTCACATGACCCTGTACTGGAAGTACATGGGTGGAGTTATTCTCTCTCTGCAGTTGTGATGAGAGAGTACAGACATGTTTTCTCTGTACTGCTGGAAAGACAGGAATAAAAGTATGTAAATATATTTCTGTCTGTCTCTTTCCCCCCCTGGCGATGGGAGGGGGAGGAATGGTGTGTTCTTCTTCACGTTGAGAAGAATCGCCGATTGGAGACCTCCCTTGATCTTGCCGGGAGTCGCAGACAGGAGGTCAGCTAGGATTCAAGCCGGGCACCTGGAGGGTGGCCAAATTCCTCTGAGCTTCGCTGGCTCTGCTGGCTTGAATTCGACATCTGGTAGCATTGCCGATGGTTTACTACTGATCCATGAGAATCAGCCTGAGTGGTGAGAGGTCGATGAATCGTTGCCATCCTCTGCACCTAAGGAGATAAAGAAAGCGTCTGCCTGCAGCCAGAAGCTGAACAGACAAGCAGGACACCGAGAGGCAACGGAGCCCCAAAAAGGTATGCTGAATTTCGGGCTGAAGAGAGTGAACGCAGAAAGATTTATTCTCTGGTTCACGAAGAGCTGCGTTTAAGAAAAACAGCTCTGAAAGAAAGGCTTGCATACCAGGAATTCTTGTGGCTGATAAGCATTCCCGTCCCGAGAAGGTTGCTAGGCAACGACCGTCAGTGCTTGGAAAGTTACTGACAAATGGGACTGGCTCAGAAAGAGAGTGAGAAGTCAAAGATTGTTTTGACTACCTTTGCAGCTGTGGAAAACAGCGTGCAGATTGCCTGCCTGAGAAAGCAGAAAAACAGCCCAGAAGTTTGCCTGCCAGAGTAGGCAGTAAACAAGAGAGACTTTTGGATTTTACAGGCTTGAGAGAGAAAGCACAGACTTGGATTCAGAATGAATGCCAGGAAGGGGGGAGCGTTACCCTATCCACCTCCCCTGAGTGCCGTGGTTCTGGATGAACACAGCCGGCATGCTGCACTGGAAGTAAAGGATAGGGGGAGGGAGGAACGGAGTTCTAATTCCCCCGCAGATGAGGCTACTGGAGAGGATGCTGTAGCTTTGAACGTTGTCCAATGTTACAATTGTGGACAGGCTGGGCATCTTCAGCGGAACTGTAAGAAGCCACGTCAGCCAAAAGGAGCGAAGGGCCGCTCAGCAAAGCCTGAGGCGTCAGGCAAAGGTCATACCAAGCCTATGGTGAAACCTGCAAAGGCTTTGATGGCGAAAGGAACCACGCCAGATGTTGGGAACTCGTTTGTAATTGACACTGGATGTACCGTTCATATGTCCCCACACAGAGGACTCTTTTCAACGTTTAAGAAGCAAAGCTTCGCTGTGAAACAGGCCAACGGTCAGGAGCTGGAAGCGACCGGCGTAGGGACAGTGTATCTTAAGAGTCTGAACTTGACTATAAACAATGTTTATTTGGTTCCTGAATTGAAGTTCAATCTGCTGAGTGTTTCACAGATTGCAAAGAAAGGACTGAGACTGTCCTACGATGCTGAGAGCTGCAAGATCTACAAAGATGGAGAGTTATTTCTTTCTGCCAGAGAGAAAGATGGATTGTATTTGTTGACTTTTGCACAAAGTGATTACATGGAATGTAATTCATCTGTGTCTAACCTAGTTTCTCTTGCAGGTGTGACCAAGAAGGTGACCGGGGTCAACAGAGCATTTCAGCGGGTGTATGCTGATGTGATTGGTCCTCTAGAACCATCTAGAGGCAATGCAAGATATTATCTTGTGTGTGTGGATCATTTCTCTAACTTTGTCTGGATTTATGTGTTGAGAAAGCCACACGAAGCCTTGGAGAGGTTTCAGGAGTTTTGTGACAAAGTTAAGAATATGCATGATGCTAACATTGATTGTCTATTCACAGACGAGAAGCAGATTTTTCTTTTACAGGATTTCCAGAGGTTCCTGCAGAAGAAAGGGATAAGACACAAGATTGCTGTTTCAGAGGAAGCGTGGAACAGGGGTGTCTGTGTACGGGTGAACAGAGAATTGCAAAAGGGGATGAATGCGCAATTGCTTAGTTCACATCTGCCACATGAGTTCTGGGCCGAGTCGCTGATGTCGTATTGTTATACGAAGATGAGAAAGGTTTCAAAAGAGTTGGGAAGTTCTCCTTTTGAGAAACTGTTCCATAGAAAACCTTCTGTTGCCCATTTCAAGGTTTTTGGGTCTCATGTGAGAACAGAAGCTCCAGGTGGAGTAAAGAATGCCAGAGGCATTTTTGTGGGTTATGAAAAGGGTCTCTACAGAGTAATTTTGTCTGAATCTGGTCAGGTGATTCTCACAAAATTTCTTGAGAGTGCTCCTGAACAGGAGAGAGTGATAGTACACACATTTCCCACTGAGGATGATTCAGATGATGATGGTGATTTTACAGATTACAGTGGTACTGAGAGCGACACTGATAGCTCGGAGAGCTCAGTTGTCACAGTCATTGAGAGGAAATCTCACACAATGGATAGGCCTTCACAGGTGAAGGATGAACCACTGTTTACTATTGGAACTGGTTCTCCAAAGAGTCCTGAGACTGGACCAGTGAGCAGAGAGGATCAGCACCTCATACGTAGGTCTGAGAGAGTTACAAAGGGTCAACCACCCAAGAGGTACTCAAAAGAGTTTGCTAACTTAGCTGTTGCATGTGTTGCTGTTGCACACAACCGAGGACAGGTTGGAGCTGTGTCTAAGTCAGAGACAAAGACACAACAGAGAGTTGCTAGCCAAGGTAATGTAGATGCACTCATTCCTTGGAAGCCAGACAACCAGAGAGGTACACTGGGGAAACCAGTGGCGGGGAGTTCCAAGGGTGGAACTGAAACAACAGGGGAGTGTTATGTGTATAACAACTGTTTGTTTTCTTCTCTGGATCACGCTTTGCTTGCCGCAACACGCATTGATTCTTTTGGGGGAGGATGTTACGAAAAAGGAGCAATGCAGAAGCGAGCTCCAGGTGGCTGGAATGGTAAACAGGATGTTGACGTTATCAGACTGTACCGTGGGAACCAGGGACAGTCTGTTCTGTGCACTGAGCACCGGATGTTAGCTCAGAGTGTCACATGACCCTGTACTGGAAGTACATGGGTGGAGTTATTCTCTCTCTGCAGTTGTGATGAGAGAGTACAGACATGTTTTCTCTGTACTGCTGGAAAGACAGGAATAAAAGTATGTAAATATATTTCTGTCTGTCTCTTTCCCCCCCTGGCGATGGGAGGGGGAGGAATGGTGTAGAATCATAGAATCATAGAATCATAGAATCATAGAGTTGGAAGAGACCACAAGGGCCATCGAGTCCAACCCCCTGCCAAGCAGGAAACTACCATCAGAGCACTCCTGACATATGGTTGTCAAGCCTCTGCTTAAAGACCTCCAAAGAAGGAGACTCCACCACACTCCTTGGCAGCAAATTCCACTGTCGAACAGCTCTTACTGTCAGGAAGTTCTTCCTAATGTTTAGGTGGAATCTTCTTTCTTGTAGTTTGGATCCATTGCTCCGTGTCCGCTTCTCTGGAGCAGCAGAAAACAACCTTTCTCCCTCCTCTATGTGACATCCTTTTATATATTTGAACATGGCTATCATATCACCCCTTAACCTCCTCTTCTCCAGGCTAAACATGCCCAGCTCCCTTAGCCGTTCCTCATAAGGCATCGTTTCCAGGCCTTTGACCATTTTGGTTGCCCTCCTCTGGACACGTTCCAGTTTGTCAGTGTCCTTCTTGAACTGTGGTGCCCAGAACTGGACACAGTACTCCAGGTGAGGTCTGACCAGAGCAGAATACAGTGGCACTATTACTTCCCTTGATCTAGATGCTATACTCCTATTGATGCAGCCCAGAATTGCATTGGCTTTTTTAGCTGCCGCGTCACACTGTTGGCTCATGTCAAGTTTGTGGTCAACCAAGACTCCTAGATCCTTTTCACATGTAGTGCTCTCAAGCCAGGTGTCACCCATCTTGTATTTGTGCCTCTCATTTTTTTTGCCCAAGTGCAATACTTTACATTTCTCCCTGTTAAAATTCATCTTGTTTGTTTTGGCCCAGTTCTCTAATCTGTCAAGGTCGTTTTGAAGTGTGTTCCTGTCCTCTGGGGTGTTAGCCACCCCTCCCAGTTTGGTGTCATCTGCAAATTTGATCAGGATGCCCTTGAGTCCATCATCCAAGTCGTTGATAAAGATGTTGAATAAGACCGGGCCCAAGACAGAACCCTGTGGCACCCCATTAGTCACTCTTCTCCAGTGTGTTCTTCTTCACGTTGAGAAGAATCGCCGATTGGAGACCTCCCTTGATCTTGCCGGGAGTCGCAGACAGGAGGTCAGCTAGGATTCAAGCCGGGCACCTGGAGGGTGGCCAAATTCCTCTGAGCTTCGCTGGCTCTGCTGGCTTGAATTCGACAAATACAACAGGTTTAAAGGTAGCCAATAAGGTAAATTATTTGGGGGTTTGGATCACCAATAAGAATATAAACTTATATAAGGACAATTATGAGAAGAAGTGGCAGGAAATTGTTAGGACATTTCCGTTCCACCTTAAAAGGGAGCAGGATGTTTGTATAACAGCCTGCGCGTTTCCTGTCTCACAGGATGTTTATGTTGTCTGTTC
Source organism: Podarcis raffonei (assembly GCF_027172205.1). NCBI lineage: Eukaryota > Metazoa > Chordata > Lepidosauria > Squamata > Lacertidae > Podarcis > Podarcis raffonei. The sequence continues at coordinate 17,735,598 of NC_070620.1, read as the reverse complement.
CTTTCGTTTTCTGCTGTTTTGCCTGAGCAGTCGGAGCAGACGGTCATGTCTTCTTTGTTCTGACCAACGCCAAATAAACTGTAAATATGCTCTCATGCTGTGCAACTTTTGCTGTGTGAATTCTGCTGAAAGAGTGTGCACAAGTCCAAGAATGTGGCTATCTTTTCTTGAGGCTTCGTGCCGCTAAATTGCTGATATTGCCTGACTATGGGAGGTCGATGGATCGTCCGGCACCGAGCTTGGGGGCTCAGATGGACTTTATCTCCCTGGCAGTATCCCAACAACAGGTTATGGGCCCAGATTCACGGCACTTGCAGGAGAGTAAGACAGCGACAGACTGCTGAGAGGTATGTGTTGGAAAAGCGAAAGCAGAGGCTTTTCTGAATGCCGGCAAGAGTCTTTGAAGTCCGGCTGGTCTAATTGGCCTGGGAGCCGAGCCAGAGGCATCATGATTTATGAGCTGCCGAGATAAGACGTCTTCCAAGGCATAACGGCTCACGTAAAAAGCTGGAATGGAGTTTTTCCAAGCTTCAGAGGCCACTGAGTGCCCAAAGTTAAATCAGCACAACTATCAGACCTGGGCAAAATGGTGTGAGAGTTTGCTGCGTCAGTTTGGAGTCTGGCATACTGTGTTTGAAGCCACTCCAGTTCCTCGGACAGAGAAATGGGAGGCCCAGCATTCGAGGGCCGTTGATATAATAGTCTTATCCGTCTCTCTGGAGGAAATAAAGACGCTTGCTGGAAATCTCACGGCACGTGACATGTGGGATGCTTTGAAAAAGGCCCACCTGCCAATAATCCCAGCCCAGTGTTTGAATGCATCGGAGGTCCTGGCTGTTTCCCAGAATGCTAGTGAATGCAGGGATGCTGAGGGCACCGGTTACAAGCTGCAGGGGGAGCAGACTGCCACGTCATCCCAGGCAGCATTCCAGCCTCCAGAGGGAGCCAAAGAGTCGGCTGCTGAGAGCTCTGTTTCTCGTGAGAACCAAGGTCACAGCCTTTGCAGTGGCCGGAAGGCCAGATGTAAACAAAGGATAAAGCCTGCAGATGGCCAGGAGCGGGGGGGCAAGTTGCAAAAGCCCACGCCAGTGGAAAACAAGGCTATGTTTGCTGGCACAGCTCCACCAAAGGCTAAAGGCACGTCTGATGGCCAGGAGCAGGGGGGCAAGCTGCAAAAGCCCACGCTGGTGGAAAACAACGTTTTGTTTGCCAGCAAATCTGCTTCGAAGGAAAAGGCCAGGTTTGTTGTGGATTCAGGTTGCACCCGCCATCTTGCCAAGGACCGCCATCTGTTTATCTCCTTCACACCTCAAGATGGAGAGGTCCACCTGGCTGATGGAAGGACTTTGCAAGCTGCAGGAGTTGGGACTGTGAAACTTGCAAGTCTGCATACTACCATCAGAGATGTACTTTTTGTTCCAGGAGCTGCGGACAATTTGATTAGTGTTCCACAGCTGACTGGGCGTGGTTTTGAGGTTTCCTTCAAGAGGACTGTCTGTGTCATCAGAAAAGGCAAAGAGGACATGTGGCATGCAAAGTTGATGGATGGTTTGTTCTGTCTAACTTATGATGATGTTGCTGTGTCAAATGTTGATTCTTGTTGTGTTGCACAAACTAACAAGGTTCTTCATGCAGGATGCATTCACGATGCACATAGAAGATTTTGTCACCTCTCTTGGCAAGCGCTAGCCAAGATGCCTGGGTTGGTTGAAGGTTTGGACATCAAACCCTGTAAATTTCACATGAAATGTGTATCTTGTGCAGAGAACAAGGTGAAGGTTGCTCCAAAAGGCAAGGAGTCTAGCAGGCAGGCTTCCAAACCCTACCAGCTAGTTCATGCAGACCTGGTAGGTCCTCTAGCACCCTCTTTGGGAGGAGCAAGGTACTTCATGGTTCTAATTGATTCTTTTTCCAGATACATTCATGTGTTTATGCTCAAGCAGAAATCGCAAGCATTTCCTAAGTTCAAGGCATTCTGTGCTTGGTTGGAGAATGCTCATGGTAAACGTATCGGCTGTCTGTTTACTGATCGAGGCGGGGAGTTCACTTCTCAGCAGTTTGAAGCTTTCCTGACTGAGAAGGGAATCCAGCATGACTTGTCAACGCCTAGATCGCCATGGATGAATGGGCTTGCGGAGAGAGCAAATCAAACGTTGCTGCAAGGGATAAAAACCTTGTTGCATGATGCCAACCTCCCTGAGAAGTTCTGGGGGGAGGCTTTGGCGAATTTTGTTTATTCTTTTAACAGGAGACTGTCATCACCTATTGGTTGCACTCCCTACGAGAAGATGTTTGGTAACAAACCTAATGTCAAGCACATGAGAATCTTTGGTTCTGACATGTGGGTACACACCCCACAAAGCAACAAGCTTGGGAAGCTTGGGAAGCGTGGGGCACATGGTTTGTTCATGGGGTACGAAAAAGGTGCATACAGGGTATGGATGACTAACTCTAAATCCATAAAGTTCACAAGGAGTGTTGAGTACAATCCTAAGTGGGGGGGAAATGTGGGAATTTTCCAGAGTTACCCAGAGGAGGATGAAGGTGATGTGAAGAAAGCAGATCATGCTGAGAAAGCTGAGGAAACTGATGATGATGATGATGTTGATCAGAGTTCGGATTCCAGTTCAGTGGGCGGCGCTGCTGCTGGTGTCAGTGACAGTGATGACACAGCAGACTACAAGAGTGCAAAGGCCTCAATCAGACCATCTGATGAGTCTGACAATGAACTGGAAGAACCACTGTTCACCATTGGTCACTTTTCTCCTAAGAAAGAGGAGATGAGTCCAGAAGACTTGCGTCTAGTTCGCAGGTCTGAAAGGGCGACCAAAGGCAAACCTCCGAAGAGATTTGCTGATGAGTTTGCTAAGACGGCAACTGCTGTTCTTAGTAGCTCAGAGAAGGTGTGGGAACCTTCAAGCTTCAAAGAGGTCCAGGAGTTAACCTCTAAAGATGCTGAGCCTTGGCTTAATGCCATGAAGGCTGAAGTTGATTCCTTGAACAGGAACCAAACTTGGGAACTGGTACCGGTAGTCCCAGGGATGAGACTGGTTGGCAGCAAATGGGTCTTCAAGGCCAAGACAGACCAGAATGGCAAGGTTGTCAGACACAAAGCCAGATTGGTTGCCAGAGGTTTTTCACAGGTACCAGGGCAGGATTACCATGAGACCTACTCGCCCACGGTCAAATATGAGAGCATTCGGCTGATGCTCAAGATTGCTGCGGAGGAGAAACTGCATGTTTCCCATCATGACATAAATACAGCTTTTTTGTATGGGATTTTGGGGGAGGAGCTGTATATGCTTCCACCCGACGGGATGCAGATACAGAAGGGAATGGTCTGTAAACTGCGGAAATCCTTATATGGTCTCAAGCAGAGTGCCAGGTGTTGGAACACAAAACTCACTGAAACGTTGCTTTCTCTAGGTTTTCACCAGGGCAAAGCTGATCCGTGTGTGTTTGTCAAGGAGGAGGGGCAAAACAAACTGTATTGTTTATGTTTTGTTGATGATCTTCTGATGTTTTGGAAGAATCAGGCTTTTTACCAAAGCACCCTAGCTCAGCTGAAGGAGCACTTTGACATGAAGGATCTTGGTGAGGTATCCAACTATCTTTCTCTGCAGGTGGAGAGGGACCAAGCAGGTAATTTTCTGGTACACCAAACACAGAAAATTGCTGATATATTAACCAGGTTGAATTTGGTTGATGCAAACCCAGCAGACACACCGATGGTGACAGGTTACCAGGTAGACAGTACTGCTGAAGCGTTTTCTGACACAACGCTATACAGATGCATTCTAGGCAAGTTGAATTTCATTGCTAGATGTTCAAGACCTGACATTGCTGTAAGCACTAACCTGCTTAGCAGACATGCTAACAATCCTACTGTTCAGGATTGGAAAGCTCTGAAGCGCATAGCCCGGTATTTGAAAGGGACTATGCACTACAGGCTGAGGTTCACCAGTCAGAAGACTGGAGGTCTTGAAATCTTTGCAGATGCAAGTTTTGGAAGTGACACCATGGATGGTACAAGCACTTCTGGAGTATGCTACATGTACAACCACTGCCTGTTTGACTGGTTGTGCAAAAAGCAGACGACAGTTAGCCTAAGTTCCTGTGAAGCAGAACTCAATGCTCTGTCATTTTCACTCATGGATTGTGAATGGTTGATGCAACTGTTTAAGGACATTGGGGTTTCTGCGAAATGTCCTATACAAGTGTATCAAGACAATAGATCTTGTTTGGCTTTGCTGAACTCGGAGAGTTGCAAGCAAAGGACCAAGTACTTGCAGATTAAGCTACATCGTGCAAGAGAGTGTATTCAGAAAGGACTCATTCAGGTGTCCTACATGCCAGGAAATGAAATTCCTGCTGATCTGTTGTCTAAGGTTGTTAACAAAGAACAACTTAAGGTTTACGCACAAAGGTTGCAATTGGGTTGAACCACAGGTACTACAGGTTACACGGAAAGGGGGAGGATGTTAGGATATTTCCGTTCCACCTTAAAAGGGAGCAGGATGTTTGTATAACAGCCTGCGCGTTTCCTGTCTCACAGGATGTTTATGTTGTCTGTTCCTTTCGTTTTCTGCTGTTTTGCCTGAGCAGTCGGAGCAGACAGTCATGTCTTCTTTGTTCTGACCAACGCCAAATAAACTGTAAATATGCTCTCATGCTGTGCAACTTTTGCTGTGTGAATTCTGCTGAAAGAGTGTGCACAAGTCCAAGAATGTGGCTATCTTTTCTTGAGGCTTCGTGCCGCTAAATTGCTGATATTGCCTGACTATGGGAGGTCGATGGATCGTCCGGCACTGAGCTTGGGGGCTCAGATGGACTTTATCTCCCTGGCAGTATCCCAACAGAAATAAAAAAAGAATTAGAGACTTGGGGAAAATTGAATTTGTCCCTGTGGGGGAGAATATCCACAGTTAAAATGATGGTATTGCCAAAGATGATTTTTATGTTCCAAACAATACCTATAATTAGAGGCGTAAAGTGTTTTAAGGAATGGCAGAAAGACCTTGCCAAGTTTATTCGGCAAGGGAAAAAACCACGCATAAAATTTAAGCTACTAACAGAGTTGAAGGAAAAAGGAGGCTTTGCGGTCCCTGACCTTAAACTGTACTTTGAGGCAGCGTGCTGGACATGGATTAAGGACTGGATATTAATTAAAAACACGGAAGTCCTAGATCTGGAGGGATGGGATATTGTGTATGGGTGGCATGGCTACATAGGCTATGACAAGGTTAAATCCCACAAAGGATTTTTAAATCATATTGTGAGAAGGGCATTATATGAAGTATGGGAGAGGAGTAAAAAATCAGTAGTAACCAAAACACCATGGTGACTGTCACCATTGGAATCTATGTCGGTTCACAGGATAAATATGAACAGCGATTGGCTAACATATAAGGATTTAGTAGAGGAAACAAGTTGTGATCCGAAAATTAAGGACCTAAGCGAATTGAAACAGAAGGGAATAACTTGGCTGCAGTACTATCAATTAAAAGCCACCCTTGAAAAGGATAAAAGAACCAAAGGATTTGACAAAAAAATATCCTATCTGGAGAAGGATACTTTATATCATAATCAAAAGATACTTTCTAAAATGTACAAACTACTTTTGAATTGGCAAAGAAAGGAGGAAGATATCAAAGAAATTACAGTAAAATGGGAGAGGGACCTGGGACATACGATCAAACCCAATATTTGGAATGAATTATGGACTAAAAATATAAAATTCACGGCTTGTTTCCTTATAAGGGAAAATCTTATGAAAATGTACTATAGGTGGTACCTGACCCCTGTAAAACTTGCAAAAATAAATAAATCAAACAATAACAAGTGCTGGCGATGTAAGGAACAGATAGGAACATACTACCATATGTGGTGGTCCTGTCTAGAGATACAAAAATTTTGGAACATGATTTATGAAGAGATAAAGAGACTGATAAAAACTACATTTAGCAAGAAACCGGAAGAATTTTTACTAGGAATGGTTTCAGATAATATTCCCAAAAACAAAACTAGGCTATTTATGTATGCAACGTCAGCAGCAAGGGTTATAGTGGCAAAACACTGGAAAGATAAAAATGCACCCACTAAAGAGGAATGGGTAGTCAAATTGTGTGAGTACTTGGAGCTCGCAAAGCTGACAGATGCAATAAGAGATAAACCTAAAAAATTGGTGAAAGAAGAATGGGAATGTTTAAATAATTATTTAGGGGACAAGGGCTCAGCAAGAAAGATCTGGCTATGTTTAGAATGATGCCGCACATAGAAATGTTCCCTGATACCTAGATGAGGGATTCCTTTGGAATGCAGATAGAGATAATTGATAAGAATAATGATCTGTTGTGAGCTTGACGGAAGTGTACAATAGATGAGCCTTCCTGCTTTGGCTCATCTTCCTTTTTCTTTTTCTTTTTCTATTTTTCTTTTTTCTTTTCTTTTATCTTTTCCATAGTTGCTTATGTTCTGTGTCATGTACTTTGATATTTTTTGTAGTTTTTTAAGGTTTTTTTTCATTACCATTAAGGAATTTTCCTTTGTAATTTTGGTTGTCTATATTTATATGTACCTGTTTAAAGCAAAATAAAAGTTTAAAAAAGAAAGAAAGAAAAGGAAGTAATCAAAAAGAAAAAGAAAGAAAGAAAGAAAGAAAGAAAGAAAGAAAGAAAGAAAGAAAGAAAGAAAGAAAGAAAGAAATGGGAGGGGCCCCCCCGCTAGGGGCAGCTTGGAAGATGACCGACAATACCATCTCTCCAGCTCACACGAGGTAATTTAGGGGCTGATGATGGGAGTAAATTAGCCTCCCAAATTCTTCCCGGTGGAAGGGAAAATGCAGCCTCGTCCACGGTTGCCCATAAATCACCCCTGAGTTCGAAAGAAAGAGGGGGTGAGGGCACTGGATGGAAAGCCTTCGAGTGAGTTCGGATCTTCCAGACGCTGTTTCTAGTTGCATTACTTAAGATAAAAAATTGGATATAAAAGTTATTGCACATGCTTCAAGCGAAGAAAAGGGTATGTTAGCTGCTAATTAAGCCTGCCACTGAGAAGTTAAGAGTGATGGAATGGACTGGACAGAAGATAACATCAAAGAGTAACATCTATGCCGGTATGTTGAAACGGAACGGAAAGGGGGAGGGACTTTTTCTTCTTTTTATTACGATATTACCTAACCACCACCACCCAGAAGAACTGTCATACGACTTATAACAAGTGAGATTGGAAAATAAACTGTGTGGAAATAAAAATATCAACTAAAGCCTTTGTTTTTTGAAAGATCTGGAAAGAAAACAAAAGGCTCTCTTGTGACGCAGTTTTTAATCGGGATCCGCCATTATGAGATAGACTTTGTTGCGAGATTAATAGGCACAGGGGGAGGCGAGCCACTACTCTGTTATCATGTTTGTATTTTAAGTTCGACTTGGCAAATTCTTCCCTGGAAAGCCTAATTTATGGTGCAACTTGTCTGGGAAAATTAATGAGCAAACGCCTAGATTTTATTTCATTGGAACTGAGAATGATGGCGTCTGCTGCTCGAGAAGGACTTTTGGATCAGCGTGTGAGAATTTGTTGCAAACAAAAGACTTAGCAGCTTTAAAAAAAAGGGAGAGCCTTACAAAGTTCACATAGAAGCATAATATTGCTTACTTTAACTCGCCTGTGGAAACAACTCAGAGGCTATTAAGAAGAAAAAGGATAACAACAAGAAGTTTGAAAGATAGGATTGGTGAACACTAAAAGCAGCAGAAATATGAGATGACTGGACCCTTACTGAACTCGAAGCATGGGAACCCCCAACAAAAATATATAATTTGGCAAAATATTTGGATTTTATGATATGTATTGGTATAATCTGGAATAATTAATGTGCTATGATTGGATCGTTAAATGGAAAACTTAATAAAAAAATTATATATATATAAAAGGAAAGTGTTGAAATGGGCATGGAGGTGGCAGGGTTGACCCAGCCTAGGATCCGCTAGGTCCAAGGCCAATATCACTGATGCTGCACAATTAGCCCAATTCCCTACCACCCCCCTGCTGTGGCCACCATGAGCATCAAGACTGTGGGATGCAGTGGTGACCAAACCAGGGGGCATGAAGCCTAAGCTGCTGACACTGATTAATACTGACAGAATATAACAGTAATCATAAATGCAGCTTGATCACATTTTACCCAGATTTCTTGCTTGTGTATAAAGAGACTGTCCCTGTAATTTCCTCCCATTGTTTAGAGTGGACATGGCTCCCAATGCAAATTTCCCATAACAAGCTATGATTGCTAGTTCTGTATCATTTTTGGAGTCAGTGCATCTAGCTTTGCCAGTGTTTTGGCTTGGTAATGTATAGCAAAGAGATCCCTTGCAGCAGGGGTCGGCAAACTATGGCCCGGGAGTCGGATGCAGCCCCCCCAGCTTGCAAATCTGGCCTGTGGACCCTGCCGCACACTTGATCAGTCCCCTGTGGACACCTCGCCACGTGAGGACTGACTTTCATAATGCTGGCGCGGCTTCTAGGGAAGCGGTGATGCTGGCGTGGCTTTGGATTGGCTGCAGGAAGCTCATGCAGCCAATCCGAAGCCGTGAAGTTTGAATTTGCGCACAGGGGAGGTGACGGTGCAGAGCAGAGCAGAGCAGAGGCGGCACTGCTGCCCCCAGCACCTGAGCAGGGCTTTTCCCATGGTGACAGTGCGCGCTTGGCAAGGGCCCCTGGCTTTCCCTCTGCCTCCTCCTCTGCCATTGCTGCTCCTGCTGCTGCGGCTTCTCCTCCTCCCCAACGCCACTTTCCAGGCAGGCTGGATATGAGGAAGAAAGAGGCGATGGTGCTGTTTCAGGTAACCAGGCTTGGGCCTCAGGAGGGAGGCTGCTCTCCGTCTCCCCATGGCGGAGCGTGCAAAGCGGAGGGGATGATCGTTGCAAGAAGATCTGTGTGCTGCTTGCATGGAGCCGGCGATTATGCACTCACACAGAGACCTTGCCACAATATTGTGACTGTTGCATGGTGTGCATGTTAGTTTCTGTTTCCTCACTGTGCAGCTGCTTGCAGTCACAGGACTCTGCTTACATTCCACAGAGTCCAGATACTGTTGGAGTCTCATGGGAAAGGGAGACGGGATGTGACGTTATTGGTTTCCTGTTTCCTTTGTTCTTTGTTTCCATTGTTCAGTTGCTCTCTGCTTCTCACAGAGAGGAGATGTATTTTTCTTTGCTCTCTGTATAGCTTGGTAATAAAGTATAGCAATGTAGCCCATACCTATCTCATCCTTCCGTTGTGGACTTTGTTGTTTTAATGCTCTGCTGGGAGGGCTCGGAGGAAGATGAGCCTTATCAGCTCGGAGGACTGGAGCTGAAATCCCAATATTTTTGGTTATGGGCCCAGAAGAACGGAATCAAGATGACAACCGGCAGAGGAACGGAATGCGGCTTATCTTCTCTGCGTGTCAAGAAGATTGATGAAAGGTATGTGCTCTTGCCCCAGGAAGCCTGCCAGTCCCTAATTAATGGCAATAAGGGGTGGACTTTGAACTTCAAGCCAAAGCACTAATCGGCTGCAGCAGAAGCTCAGGAGAAAGCGAAAGTAGTGTGCTTTTGGAATGCAGCTGGTGGTTGAGAGACGCAGCTTGCTTTAAAGACACAAGATGGCCAGTGCAAGAGTAATAGATGCTTTTGGAATTCCAAAGCTCAATAAAAACAATTATCAAAACTGGGTGCAATATGCAGAGGCTCTGCTACAAAAAGAGGGTCTGTTTAATGTGATAACAGACGCCCACCCGCCAGCTCCTGTAACTGATGAATGGAAGGCTAAGGATTCGAAAGCATGAGGAACTCTGACGCTTATTGTGTCCCCTGAAGAGCTATGTCTTTTGTGTGACAAGGCCTCAGCCAGAGAGATGTGGCACAGTTTACAAGAGTCACATTTAAGAACAGAGGCGGGTGCTTCTTTGTTCTTTTATGCCAAGTTGCATGATATGGCACTTGTTGAAGGAGCAGATGTACGTGCTCACTTAATGGAAATGCAGAATCTCAGGCATGAGTTGCAACAGCGAGGAATCACCTTTCCAGAGGCTGTGTATTCCTTCATGATTCTACATTCTTTGGGTTCAAGTTGGGATGTGATTGCTAGCCAGCTTGCTGTTTTGCCTACTGTCCTGATGACAGTGAAGAGACTGAGGATAAACAGCAGCAAAACCCCACACCCACTGATGAAGATTCTGATTCTAAAACTGAATTGGATGATTCAGAGGATTTCAAGAGTGCTACGGCCTCTATGCGACCCTCTGAAGGCTCTGATCGAGAATTGGAGGAACCATTATTCACTATAGGGCACTTTTCTCCTAAGAAAGAAGAGGAGAGTGTTGAAGACCTACGTCTAATTCGCAGGTCTGAAAGAGCCACAAAGGGTAGACCTCCAAAGAGATTTGCTGATGAATTTGCTAAAGCAGCTAAAGCTGTAACTGCTGTTAATAGCTCCAAGAAGGTATTTGAACCTTCAAGTTTCCAAGAGATCCAGGCTTTGGATTTGAAGGATGCTGAGCCATGGTTAACTGCCATGAAGGCTGAGCTTGATTCCTTAGAGAGGAACAAAACATGGGAGCTAGTTCCAACAATTCCAGGGATGAAACTGCTTGACAGCAAATGGGTCTTCAAAGCGAAGACAGATCAAAATGGCAAGATAGTCAGACATAAAGCCAGATTGATAGCCAGAGGTTTTTCACAGGTACCAGGAGAAGACTGTCATGAGACCTACTCACCCACCGTGAGATATGAGAGCATTAGGCTTATGCTCAAACTTGCTGCAGAAGAGAATCTACACGTTTCTCATCTCGATGTGAATACAGCATTTTTGTACGGAACCTTAGGTGAATCACTTTACAGTGGTGCCCCGCAAGACGAATGCCTCGCAAGACGAAAAACTCGCTAGACGAAAGGGTTTTCCGTTTTTTGAGTCGTTCTGCAAGACGAATTTCCCTATGGGCTTGCTTCGCAAGACGAAACGTCTTGCGAGTTCTTGCGAGTTTGTTTCCTTTTTCTTAAAGCCGCTTAGCCGCTAATAGCCGTGCTTCGCAAGACAAAAAAACCGCAAGACGAAGAGACTTGCGGAACGGATTAATTTCGTCTTGCGAGGCACCACTGTATATGCTTCCACCTGATGGCGTACAGGTAAAACAGGGATTTGTTTGTTCTCTGAAGAAGTCCCTATATGGTCTCAAACAAAGTGCACAATGCTGGCACTCTAAATTCACTGAAGTATTGTTTTCTCTAGGTTTTCAGTAAGGTAAAGCTGATCCATGTGCATTCGTCAAAGAGGAAGGGCAAAAGAAGCTGTATTGCTTGTTTTATGTTGATGATATTCTTTTCTTTTGGAAGGATGTTAAAATGTAAAATAGCGCCCTAGCTCAACTGAAAGAGCACTTTGACATAAAAGATCTTGGTGAGGTAACCAACTACCTATCTCTGGAAATAGAGAGAGACCAAGTTGGTAATATTCTAGTACACCAGTCACAGAAAATTGCTGATGTGTTGAGCAAACTAAACCTGATGGATGCTAATCCTGTAGACACACAAATGACAACAGGTTATCAGGTAGATGACACTGAAGAAGCATTTTCTGACACTACACTGTACCAAAGTGTGCTAGGCAAACTAAACTTCATTGCCAGACGTTCAAGTCCTGACACTGCAGTTAGCTGTAACTTGCTAAGCAGACAAGTCAACAATCCTACGGTTAAGGATTGGAAAGCTCTGAAACGCATAGCACGCTATTTGAAAGGCACTATGCATTACAGACTAAGATTTAACAATCAGAAGTCTGGAGGTCTTGAGATATTTGCAGGTGCGAGTTTGGGAAGTGACACTACAGACAGGAAAAGTACACCTGGAGTTTCCTACATGTACAATCAGGGTCTATTTGATTGGTCGTGCAAGAATCAAACAATAGTTAGCTTGAGTACTTGTGAAGCTGAACTGAATACACTGTCTTATTCACTTGTGGATTGTGAATGGTTGTTACAGTTGTGGAAAGACATGAGAATTCCTGTCAAATGTCCTATCCAGGTGTATCAGGACAACAAAGCATGTTTGGCTTTGCTGACTTCTGAAGGTTGTAAGTAAAGCACGAAGCACTTGTAATTGAAGCTGCAACATGCTAGAGAATGTGTTCAGAAAGGACTCATAACGGTGTCCTACATGCCAGGTAATGAAATTCCTGCTGATTTATTGTCCAAGGTTGTGCCAAGGGATCAACACTGTACCTATGTACTGAAATTGTACTGACACGCTGCCCAGTGGTGTTCACAGAAAGGGGGAGAATGTTAGTTTCTGTTTCCTCACTGTGCAGCTGCGTGCAGTCACAGGACTCTGTTTACATTCCACAGAGTCCAGATACTGTTGGATTCTCACGGGAAAGGGAGACGGGATGTGACGTTACTGGTTTCCTGTTTCCTTTGTTCTTTGTTTCCATTGTTCAGTTGCTCTCTGCTTCTCACAGAGAGGAGATGTATTTTTCTTTGCTTTCTGTATAGCTTGGTAATAAAGTATAGCAATGTAGCCCATACCTATCTCATCCTTTCGTTGTGGACTTTGTTGTTTTAATGCTCTGCTGGGAGGGCTCGGAGGAAGATTAGCCTTATCAGCTCGGAGGACCGGAGCTGAAATCCCAATAGTGCACTTACCCAGGAGTTGTTGTGCTCTGGTGGGATGTGATGTCAACTTAATTTTTACACAGTGGGCAGGCCCGCTGGAATGAATGGACTCGGGTTAGGCTTGGCCACTCATGTCAATGGGTCTACTCTTGAGTAAAAATTAGGGGAGCAACTTCCGTGTAAATATGCATTTTTAAAAAACTATAGTCCGCCCCCCGACAGTGTTTGAGGGACAGTGAACTGGCCCCGTTTAAAAAGTTTGAGGACCCCTGCCTTACAGTGTGTGAAATCACAGAATGGTGACATGAGGCTCACAGGTCTGCTTTTATCCCCCTTCTGTGGAACCTAACCAGTCCTTGCATGGTACACAGCTGATCCTCTGTGTAGATTTCTCCTAGTCTGTTTCACCCAGTTTGTATGTGCAATCTCCTTCCTCCATGTATCCAGCTCTCACATCTTCCCTAGGAAATTCTTGTTTATTCATGCCAAATGGGGAATCTTACAAGATACTGATGTAGCAAAAGATCCCTTTGCAGTGTAGAAAATGTAGAATCTTACTTTTAAAATGGAGTTGCAATAATTAGCTCTATGCAGTCTTGATATTGTTTTAAACCTTTTAACACTAAGGTTTATTATTCCACTGAATCATTTTGGGCCTGATTCATAAGAATAAGTCAGTACTGCTTCTGAAGTTAATTACTCTTCCTTTTTCCTTTTGTGTGTGTGTGTTCTGATGTGAAAGTTGAAAGAACTTTAGAAGGAAGTTAGGTTTCTAAACGAAAGAAAAGCATACCAAAATACAGTATAAGCAAAATAAGTTTAAGGGAAACAGTTACATAATAGGCACTAGTCACAAAAATAATACAGTACAGTCTCAGCAGTAGTGCACTGTTTCAAACACTAAATTTTGGAAGGTCATGGAGAATAATATTATGCTGCCTATTTGTTTCTAAGTACAACTTGAAGTGCTAGTTTTGACTTATAAAGCCTGAAATAGCTTGCGACCATATTTCTTGGAGGAACGCCTTCCTTCATATAATCCTGCAAGAGAACTAACATCTTCCATAAAGGCATTTCTTGCTGTACTTTTAGGAATGTATGAAGTCCTTGAACAGAAACTTAAACTGTCTGTGAGCACTTAGAAAAAGATGCTTTGATTATTAAGACTCAACATGGGTTTCTCAAAAACAAGTCATGTGGCAAACCTCATTTCTTCTTTTTTTATAGTTACAAGCTTAGTAGTTCAGGGGAATGCTGTGGACATAGTGCATCTTGATTTCAGTAAGGCTTTTGACAAAGTCTCCCATGATATTCTTGTGCAGAAGCTGGTAACATGTGCACAGGACAAGATAGCTGTAGCTAGTTGACTGTCAAACGTTTCCTTGTCATCCTGGGAAAATGTTATAAGTGGGATGCTGCAGGGTTCAGTCCTGGACCCATTGTTGTTCAGTGACTTAATAAATGACTTGGATGAAGGAATTGAGGGGATGCTCATCAAATTTGCAGAATACCAAACTGGCAGGAGAAGCTTATGTTGCTGAAGACAGAATCTGAATTCAAGATGACTTTAACAGATTGTAGAACCCATATCGACACATTTTCCAAGATAATGCCTAGTCACATTATAAAGAGCTTGTAACACATCTAAAGAGCTTATAATACCCCAAAAGACTGAAAATGACACAGGGAGAAATAGACAAGAAAGTCTTCACCCTGGTATGGCTCCTCTTTATCACATACAAATCAATATGGCTTACCTGACCCAACAATCACTTCCCCCCTCACAAATGCAAACAAACATCACTGCAGCCAAGTGCAGACAACCAGCCACACCCTGGGCCCCCACAATCCCTCTCACTACCAAGGAAATGTAACAAGAGAACAGAAAGAGAACATACCCAGTTGACACTGACACAAACCCCACACATACACTATATAAAAGAATATAAGTCATATATAACCCACCCCTCCTCTCCCCCTCTCTTCTTCCGCAACCTTATACTGTGTATACCACACTAATGTCTCTGATCAAATGTAACTGATCTGTAGAAAAGATTTTACAACCTGAAAAAAGAGATAATGCACGTACTTTTGTAAATCAATAGAAGCTTTAATAAAAATTATAAGTGCTACAAGGTAAAGAAAAATTCACTCACATTGCTGAAAAGTGCTAAATAAATGTCCCAACATGCAATTTATTGGAGTATCTGTGGTTAGAACAGCCTTCCCCAAACACGTTGCCCTCTGATGTTTGATACAGCAACTCCTATCATCCTTGAAAGTTATGCTGGCTGGGGCTAATGGGAGTTGTAGTCCTAAAATCTGAAGTGCATCAGGTTGAGGAAGACTGGGCTAGCAAAGAGATAGGGAATCTGTGCCCCTCCATATTTAGTTGTATTTCGACTTCCATAAGCCCTAGTCAGCATGGTCAAGGACCAGGAATGATGGGATGCATAGTTTAGCAGCAACCAGAAGCATGCGTATTTTATTGAATCCACTTAAAACTGAAAAAAGTGAAGAAATGCACTTCTGGATTGGCTGCCCATTCTGCTGGAAGGGAGCTCTTTCGCTTGAAAGAGCACCGGTGCTTTGAAGGTCTGGGAAACCGCTAGAGCGACGTGGTACCCCATAAAAAACCTTGGATTGAGCATTCCGAGGACTTGGTGTTCCTGTGGGTGCCTGGAATGACTCCCCCACTCCCCGGTAAGCTCTTGATAAGGGCTCCAAGAGCGAGCAGGGTTGGAGACGGAGGCACTTGGGAATAGACTCGCTTCCTTCATCGCATGAAGCTCCGAGTCCGGTGATCGTGAGTGGCCAATTTCTCCAAACAACTTTGATTGGAAAAGAGTGAGTAATAAATTAAAAATTTGGACATTTATTTGGAAAGGACAGGGACTTAAAAACGGAGGTCAGTCCCTTCCTCTGATTAAGAGAGAAAACTGCCACACTAGCCGAAGCTGCAATCTAAAAAATATGACTTTTTAAAGACTTTCAAGTTAACCTTTGGATTCCCCCTTCTAGCAGGAGGAAGGGGGGGGAAAGATATTTTTCTGACTTTCTTAATACCTGCAGACAGTTTGGATTTACGAGGTATTTTCTTTGTGGAAGCGGACTACCCAGTCAGGGAGACTAGACTCCATTGTGACGTTGTAAAGAAAAAGGATACTTTCAACTTTCGTTTTCCTATTTTTTTTGGGGGGGGGGAGTAAATGCAGCTGCCCAAACTCAAAGGTGTCTTTTTAAACAGTACCCCTACCTCCAGATAAAAATTGTAAATTGTAACTGTGTTATTAACTTTTGGGGAATTAAGAAAGGAGTAAAAAAAAGGATTACAAGTCAGAGAGACTGTTGACTTTTATATTAAGACTGGTGGAGAGGCTTGAGAAGAGAAACTGTCTGCCTCCTTATCTCCCCCTTGTGCCTGAGACTGACCTTGAACAAAAAAATTACAAGTTATGGATGGGGGAGAGAAAGGAGAAAAGACAGAGAAAACAAAAACCAAAGTAAGGAGGGACTCTAAGTCACCAACTTTTGAGGAGTGTGTTGCAATTGCTTCAGGAAATTAAAATAGAAATAAGAGGAAATCAAAAGTCTATACAGGAATTAAAAAGTGACTTTGCTCAATTAAGACAAGGTTTGATGCAAGTTAACTCAGATGTATCTGCACATGAGTCAAGAATGGCACATTTGGAAACTGTGAGAATTCCTGACTTAGAGACAATTCAGCGAGAATCCCAAAATTCAATTGCGTTTCTCCAATTGAAACAGAGGGAATGTCATCTGAGATTGAGGGTGATACCCCAGAAAGAGCAGGATAATTTGAAGGATAATTTGAAGGACTGGTTAATTGAAAAATGTGCAGCGTACTGGGGCCAATCAAAAGAAGAATTAAATTCTTGGATTGACAAGGCCTACAGATTTGGACCTAAAAAAGATACTAAGATTACACATGACTCTATGGTGATTTTTAAAACTAAAGAGCAGAGAGATATTATTTTAGGCCACCATTATAAAAAAAGTTTAAAGATAGATGAGAAGGGAATAATTCTGTTTAAAGACATTCCGACACATTTTTTGGCCCTGAGAAATAATTGTATGGATTTGGCTAGTGCCCTAAGAAGAAAGAACATTTTCTTCAGGTGGGAGTTCCCGGAAGGACTATCTTTTAAATTTCAAGGAAGAAAACAAAGAATAAGAACTGTCGGAGAGAAAGAAAGATTTCTGGAGAAAAACGCAAAAGAGTTTGGACTGGAAAGTTCTCCTTCATTGAGGCCAGGGGCAGTGGGCCCCTAATAAATCAGGATGTCTTTGAAAATTTACCGTATTTTTCGCTCTATAAGACGCACCAGACCATAAGACGCACCTAGTTTTTGGAGGAGGAAAACAAGAAAAAATATATATTCTGAATCTCAAAAGCCAGAACAACAAGAGGGATCGCTGCACAGTGAAAGCAGCGATCCCTCTGGCTGTTCTGGCTTCTGGGATAGCTGCGCAGCCTGCATTCGCTCCATAAGACACACACACATTTCCCCTTACTTTTTAGGAGGGAAAAAGTGAGTCTTATAGAGCAAAAAATACGGTATTCCTGGAATGTAAATGGTTTAAATTCACGTCTTAAAAGGAATCAAGTTCATCATGTATTGGCAAGACAGAATTTGGATATAATCTGTTTACAATAAACACATGTTATAAGACTTCACAGGAAAATTCTCCAAAATAAGAAACTTGGGCAGGAATTTATTTCATCCGACAAAGTGAAAAAAAGATGTGTGGTTTTTTTATGTTAAAGAAAAATGGAACCCCAAAGTGCTGTTTAAAGATGAGGAAGGGAGGTACATTGCAGTTGAAATTACGGCACAAGGCGATAAATTTCTTTTGCTGGGAATTGATGCACCAAATGACAGCAAAGTGGAATTCTTTAAGAATCTGGACTTAAAACTCATCGATTATATGGATTACAAATTGATTTTAATGGGAGACCTGAATGGAGTAGCACCAACATTAATGGATAAAACACAGGGACAGAAAAATCCAAGTTCCGGCAGATTACCAAAGATTTTCTTTGATATGACTGATAAATACGATTTGTCAGACATATGGAGGCTACGAAATCCAATGGAGAGAGACTATACTTTTTTCTCAAATTCAAATCAATCTTTCTCGAGAAACGATTATTTATGGATATCCAGAGACTTGGTTCCTAAGGTTACTAAAACAGAAATTTGCCCTAAGACTTGCTCAGATCATAATGCAGTGGTTTTGGAGATGAAATTATACCTGCAGGGCTCCTTTAGATGGAGGATGAATGATGAGTTGTTGAGGAATGAACAGACAATTAAAAAGGTAAAGGTACCCCTGCCCGTACGGGCCAGTCTTGACAGACTCTGGGGTTGTGCGCCCATCTCACTCAAGAGGCCGGGGGCCAGCGCTGTCCGCAGACACTTCCGGGTCACGTGGCCAGCGTGACAAGCTGCATCTGGCGAGCCAGCGCAGCACACGGAACGCCGTTTACCTTCCCGCTGGTAAGTGGTCCCTATTTATCTACTTGCACCTGGGGGTGCTTTCGAACTGCTAGGTTGGCAGGCGCTGGGACCGAGCAGCGGGAGAGCACCCCACCGCGGGGATTCGAACCGCCGACCTTTCGATCGGCAAGCCCTAGGCGCTGAGGCTTTTACCCACAGCGCCACCCGCGTCCCGAACAGACGATTAGTAAGGCCCAAAAGACTCTAAAAGCCTATTTTGAGCTAAATATGAACACAGAGGTAGAAACAAGAGTCATTTGAGAAGCAAGTAAGGCAGTAATGAGAGGTTTCCTCATACAACAGAACTCGATAAAGAAAAAGTTACAGAATGAGAAAAAAGAGAAAATTGTGTCTCAAATAAAAGATAAAGAGAAGAGTTTAAGATCAATGCCAAAGAGTCAACAGATTCCAAAAGAAATTAAAGCATTGCAGATTCAATTTTCTCAAATTATTAACCAGGAAATAGAATGGAAAATTAAAATGATGAAACAGAGAAATTTTAAATCTGCGAATAAATGTGGGAAATTGCTGGCTTGGCAATTAAAAAAGAGACAGAAGCAAAGTACTATTACAAATATTGTATCTGATGGAAAATCTATGGAAAACCCTGCAGATATAAGGAAATGTTTTCAGAAATACTTTAAACAGCTGTATAGAAAAGGTAAAGAAGATAAGGATAAAATTGAGCAATTTTTTGAGGCAAACAAAATGCAGAAAATTCCTGAGGACAAAAGGTTCCTACTAAATGGCACGATTACAAGACAGAAGGTTGAGACGGCAATAAATAAGATGCAGTTAGGCAAAGCCCTGGGACCGGATGGTCTTTCTGCAAAATACTATAAAATATTGAAAGATTGGTTAATTCAACCGTTGGCAGATGTGTGCAATAAGATTCTAAGAGAGGACAAAGCTCCCGAAACCTGGAAAGATGCATTTATTACTCTTATCCCAAAAACAGATCAAGATAGATCTGATGTAAAAAATTATAGACCAATCTCATTACTTAATGTGGACTATAAAATCCTTGCAAATATTTTGCCCAATAGATTAAAAAAGGTTCTATCAGATTATATATACAAGGACCAGGCAGGATTTCTGCCTGGGAGACATATGAAAGATAACATTAGAAATATAATTGATATATTAGAAAGGTTGGAAGCGAAAAGAAATTGCAAAGCAATGTTAATGTTTATTGATGCTGAAAAGGCCTTTGATAATGTTTCTTGGTTATTTATGATGAAAAACCTAGAAAGAATTGAGGTTGGCCAGGAATTTTTAAACAGTATTAATGCAATCTATTTTGAACAAAAAGCAAAAATCATAGTTCAGAATGTGGTCTCAGAGGAAATCAGAATTGAGAAAGGAACCAGGCAAGGGTGCCCGCTTTCCCCTCTGCTATTTATTTCTGTTCTGGAGGTTTTGCTAAACATGTTGAGGAAAGAGGAGGAGGTTAAAGGCATTGTAGTAGGTGTTGGGATACTGCCAGGGAGACAAAGGCCATCATGCCTCCACGTTGATTCTGGACATCGATTCAATCTCCCGTAGAACAGTATCAGTCAATTAGCCACACAAGCCTCAGAAACAGCTGTCCACATTCCAAGGACTGGTGCACGCCCTTTCGCAGAGTTCGCACAACGAAAGATGCACTCAGGAGAGCATATTTACAACTTTATTCAGTGTTGGTCAGAACAAAGAAAAAAACATGACTGCCTGCCTGCGTGTCGAGGCACAGAGAGAGAACAAAAGCTATATACAAAAACAGAAACTTCCTGTGAGCCGGAAGTACGCAGGCTGTGACACAACAACCTGCTCCCTTTTAAGGTGGAACGGAAATATCCTAACAATAGGATCCAAGCAATATAAATTAAAAGCCTTTGCTGATGACTTGGTTTTAACTTTACAAGATCCAGAAACCAGTGCAGTAAAAGCACTGGAGCTGATTCAAGAGTTTGGGCAGGTAGCAGGATTTAAATTAAACAAGAGCAAAACCAAAGTTTTAGGAAAAAAACTTAGATAATGAGGAAAGAAAAACCCTTTCTGAAAGGACAGGCCTTGTTTCTGTGAAAAAAGTTAAATATTTGGGTGTGAATTTATCGGTAAAGAATCTGAATCTCTATAAAGATAACTGTGAAAAATTATGGAATGAAATCAAGAGAGATCTTGAGATATGGTTAAACCTAAAACTTTCATTGATGGGCCAAATATCGATGGTTAAGATTGCCGAAGATGTTGTTTTTATTTCAAGTTCTACCAATCATTGATAATGTTAAATGTTTTAAAGAATGGCAGAAGGCATTGTCTAAATTTATCTGGCAGGGGGAAAAACCTAGAATTAAATATAAATTACTTACAGATATAAAAGAAAGAGGGGGTTTTTCCCTACCAGACCTGAATATATACTTTGAAGCTGCTGCCTTCTGCTTGATCAAGGACTGGATTCAATTAGAGAATGATGATGTGTTAGATTTGGAGGGACTGGATAACCGATTTGGATGGCATGCATATCTATGGTATGACAAGATAAAGGCCCACAGTGGTTTTAAGAATCATGTAATTAGAAAGGCGTTATACAATGTATGGACTAGATATAAAGATCTCTTAGTAAGAAAAACACCAAAATGGATTTCGCCAATGGAAGCACAGGCCCCAAAAAAGTTAAATATGGAAAACAAATGGTTGAGGTATTCAGATTTGTTGTTAGAGGATCAGGAAGGTTTTAAATTAAAACCATTTGAATAAATTAAAGATAAAGTGAATTGGTTGCAATATTATCAAATTAATGAATTATATAAGATGGATAAGAGAAATGGTTTTGCAACAGAAAAAACCATATTGGAAACGGAGTTGTTAGATACTAATGATAAGAATATGTCTAAAATGTATAATTTGTTGCTGGAGTGGCATACAAAGGATGAACAATTTAAATTGGTTGTGACTGATTGGGCAAGAGCTGCGGGACATAATATAATGATGGAGGATTGGGAGAGGCTATGGTGGAAAGGGGTTAAGTTCACTGCATGTACGATGTTAAAGGAAAATACTATGAAGATGATGTACAGATGGTACTTGACCCCTGTAAAACTAGCAAAGATTTATCACAATAGTGATAACCTTTGTTGAAAATGTAAAGAAAAAGAAGGTACTTTTTTCCATATGTGGTGGACTTGTCCCAAGGTGAAAGACTTCTGGGAGAAGATTTATAATGAACTGAAAAAAATGTTGAAATATACATTTATTAAGAAACCAGAGGCCTTTCTTCTTGGAATAACAGGTTTAGAATTGCCCAAGAAAGATGTTAAATTATTTTGGTATGCCACAACGGCCGCCCAAATATTACTTGCTAAAAATTGGAAAACACAAGAACTACCAACAGTGGAAGACTGGCAGATGAAGATGATGGACTTTTCGGAGCTAGCTGACCTGACTGGAAGAATCCACGACCAGAAAGAAGAGGAGTTTCAAGAGGACTGGAGGAAATTCAAGGACTATTTGAAAAAAAATATTGTAATATAAAAAATTAGAAATTACTTGAAAGAAACAAATAGGCCTAGGATTAAATTAAGTTATAATTAAATAAATGGGATTTAGAATGTTAAGAAAAGTGAATAAGGACTAATTGGAAATTGTTTTAGTTTAATAATGATATTGGAAAGCTGTTACTTTTAATTAACAAGGAAACTCAGAAGAGAGGGATTTGAGGAAGTCAGCCAAGATATTTAAAAGGTTGGAAGCCCTGAACAAAAGGAGACCCCAACTTTTATTAGCTACTAATCCCCCAAGCTACACCCCTAGAACTACATTACAACTACATCATGACTACATCATTGATACATCACAAAAAGGAGGGGTTGCGGGAGGGGTTTGTGGAGGTAGCCTGAGTATCTTGTCACCTGGCTGGTCCCTCCTTTCCCCCTCCCCATGAGTATTTTCCAGAGGACAAAGGGGAGCTGGCAGTTTCCTGCCCCCAGAGGGAAGAGCTGATCATTGTCCTTTGTTCCAGTATGTGTTGAATCCACTCTCATATGCAAGTTCTTTGTGTCCTTGATGGTCTTCTGTCTAAGACCATCAAGGTTGGCCTGCTAACTGGGTAGGGCTCTTGCATACGTGTTGGTACGCTCAAGGGATTATGGCTGTCTTGTATCAAACCATCCCCTTTTGATAGCTCTTCCTTCATGGAGCAAAATAAAAGTGGACCGGTGTAGATCCAATGTACGGTTGATTTTCTATGAATTTATAACAGAAACATCGCGTATGTCGTGTGTGTGTGTGTGTGTGTGTTGAGTTTGTACAAACTAAATGATGGGGGGGGGGTTTCCTGCAACAGTTTCCCCTTTTGGAGATAAGATTGCAAAGGTGGCTACTGTGCAATCCTTTTCTCCACACAATTTAAAGTGCTAAATATTAACCTGCTATCCACCCTCCCAGATGTGTGGGTCCATGTGAACCTGAAAGGGACTTGCATGTCACGCCTCTTAAGGATATTTGCAAGTGTAGCAGTGCACATAGCTAGACATAGGATATCATGTAAAAATAACACATGTTGCATTTTGTTACTCAATTACTTGTGGTATTCTAACACTTTGGGGAAAACATTTACTCAATAGTGGTCTATGCTTTACACTTAGTAGGAAGGTATAATAATGACTGAAAAATGCAGTTTGTTTTGTTTCTTTTTTGTGTTCTCAGGTGACAAAGTTAGTTCTCTGGTCTCACACCTCCAACATACCACAGCAACAACTCCTGGTGAATCCCCGTAGGGCTTTCATTTTGACCATGTCGCCTTGTCCCTGGCATAGGTTTGGACATGTCGTGCGAGAGATGTCTTTGCCTTTTGCCTTTCTATGGGATTGCATTATTATTATTATTGGCGTTGGTCTTGCACTCTAGGAAAGTTGCTCAGTTGTTCTAAGGGGACCAGGGAAACATCAGTGCACCTGGGATACATGCCCAATCAGAACTGAGCCCAATTAGAATTTATTTAGCCCCATGGTTTTCAACTTTCCAAACCAATCTGTTAAAACAAAACCATTCTTAAAAAGGGCACTTGTCCAAATTAGTCAATTTAACTCTATAAGGGATCATTCCTGCTAAACCAAAGCATATACACCTTCAGGTATCTGGTGGTTTTATGGATCCTGAAACTTCTCCTTGGTAAAACGAGTTTTAGCACATTTTTAAAATGGCTAGGGAAGGTTGGCACCCTCCACTGGTGTAAGCAATAAGACACGACTTCCGGGTTGGTGTCTCCGGCAATGGCGGATTTCCTCTGATCGGGAGGAATCTGCTCCGTGGAAATTTGGGTCTGGCCGCCACGGCGAAGGCGGAGACCCATAAAAATCACAGGCGGGAGAAGCCTGTGAACGTGGGATTCGGCGGGCACCTTTTGCGCCTCCCCTACTTGCGGGGAAACCCGGTTTCGGGGATCCGGAGCGACGTGGGGTGAGCGGCGCGGTGCTTCGAATTGTCTGCTTCTTCCACAGAGCGAAGCCGCATAGCTGTTGCCGGAGAGCATTGACTTTTTCCTGTGGACAATTTGACTCCAAAGTAATTACCCATGAGTAGAGCTGAAACGGGAGAATCGGATTTTAAACGTTTAATTTGGCATCGAAACGGGGAGGTTCAAAACAGGAAGTCCGCCTTCCCTATTTGTAAACAGACTGAGGCAAGGAGGCTGCAGGCTGAAGTCTTGGAAAGCCTTTTGTAAAAGACTAAATTTCCATCGGTAAAGAGCATAAAACCCCCCTTGGAGGCAGGAGAAGAGGGGGGGAAGTTGCGGACTGAGTATGCCTGCAGGAGAGAGTTAAGAGAGTTAAAATACCCTGACCCTGGAAACGGGCTGCTAGTAGGACTGACGTTTTGGAATGTTCATTGACAGCACTTAGAACGTTCCTTGACAGCTAGCAAAGAGAAATACATTGTTTCTATTGTCTCTGGCTGCTTCTAAAAAGGAGTAAAAAGTAACTGAAAACTGAAACTAACTTTGGATTGTATGAGTTGCGTTTAAAGGGGACATTCTTGACTATTATAAATAGAAACTGTTTCCCCCTAGTGGAAGTCTCTGAAATTGGTTACTTTATATGAGCTGGGCTAGGGGGATTTCCAGCTGCAAGATAAAAAACTCTGAGACTCTGGGATTGACCTTGAATCTCTCAAGTGTTATGGCAAATGGAAAGGAAAAAACAGACAAAATGTCGACAGAAGAGGCCTTAGTGGTCGTATTAGTGAAAATAAACGATTCGCTGGAACAGCTTCACAGGAAAACAGACATGATGAATGTGAAAGTGGATGCTGCAAATAATAAAATTGACTTAATTGCAGAAAGTTTAAATAATCTGGGACAAAAGGTGAACACCAACACAGAAACCATCCAGAAATTGATACAGGAATTTAACTTGATACGGCAAACTGCGGATGAAGTCAGGGAGAAAACCCTTGCTGCTGAATGTAAAACAATACAACTGGAGTGTGAGAGAGCCCCATCCATTCAAAGGCAACTCGATGAACATAAGTTGACATCTGTTATGATGGAACTTAAAGAAAAACAGATGAATTTGAGGACCAGAGCCCTACCTGAATTGGGAAAGGAAAGCTTGACACAGCTTCAGGAGGAGACAGGACTAACATCGGTTGAGAAAGAGAGGCTTTTGGGGGTCAGTATGACCGCCAAAAATGTGAATTTATTTAAGGGTAACTGTGAAGGACGTTGGATTGAAGAGAAGGGGGATTGGGAAATTTGGATAAATCTGAAGTTGTTATTGTTGGGCCGAGCTGTTGTGGTGGGGATGAGGGTTGCTGTGTTGCCGGGGATGTTGCTTTTGTTTCAAACAGTGCAAGTTTTGGATGGGATGGATTGTTTCAGGAGGTGGCAGAGGGATGTTTCTGGATTTGTTTGGCAGGGCAGGAAGCCTCAAGTAAAATTTAAGATATTGACGGATGCCAAAGAAGGAGGGTGGACCTGCCCTGCCAAACCCTTAAACTTTGTTGTGAACCATCTGCTTTTTGCTGGCTGAGAGAATGGCTGTCTCTTGAAAGCACTGAAGTGTTGGATAATGGCAGATGAAGTTGATGGACTAGATGGAATTGGGAGAAAAGACTGGCAAGATCCGAGACCAGGTAGAAGAGTCGGGGGAAGAAGACTGGGAAAAGTTTAAAGATTACTTATAGAAATATTGTAAAATTAATGAATGTTAGAAGAATGTTGGAATGAAGTTATATGGCTTCAGTAGAAATGTTATAAGGAATTAAGTATAAATAGATTAATAGAGTATTAAAGGAAAATAAGGTTAAAATGTGTTAAGATAATTATAGGATAGAAAACAGGGGAAGATGGAAAGGAATTGCTGAAATAATTAATAGAAGTGGAATACAAAAAGGGAGGTGTGAGGAGGCCGTGGAAATATGGGAAAGAAAGATAAGATACTGGAAGCTTTTTCTTTTTTCTTTTTTTCTTTCTTTTGATGTGTTTTTAAATTGTTTTTGTTTTGTTTTGTTAATCTTTATGTAGTGTTTTTGTATTGTAATGTACTGTTTTTTCTTTGTTTTTTTCCCCTTTTTGTAAGTGTTTAAATTGTTGTAAAAGGAATAAATATTATTATTATATAAAAAAGACACTATACATTGAACATAAAAACAATTACAGTACACACAATAATTGGGTCCCCCCTTTGTGGAAATAACATACTGTCAGACACATTTTAGCATTCCTACATAATATCACACAACAAACTAATTAAATATCAGTTGCATATCTTGAGGCAATCGTGATCTTTTACATCTTTTCAATCCTGGAGCACAGAGTCTTGAGGTTTAAAAAGTGAGAGAATGTCCTTGCAATTCAACTTTCCCCCCATTGTCAGCCCCCCATCCCCGTCAGTCTATACCCTTTGAAAGAGATTGCTGTAGGCACTTTGAAAACTCTCGTGTCTGTTGTTGTTGCAGGTAATAGTCTTGTGGTGGCGAAGAATTGGGTTGTGGGGTTGTTGTTGCTTTTTCATCATTGGGGCTGTAGTAACATCTCTGTAGACAGGATATCCTGCTTTTTTTGGGGGGGGGGGACTTAAAGACAGTTAGAAAAGGAAGGGGCGAAAGGCAAAAAAAAAAGCATGTCCTTGAGCTCCCTTGAGAAGCTGCAAACAATAAAAAATCTTAGAGTTAAGCATTTTATTCATTTAAACATTATTATCACCTTTTCATATAATTACTGTTATTATCTGCTAAGTTTGTTTGGTTTCCATTACTTAGGTGTTTGGGTTTTTTTACATTAATATTAATAAATAAGAAATTACTCCACATGAACAGAAAGAGAAGGGTAGAAATACAAGAAAGGTGAAAATATAAAAAGAAAGCAAAAAAAAAAAGAAGATTACAAGTCAGATGAAAATGGACTTGACACAAAGACATCAGATTTAGAAAAGAATTACTATTAAATAATACAGAGATCTTATCAAAACCACACAGATTGCTACAATGGAAAAAGGCTTAAAATTCGCCATGTGCTATCTGATAAAAGAGAACTTCATGAAAATGAGTTACATATGGTACCTGTGTCGGTTTGCAAGCCCCCTCCATAGAGGCTGGCCCCTCTCACTGTCCTCGGAGCTTGCTTACCGGTAACCTCCTCTGGCTGATATCCAGACAGACCAGGGAGATTTTGATAGGCGACATTTTTCCAAGCGTGGGTAAAATGCACAACCCCTCCCTCCTGCTTCCGCAGGGGAAAGAAAATAAGTCAGAAATCTATTTACATGATGTTTATTTCTGACATTACAGCACTAAAGAAAAACATGTCCTTTCAGTTCAGTTCCTCTAGCAAGTCTGACAAACTTCCCGAGCATGCGCAGTCAGAAGGTTTTAAGTTACACTCTTCACAAAGACTTATCCAGCCTGTGAACATCCTGGGAAATTCTTCTTTCCCACAGATAGGCACATCATGTGATGTCAACAATCTGGCTGTCTGCAGCTGTGATGTTTCAATATACTGACATCCTCCCCCATATGAATCATCATTAGCTGCGGACAAAGCTTGATCCAGAGAAGAAAACAAACAGTTGTTATACATATAACAATCCCCTGTTGTTTCAGTTCCACCCTTGGAACTACCTGCCACTGGTTTCACCAATGTAACTCTCTGGTTGTCTGTTTTCCAAGGAATGAGTGCTTCTGCATTACCTTGGCTAGGAAATGTTGTGTTACGCTTAACAACTCCCTGTTGTGTCTTTGTCTCCGACTCAGACATACCCTTAACCTGGCTTGAGTTGTCATCAATAGTAATACATGCAACAGCTGAACTAGCAAACTCTTGAGAATACCTCTTGGGTGGTATGCTCTTTGCGATTCTCTCAGACCTGCGTATGAGGTGTTGATCCTCTTTGCTGACTGGTTCAGTCTCAGGACTCTTTTTTTAAAAAAAATGATATTTATTAAAATTTTCCACCGTAATACAATAACAAAACCAAAAAGGAAAGAAAAAAGAAGAAGAAGAAAAAACAAAAAAAAAATTTAAAAACACATACGGTTCACAATCCTTATTTTCTATAACATATTTCCCTGACTTCCCCACACCTCTCCCTCTTGTATTCCAGGTCCGATTGTTGGTTCAACAAGCTCTTATCCCTATTTTTAAACCTTTTTATATTTAGTTCCTTTTTCTAAAAAATCAATTTTGCCTTATAGACTTCATATTTATACATCATTGCTTATTCTTTAAACCTTTTTCTAAAGTCGGCCTAAATTCCCTTCCACGATTTCCCCAATTTTCATATAGATATCCAAACAAAATAAAAACAGAACAAGTTAGATTATACACCCTTTGGATTCCCAAACTCCACCCCCCCCTTTCCCGGTTTCAATCCCCTTGAAACGTCCATCAGTCCATCTACTATCAGCCTGGAGACCTCACGTCCGAGGCTCTTAATTCTCTCTCCATTCCTCTCTGCCGGTTTCTTTGATAGTCCTTGGTATTAAACACCAAATCTCGGAGGAGCTCTAGTCCAATATGGTCCATGTTTCTTCCAGCCAGACCTCCATACTTAAAAGTGGAGCCTGAATCTTGTTTCTTAATCCTTTCAAGTCCAAATGTCCCCAAAGCTCCACCTTCCACCTTGATCAAATTTGTAATCCTTAGGTCTTCAGATCTCCACATAAGGAGATCCCTCCATTTTTCAGTTTCCGATTCAAACCAGATTTTCTTCATCAAGTTCTTATTTTCCTTTGTAGCCGTCATGTCAGGCCTCTGGCCTTCCTTTATCTTTAACAATATTACAGCTTCTCCTTCCTTTTCCTCCGGAACAACATATACTTCTTTCCCCTCACTCTCAAATCTCTCAAGTTTCTCTTCTTGGCCAGCTGCATAGGCTTCCTGGGTCAAATCCTTATCAAATTCAATGAATTTGTTTACTGTTAAGTCCAGAGTTTCAACATTTGTAGTCAAAACATCCACTTGGCCTTGTAGCTTTCCCAAGAGAACAAAAACTCTGTCCAACTTAGCTTGAATTTCCCTTCCTTCAGCCATTCTTGTAATATCCCAAACCCCCTCTAGGGGGACAGTCTCAGGACTCTTTGGAGAACCAGTTCCAATAGTAAACAGTGGTTCAGCCTTAACCTGTGAAGATCTAGCTTTTGTGTGTAAACCTTTCTCAATAACTGTGTCAACAGAACTCTCTGAGCTTTCTGTGACACTTTCAGTATCATTATAATCAGAATAATCAAATTCATCATCTGAATCATCAGCAGTGGGAAATGTGTGAAAAATTACTCTCTCCTGTCCAGGAGCACTTTCTAGAAATTTTGTGAGAATCACCTGACCAGATTCAGACAAAATTACTCTGTAGAGACCCTTTTCATAACCCACAAAAATGCCTCTGGCATTCTTCATCCCATCTGGAGTTTCAGTCCTGATTTGAGATCCAGAAACCCTAAAATGCGAGACAGAAGGTTTTCTGCGGAATAGCCTCTCAAAAGGAGAACATTCCATGCCCTTTGAAACCTTTCTCACCCAAGTGTAACAAAAACATGATAAGGATTCAGCCCAATACTCATGTGGCAAGTGTGAACTCAGCAATTGTGCCTTCATGCCATTTTGCAACACTCTGTTCACTTTTACACAAACAGTTTTGTTCCATGCAGCCTCTGAAACAGCGACCTTGTGCTCTATCCCTTGCTTCTCAAGGAAATCCCGAAAATCCTGTTGTCAGGGACTCAGGAGCAGAAGCACAGGGGAGAGAGGAAATGGAGAGCGAAGGGGAGGAATCCGAGGGCAGCGTAGGGGAGTATGACAGTGACCCGAGAGATTCCATGAGCTTCTCCAGCGAATCAGAAGATTCCCAGAAGGGGGCGCCGATGGTCAGGGCAAGGGGGGTCCCAGGGGGGACGCACCAGAAACAAGGGGCCAGCGGGGACTCCCAAAGCAGCAGCGGGGGATCAGGACCAGCTTCCCCACCAGAGCGTAGTGGGGGGGAAGAGTCACATGTGTCAGGACCAGCGTCTCCTCCAGCGGGGAGAGAAGATGAGTCAGGGCTGACCACGCCTCCATCGGAAAGTGGGGGGACGGAGGGGAGGTCAGTTCCAGCTAGCCTCCCCGAAGGGGGGAGCAGTGACAGCAGCAGTGCAACGGTCAGGAGGAAGGTTGCAGGCTGGGCGCGCGCGCCAAGTTCAAATGTACAGGCGCGCGGGACAGCAGGAAACCCGGATTGGGAACCAGGTCCTAAAGCCCGCCGGAGGGAGGGGGAAGATTCAGGGGACTCAGCGTCAGAAGAGTCTAGGAAGGGCGAGACCCCGACGGACAGGCGGAACCAGAGGAGGAAAGAGCAAAGGAAGAGGTGGAGCAAGGCTAGAGTCTTAAACTGGTGTCTGGGGGGAGGAGATTCAGACGGAGCTTCAGCGGTCTAGAGTTTGAGACGTAAGGCTGCACGCTGCGGCTGTGAAAGTGAAACTGAACTTCAATAAAGACTTTCGTACTTAACAACGAAGCGGCGTTGGTCCTTTGTGAGCTGGGACCTCGGGCAGCTCTGACACCTGTGAAAGAAAAATTGGCTTCTCATCTGTGAAAAGAAAATCAATTTTAGCATCATGAATATTCTTAATCTTATCACAAAACTCCTTAAACCTTTCTAAGGTTTCTCTGGGACTCTGCAACATGTAAATCCATACATATTGAGAAAAATGATCAACAAATACAAGATAGTATTTTGCATTGCCTCTAGATGGTGCTAAAGGACCAATTACATCAGCATACACTCGCTGAAAAACTTTGTTAATCTTTGTTGCCTTTCCTCTTGTGTCTTCTTTCGAGATACCTGCAAGAGAAAGCATTTTAGATTCACATGCTCTGCACATTTTATAATCATTTTTATCAAAAGTTAACAGATACAGTCCGTCTTTCTCTCTGGCAGAAAGATACAGCTCTCCATCTTTGTAGATTTTGCAGCTTTCCTCTTCATAGGATAACACCAGTTTCTTCTTAGTGATTTGAGAAACACTCAACAGATTGTACTTTAAATCAGGAACAAAATAAACATTGTTTATAGTCAAGTTCAGACTTTCCAGATACACAGTTCCGATCCCGGTCGCTTCCATTTCCTGACCATTGGCCAGTTTCACAGTGAAGCGTTGCTTTTCGAACGTAGAAAACAGTTCCCGACGTGATGTCATGTGTTGCGTGCATCCTGTGTCTATAAAGACTCTCCTCCCTGCAAGTGAGGGGAGTGGTTGTGGGCGGGAGCCGAGCACCGCCCCTAGCAGGGGGCGTTAGCCCCCTGCCTCCATCTCACCTGGCTGGTGCCCACGCCCCTCGGCAGGCATCCAACCAGGTGCCTGAGAGGGGGCGTGTTCAGCAGCCTTTTGCTGCGGCGCCAGCCTCTGCCCGGCCTCATTCTTCGTCGTCTTGCCGCGAGTCAACTCATCAGGATCTCCTCGTCCGCGTGCCCAGCTGAGCGACCACGTGGAGCCTGTACTTTGAAGAGGACTTTTAAAAGGGAGGTTTTGCCTTGTTGTTGCTGTTGTCGAAGCTAACCCCCTTGCCTGTACCTTGCATTTCCCTACTGCTTCCCCTCATTCTTCCTTATTTTCTCATTTAGATTTCCAAAGCCTTTTCTCATTGTTTCGTCTGCTGAGCTTATTTAGTTCCGGAAATTCTACGTTACCCTTTAAGACTTTACTTCTAGTGTTCTCTGCCTCCCGACTATACTGCCTAAAGTCCTCCTTTTCTTTTGGGTGCATGTTTCTGGGTTAGCGACTTTGTTTTTGCCACAGTGCAGTTTTCTTCACTGCCTGGTTACTTTCCTTTTATTCGTATTATTTCGCTGTCTTGCCTCGGCACACGTGCGCTGGCAGCTGCATCCGCCTACCTACTATCCTCTTTGCCTCAACGTTCTTTTAAAGCTTGTTTTAAAGGCAGTGGGTTCCGTGCCGGCTAATTTGGGCTTTTCAGCGCTCCTCCGACCTGCGGATAGCCACTCTGTGTGTGCATGTGTGTGTGTGCTGTTCCTCAGCGCCCTGGCGATCTAAGGAGAGACAGTCTGTGTGTGCGCCTCTGTGCTTGCAGTATTGCTGTGCTTGCTGTATTTAAATTTCCCTGCCTGTGAATGTATGGAGCTGTGAAACGTCTTTTGAATCTCAGCAGCTAGTCAGCTGCTAAGGGGCTCCGCTGCCGACCTGGGGTTTTGTCACGGCATGTGTGGGTGTGTGTGTTTGTGGTCGGAGTCAATTATATCAACTAATACATAGCATCGAGGCTAGCTCTGCTCCTCACTTTGCCATTGCTGCACCATTTATAGTTGTTAAAGTGGTTTGTGCGTGGTTGTGAACAACGTTGCTTATCCTCTCCCAGTTTCTCCAGCTGCATTTCTGCCGCTCCTCCCCCTTTTGCCTGCCAACTCTGTGCGTTTAAACCCAGCCTCTCTTTGCCTTTTAAATAGTATTTTGTTGACGGGCTTTGCCAGGCAAAGCTGCTTCTGCCCCTTGGGGTTTATTTAACTAAAAAATCCTGTTGTTGCCCCATTTTGCTTCTTTATTGCTTTAGCTGTAATCCTTCCCTTTTGTTTGTCCTTAAGACGGTCGCTGTGTGTATTCTGCTGGTGTTCTGTGTGTTTGCTTTGAGTGTCTGCTGGCAGGAGGGTCGATCTTAACTCATCCTCCTCTACTGGTCTATTGGTGTTTTGGAACACGTGGTCAGGGCGTTTTTGGGGGGCAACGTTTCACCTTTCTGCCTTAACAAACTTTATGCTGCGCTCCCCCCCTCTCCCACGCCTCCACAATTTCAGGGGGCGGCTGCTCCTTCCAAGCCTCCTTGCAGACTACTGTTATTGCCCCCATTTTCCTTCTTTATTGTTTTAGCTTTAATCCTTCCCTGTGCTCCGAGTCCCCCCCCCCCACCTCCCCCACCCGCTTGGTTTTAAAGTGGGTATTTTATTTCCGTGTCTGCCTGGGTGTTTCACTCGGTTAGTTTTAATCCTTCCCTGTGCTCCGAGCTCCCTCCCTCCCCCTCCCTCCCCCTGCTGGGTGATTCATTCTGTTGTTGCCATAGAAACGCCATTGCTGTTGCCCCATTAAAAGAAGCTTTTGTTGCCGACTGGCTCTTTGTGTTGCCATAGAAACATCTTTGTGTGCCGGCCGGCAGGACTATTCAGGGCTAACGAGCGATAATTAGGGCCATTGTCTCCAGAGGCTGAGCTACTATTTTCTGTTGTATAGTAAAGTGAAGCTTAGCAGCTGTTGGGAGCCGTCTTATTGCATCCAGCCTGGATAGCTCAGTTGGTTAGAGGGTGCTGCTGATAATGCCAAGGTTGCAGGTTCGATCCCCATAAGGGACAGCTGCATATAAAACTGGTTTCTTTAATGGAAGTTTAAGCTCATGTTTCCCTGAAGTTTACTATTATAGTATTATTTATAGGAGAGCGGCTTCTCTTGTTTGGCTGCTGCTCACTTTACTTCATTGTTTAGCTGCTGCTCTTCTTATTTAAGCGTTGTGCCTCTAGGGCGCCAAAGCTCCTGGGTGACTGAGACTTGGAACATTGCTACTGATACTGGGATATTTTCATTAAGTATTGTTCTACAACTGATCATCTTAGAAAGGCTGTATATACTTGATTTAACTGCATAGTGATAATACAATTGTCTTAATATCGCAGTGCTTGAAAGCAGATTGTACTGATAGCACATATAAGCAGCAACAGTTGTAGCCTATAGTGTTGCACCACTGATAATTTGCTAATTTTGGAACAAAATATCAACAGTAATAGTTAATTGATTTACAGTAACAGCAATCAGTCCTCATTTGTCTCAGGTCAATTTGGAATTTATTTGATTGAATTTATTGATTTCTTTGAAGCAATACAGACAAATTAGTCAGATAACAATTATTCAACTAATATAATAATAACAAATATATATATATATATATATATATATATTCTTAGATAATTAATAATAATAATAATAATAATAAATAAATTAAAACAAAACAAAACAAAACAAACAAAAAACAACAACTGCAGTTTCAGATAACCCAAACCAATAAGCAGCAGTTACATCTATATTATACGAAGCGCACATCATGGCTCCTAAGAGAAAGCGCGCGTCTGAGGCAGCACGTAACACGGCTGAAAACTCCTCCCGGGGGCAACAAGGTAGGAGTAACAATCCAAAACCCATTTCACATTTCCTCAATGCCTTTAGGTCATTTATTGATGATTATGAACAACGCTTTCCCGACGAGGAGCCCAGTCCTCCCTCTTCTCCCGATGTCATTCCAGATACGCAGGTGGTTCCAGAGAGTTCCCGATCTTCCCAATGGGACGATCTACCTAGCACATCGGCTGCACTCGTTAATAATTCTCAGTTGGCAGGGGCGGCTGCGAATTCCAGCTCAGAACCAGTTCGGACCAGGTCCCAGTCACAGGCTTCGGCATCCGCGTCTCGTGTTCGGGGGGGGGAAGCGACATCTAAGTCTACTCGCAATAACAATCTTGTTGCCCCTAGCTCATCTAATCCCTCACAGGACAAGCGGCCCAGGGTGCAGTCGCCTGATTCAGCATCTTCATCGGCGGCAGAGGACGAGCAACAGGAGGTGGAGGACACCACCGCCGCAGCGTCGGTGGAGAAGCCTTCGGGTAAGAGGCACGAAAAGAAGAAACACACTTGTAGGAGAAGCAGGTCGAGGAAGGATGACACGGACGATGATACAGGTACTTCTTCCAAATAAGAGAGCGATGCGTCCCTGGGTTCCTACTGGGGAAAAGGCGAGGAAGTGTCTGGTCTTCCGGACTGGGCGCTCTCTAGGAGGGCCAATTGCCACCGGAAAAAGTTTGGGGGAACCCAGGAGTGGAAGGATGGGGCTCTGGTAAAGGACGCCACCACATCCACCTATTCAACTTCAGACGTTATACCAGGTGATCATCTATCCCCTAAATTACGTGCAAAAATCTTAAATGGATAATTTGTTGACATGTTTAAGTTAGTTCCTCCTGCAGAGGAGTTAGGTAGGGGCGAAAAGAGGCCTTTCCATGGGAAGAGAAGGAGCAAGTACCCTTCCGTGCCTAGGACATTTGAAAACTGGCTCGATGGTTTTCAGGCCTTTATGGGGACGATCGTTGCTGCCTTTCCCAAGCGGGCGGTTCACCTTGTTGCTTACCTTTCGCATATCCGTACGGCTTGCGTCCTCTCAGGGGAGGCCGCCGCCATAAGTTATGACAAGAAGTTTCGAAGGAAGGCTTCTAGGATCCCGTTAGCACGCTGGGATCAGATCGAGAACGGCATCTGGTCAGTAGCTGTTGTTCCATACGTAGAGAAGAAACCAGTCGACCCATATCGGTTGGCTAGGACCGAGCAAAGAAGGGATTTCAAGCGCAGGGTATGTTGGGAGTACAATAAAGGGTTTTGCCAAAGGCCATCTTGTAAATACCTGCACGAATGTGAAAGATGCGCCGGGGCTCACCCTGCAACATCTTGCTTTAAGGGGGGGAAGCAGCCCTTTCGTGGAGGCCGGGGGTTCCATCATTCCAGTTCCAGGGGAGCCCCCGCGGCAGGGAACAGAAGATGAGGTAGTTCTGGAATTGGCGTTTTCCCCTATCAAGCTCGCCCCCCTTTGCAACCTTCTGTCCTTTTACCCGGATAAAAATGCAGCTTCCTCCCTCCGGGAAGGATTTTCCAGCGGGTTTAGAATCCCTATTGCAGGTTCTTTGATAGCAAAAGATTCCCCCAATCAAAAGTCAGTTAGAGAGAGACCGGAAGTCGCTGAGAGAAAGATAGCCAAGGAAGTGAGCGCTGGCAGGGTAGCAGGCCCGTTTGACAGACCCCCCCATCCCCAACTTACACGTATCACCATTAGGCATCGTCCCCAAGAAGACCCCTGGGGAATTTAGGCTCATTCACAATCTTTCTTATCCGAAAGGCGGCTCGGTTAACGACGCCATCCCGCAAGAGTTATGCATGGTAAAATACGCCTCCTTTGACCAGGCAGTTAAACTAATCCGGAGTTTTGGTCGCGGGGCACTTTTAGCAAAGTGCGATATTGAATCGGCTTTCCGCCTTTTGCCAGTGCACCCCAGTGACTTCTGGTTGCTGGGTTTCAAATTTCAAGGAAAATACTACGTTGACAGGGCCATGCCAATGGGCTGTGCAGTAGCCTGTTCGGCATTCGAAACTTTTAGCACATTCTTGGACTGGGCCTTCCGTTTTAGGACCAATTCCACTGGGGTCACGCACTATCTGGATGATTTTCTTTTCGTGGGAAAGTCCAACACGGGGGAATGCGCCTCCTTGCTTGAGGCCTTCTCAGCTCTGGCCCAGGACTTGGGTGTTCCCCTCGCAGCCGGAAAAACCGAGGGACCGGCCACGCGCCTCACGTACCTGGGCATCGAGTTGGATACAATGGCCCAGTCATCCCGCCTACCTGAGGAAAAAATTGACGCCCTTAAAGAAATAATCCGAGACGCCCTTACGCTAAGGAAGATCACCCTTAGACAAATTCAATCTCTATTAGGTCATTTTAACTTCGCTTGCAGGGTAGTTTCCCCCGGTCGCCCCTTCTGCACTTGCCTAGCCAGGCTGTCAGTTGGTCTCAGGCACCCACACCACAGGGTCCGTCTGCCCAAGTCGGTTAAGGCCGACCTGGAGGTGTGGATGACATTTTTGGAAAAATACAATGGGGTATCTCTATGGCAGGATGTTTTAAATTTGTCATCAGACTTCCAGGTCCAATCAGACGCGGCTGGGTCTCTAGGCTTTGGCTTGTACTTCAGGGGACGTTGGTGCGCGCAACGATGGCCATCGGGATGGCAGGGTCAGGCCATCACGTGGGATCTCACCTTTCTTGAGTTTTTTCCTATAGTGGTGGCCGTTCACATCTGGACGGAGGAGTTTCGAAATCGCCGCGTATGCTTCAGGACCGACAACCTGGCAGTGGTGAACATACTAGCCAGGCAGTCATCTCGGTCTGCGAGGGTCTCCTCCCTTCTGCGGGCGTTCGTCCTCCGGTGCCTTGAGTACAACATAATATTTTCAGCCAAATTTATTCCTGGGACCAGTAATGATATAGCCGATGCTTTGTCTCGCTTTCAGATATCTCGCTTCCGGTCGCTAGCACCTGGTGCACAACAGTTGCCCGAGCCCTTTCCGGAGCACCTGTGGAACGTTGCAGACGCAAAGTGATTCAGGGAGTATTAGCATCTGTCGCACCCTCCACTCTCAGGTCTTACAAGAAGGCCTGGTGCGATTTCCTGGGTTTCAGGTCTGGGTTATCTGGGCTGTCGCATAACGTACCACCCACCTCTGACGATGTTCTTCAGTACCTTTCCCATCTCGATGATTTGGGACGTGCTCCCAAAACATTAAAGATACACGTAGCGGCCATCAGCTTCTTTTCTAAAGCCACATTTTCTGACGACCCGTGCAGCAACTTTCTGATCCGTAGAGCTATTGAAGGTTGGGGCAGGTCACAACCCCCCAGGGCCGAGGGCCGTAAGCCAATTTCTTATGGGTTGCTATCTCAAATACGCACGAAGCTCAGGTCAATTTGCTGGAGCAAGTTTGAGGCCCGCCTCTTTTCTGCGGTGTACGCCATCGCCTTTTTTGGCGCTCTGAGAGTTGGCGAAGTCGTGGTGGAAGCTGGCGCAAGGGGTTCAACGTGCGGCCTCCTTATGGAGGACGTGCAGTTGTCTGAATCGACTTTGACAGTCAGGATATGCCAGTCCAAAACTGATCAGGCTGGTAGGGGGGTTCTAGTTAAGCTGGCAGCGTCAGCTCAGCAGGGCCCATGCCCGGTAAAGGACACTAGGCGGTACCTCTACCTTAGACCACCTGGCCCAGGTCCGCTCCTGGTTCATGAGGATGGGTCACCCTTGTTGAGACACCAATTCACCAGGGTACTCCGCAAAGCTATCGAGGCGTGTGGTTTACCGTCCCTTGAATATGCCGTGCACTCATTCAGAATCGGTGCCGCAACAACAGCCGCCCACTTGGGTCTGCCTGCAGATAAGATCAAAGAATTGGGTCGGTGGAAATCCAATGCTTATAAAAGTTATATTCGTTAGATTGCGCCCGGATACATCACCCCTACTTACCGGTTCTTTTTCTCTGTCCTTTCATCCTCAGC
This sequence comes from Podarcis raffonei, assembly GCF_027172205.1. NCBI lineage: Eukaryota > Metazoa > Chordata > Lepidosauria > Squamata > Lacertidae > Podarcis > Podarcis raffonei. The sequence continues at coordinate 17,697,842 of NC_070620.1, read as the reverse complement.
TGTGCACAGGAGATGCGGGTGGATTTGCGGCCACAGTATTGTCTATTGGGCCCGCGTTCGGGCGGTCAGCTGCGGCCTCGCGCCTAATCTTGGTTTACCACCTGGAGTTCGAGTTTCCTGGTTTTCGAGAAGAGGCATGCGCTGGGACGAGCTTATGCCATTGCTGTGGGAGAAAGTTGCCACGTTCGGCCCTCCCGATATCCTTGTCATTCAATTAGGGGAGAATGACCTTGCCAACAGAAGGAGCGTGGACTTGTTGTCAAACATAAAAAGAGACTTGAATGCGTTTGCAGCCTTATGTCCCAGAACGACGGTGTTCTGGTCCTCTTTGCTGAAGAGAATATTTTGGCGCGGTGCGCAGAGCTGTATGGCCATTGAAAAAACCAGGAAACTCGTAAATCGGGCAGTGGCCCGTTGGGTGCGCTTCATGGATGGCCGAGTCATCTATCATGACCGTATCTGGATCGGCGACCAAGCCTTATACCGGAATGATGGGGTGCATTTATCAGACCTGGGGAATGACATTTGGTTAGATAGTGTCGTCAATTGCATCCAGGATTGGTTACAGCCGTGAGGGTATTGGCGGCGAGCCTTTTGGCTCGGGTGGCGGTTAGGCATTGGAATAATGTGTTGTGGTGTGTCGAAGAGCTAGGTGTGGCCATCGCCTATGCCTTCAATTTAGGGGTATTCCGTTAAAGGAATCTGGCGGTCGTGTATTCTGTCCGATGCCTGCTTGGCGGGAGGCCATGGCACGACCCTCAGTGACATCAGGGGTGAGCCTATAGTTGGATTAGCATCAACAGGCTCCACCTACTGGTGAATAAACCCACTTGCTTGAGAGATCCAATGCCTAAGCCAATACCTTTTCACTGCTGTAAGTTGTGGCCTTTCATTGCCCATTAACCTTATATAACATCTCCTTGTGTATTCTTTCCACATCGCGGGGGTCGGGTCCTCGAACCACAATAAATGCATTCTCCACGGATGATGTGGCTTTTAAGGACATCAAAGCCATATCTGGTTTTGCCTGGGACTGGGTACGACCTTTGTTTGAAGCCTCAGGCTTTACAGAGCTCCCTCTAGCTCCTTTCTCCTGACGTGGTGTCTCCTGACGAACAGCGTTCTGAGCTACAGCTTTCTCCTCTGTAGCAATTGTAATGGGGGTGCTTGATTCCCGAGCTTCACTCCCCCCATCAGCAACAGCCATTGCAGCAGTGCTAGGATCATCAACAGCAACAGCAACAGCATCAGCAGCAACAGTCCCTTCACTTCCCTGTTGTGGCTCACAGCTCCTCCCAGCTTTCGATGAGCTCTCAAGAATTTGGCTAGCTTCATCTTGGCTCTCCCCCTTTGGTGCAACCAATTCTCGGTCTTTGCTTCCCACCCCAGCTTCACAAGCTTTGCAGAGTGACTCCCAAGCGACCCTTGGTTCTTGTGCACCCTTTAGGACTGGCACAAGATAAGCATCCACATTTTCCGCCAAAATTCTTATGACACGCTGCTGCAAATCACTTTGAATTGCAGCCTTCTTCCCCTGTGCTTCTACAGCAACAGACTGTGGGGTTTGGACTAAGTCCCATAATTGCTCTCCCACCAGCAAGAATTCCATGGCAAATGACCATTCTAGCCAGTTTTGGCTATTCAGTTTCTGAGAGAACAGAGCCATCTTTAATCCCAAACTACAGCTTCAGCTACAAGCTGGAAAATCCAAAAGTCTATTGGGCTGTTTACAAGCTGCTTGCACTTGGCAGTCAGCCCAGCTGCCTGGAATTTTCCCTTTCCGAGAATCTGTAAACAATAAGCCTTCGCTGCAATCCAACAGCTATCAGCAAGCTGCTTTGGAAAGTAATAATAATAATAATAATAATAATAATAATAATAATAATAATAATAATTTATTATTTATACCCCGCCCATCTGGCTGGGCCTCCCCAGCCACTCTGGGCGGCTTCCATAGAAACCAAAAGTACAGTAAAATATCACACGTTAAAAACTTCCCTGAACAGGGCTGTCTTAAGATGTCTTCTGAATGTCAGGTAGTTTTTTATCGCTTTGACATCTGCTGGAAGGGCGTTCCACAGGGCGGGCGCCACTATCGAGAAGGCCCTCTGCCTGGTTCCCTGTAGCTTTGCTTCTCGCAATGAGGGAACCGCCAGAAGGCCCTCGGCGCTGGACCTCAGCGTCCGGGCAGAATGATGGGGGTGGAGACGCTCCTTCAGGTATACTGGACCGAGGCCGTTTAGGGCTTTAAAGGTCAGCACCAACACTTTGAATTGTGCTCGGAAATGTACTGGGAGCCAATGTAGGTCTTTCAAGACCGGTGTTATATGGTCTCGGCGGCCGCCCCCAGTCACCAGCCTAGCTGCCGCATTCTGGATTAGTTGTAGTTTCCGAGTCACCTTCAAAGGTAGCCCCACGTAGAGTGCATTGCAGTAGTCCAAGCGGGAGATAACCAGAGCATGCACCACTCTGGCGAGACAGTCCGCAGGCAGATAGGGTCTCAGCCTACGTACCAGATGGAGCTGGTAAACAGCTGCCCTGGACACAGATTTGACCTGTGCCTCCATGGACAGCTGTGAGTCCAAAATGACTCCCAGGCTGCGCACCTGGTCCTTCAGGGGCACAGTTACCCCATGCAGGACCAGGGAATCCTCCACACCTGCCCGCCTCCTGTCCCCCAAAAACAGTACTTCTGTCTTGTCAGGTTTCAACCTCAATCTGTTAGCCGCCATCCATCCTCCAACTGCCTCCAGACACTCACACAGGACCTTCACCGCCCTCACTGGTTCTGATTTAAAAGAGAGGTAGAGCTGGGTATCATCCGCATACTGATGAACACCCAGCCCAAACCTCCTGATGATCTCTCCCAGCGGCTGCATGTAAATGTTGAAAAGCATGGGGGAGAGGACAGAACCCTGAGGCACCCCACAAGTGAGAGCCCAGGGGTCTGAACACTCATCCCCCCCACCACTTTCTGAACACGGCCCAGGAGGAAGGAGCGGAACCACTGTATGACAGTGCCTCCAGCTCCCAGCCCCTCAAGACGGTCCAGAAGGATGTTATCATCAATTGTATCAAAGGCCGCTGAGAGATCCAGCAGAACTAGGAAACAGCTCTCACCTTTGTCCCTAGCCCACCGGAGATCATCAACCAGTGCGACCAAGGCAGTTTCAGTCCCATGATGAGGCCTGAATCCCGACTGGAAGGGATCCAAATGGTCCGCTTCTTCCAGGCGTGCCTGGAGTTGTTCGGCAACCGCTCGCTCAATCACCTTGCCCAAGAATGGAAGATTTGAGACTAGGCGATAGTTGGCCATCGTGGCCACATCTAAAGATGGTTTTTTAAGAAGCGGTTTAATAACCGCCTCTTTCAGCGGGTCTGGGAAGGCTCCCTCACAGAGGGAAGCATTCATCACCCCACGAAGCCCATCGCCCAGTCCTTCCCAGCTAGCTTTTATAAGCCAGGATGGGCAAGGATCCAGGAGACAGGTGGTTGGTTTCACTCGTCCAAGCAGCCTGTCCACATCCTCGGAGGTAACAGATTGGAATTGATCCCACTCAACTTGACTAGACAGAACTCTAGCACTCTCCCGCCCCGGCTCTGCTCCCACGGTGGAGTCTACTTCTTCCCGAATCTGAGCGATTTTATCTGCAAAAAACTTTGCAAAATCATTGCAGGAGAACATGTGGCCCGTACTGGGCCCCGATGTTGCAGGTGGTTCCGCTAAATTGTGAACCACCTGAAAAAGTCTCCTGCTGCTGTTTTCTGCAGATGCAATAGAGGCGGTGAAGAAATTCTTCTTCGCCGTCGCTATCGCCACTTGGTAGGCTCGACGTTGAGCTCTAACCTGTGTCCGGTCAGATTCGGAATGAGTTATCCGCCACCGGCGCTCTAGCCGTCTCAACGATTGTTTCATTGCCCTCAGATCCATGGAAAACCACGGGGCTGTCCGGGCTCCATGCAATCGGAGAGGGCGCTTCGGAGCCAAACAGTCAATAGCCCTGGTTAACTCCACATTCCAGCAGGCCACCAGGGAATCGGCTGAAAGGCCATCAACATGGGATAAAGCATCCCCTACCACTCTCTGGAAACCATTTGGATCCATTAAGTGGCGGGGGCAGACCATCCGAGTTGGTCCCACCTCCCTGCAGAGGGGATGGGTCGCAGAGAAGTCCAGTTGCACCAGGAAGTGATCTGACCATGGCACTTCTTTCGTTTCGCTTTTACTTAGTGTCAGATCACCAACATCCATAGAGGTAAACACCAGGTCCAAGGCATGTCCGCGGCTATGGGTTGGGCCAGACTTATTCAGGGACAACCCCATGGAGGCCATGCTTTCCACGAAGTCCCGAGCGGCCCCTTGTAAGGTCGTGTCGGCATGGATGTTAAAATCCCCTAGGACGACCAAGCTACGTCTCTCCAGGAGAACATCCGCCACGACCTGAAGCAGCTCGGGCAGGGAATCCTTGGTGCAGTCCCTTTCCAACAGTTTGTTTACAACAAGCGTCGCTGAAAAACCCAGCCTTGCTTTCGTTTCTGAAGCTTCTTTTCTCTCTTTGCTCTTTAAGCTAACCAGCCCATAAATATAGCTCAAAAAGTACTCACAACCTGTCGCTTAGCGACGGAACTTCTTATCAGCTCTGGAATGCGAAGTATGTGGCTTCTCTCCGCTCTGTTTTATCCAAAACAGGAGCTTTTTTCTCAGGGAACCGAAGACTTTTCAATTCGCGTTCACCATCCAGCCATAAATCAGCATCGCAGAGGTCCGTGGATCGCTGCTTATCAGCAAAAAAAAACCACGTCTCCCACCTGGTGCTCAGCCGTCTTGTTGTTGCAACCATTGGGCTCTGCTACCACTTGTTGATTCGCAAGCCCCCTCCATAGAGGCTGGCCCCTCTCACTGTCCTTGGAGCTTGCTTACCGGTAACCTCCTCTGGCTGATATCCAGACAGACCAGGGAGATTTTGATAGGCGACATTTTCCCAAGCGTGGGTAAAATGCACAACCCCTCCCTCCTGCTTCCGCAGGGGAAAGAAAATAAGTCAGAAATCTATTTACATGATGTTTATTTCTGACATTACAGCACTAAAGAAAAACACGTCCTTTCAGTTCAGTTCCTCTAGCAAGTCTGACAAACTTCCTGAGCATGCACAGTCGGAAGGTTTTAAGTTACACTCTTCACAAAGACTTATCCAGCCTGTGAACGTCCTGGGAAATTCTTCTTTCCCACAGATAGGCACATCATGTGATGTCAACAATCTGGCTGTCTGCAGCTGTGATGTTTCAATATACTGACAACCTGATCCCATCCAAATCAGTCAGAATAAATAAGTATCAGGAATAAGTTTTGGAGATGCAACAAAATGAAGGAACCTTATTCCATATGTGATGGACATGTCCCCAAAGGGGGGGGGGGGAAGGGACATAAATCAAATCAAACCTTTATTGCATTAGCATACAGCCATAGCAAGATAAGACAAAAATGCTAGAGAGAAGCAACCTGATAAAACAGCATTCAAACGATATTACTGGCATTGTGACATTTAAATTACCCTAAAACAATAATATAAAAAAATTTAGTTGCCAGCGCCGGGAATCTAAAATGCAGATGTATATAAAACATATAATGGCCCCAAAATAGGCTCGGCACATTTGGTTAAAAAGGTAATACAAAGAATTAAAACAGGTCCAGGTCTGGGACACACTACCCAGTCAGTGTAGCCCTAAGTTTCAAAGCCTGCACTATAAAGATTGCAACCCCACGTGAAATTTGGGGATTTGCGTCCACAAGAAGGAATTTCAAACAGTCTTCCTTAGATGTGATGGTGGGCGGGATCAAGAGGAGGAGCTTAGTTCTTATTAGCTCATAAATAGGGCAGTAGAAAAAGAAGTGTATGAAGTCCTCTGCTTCATTCATTGTGCATGGACATAGACGCTGAGTAATGGGGGTCTTAAAGTAAATCCCCTGCAAGAAGGCCGTGGGTATAGAATGGAAACGGGCCATGGTAAACGCTCTTCTCAAATTGGGCTCCGTCAGGTCTATCAAGTAGTTGGCAAGTGATCTTACCACTTTCACTTTAGGGAGCCACTTGGAGAGGCGAGCTGTGGCGGACTGTGCCCGGTCCATGGCCTCGTCTCTTGTAAGAATCCAGGCCCGGATATTATGATGGTCCCAAGATGACAGCGTGTCAAGATCTGGGAGGGAGTAGCGTGCCGTGATAATCTCCATGGCCTTGGACCATTTGTTGTTAAAAGCACAAGTTAAAAAGGCTTGCCTGGCTAGTAGGGAGCCTGGGGCTTTGATTAATTTACAATAAAAACTAATTATTCTAATGTGCGCTCTCGCAACAATAGAGGGGAGGCCCAGTTCTGTTCTTAACTGTGCAGCAACCGAGCCCCTGGGGAGGCCCAGTAACTTTCGTGCAAAAGAGTTTTGTAGAATCTCGAGCCGTTGTAGTGTTTTTAAATTCCACCCCCAGATTTCAACCCCATACAGTAACATCGGGAGGACTTTGCTGATAAATGCTTTTCTGATTGGAGGAACCAACTGGCCGCCTTTTGCATAGAAGAATTTCTCCAAGGCTTTGATGGTTCTACGGGCAGCCAGGATGGTCATATTTAGGTGAGCTGACCAACTAAGCCCATGCTGAAAAGTGATGCCCAAATACTTGAATGCTGAACAATATTCAATAGAGTGGCCCTCAAAATTCCAGAATGGCTTCCGAGTTTTCGTGCCAAAAGTAAGAATTTTGGTTTTGGCGAAATTGATTTTGAGGGAGTTGGTATCACAATATGTCATGAGTCCTCTGAGCATGTCGTTTAAGCCCTGCTTGGTTAAAGACAGTATCACCATGTTGTCCGCATAGAGTAATATGGGGATCTTGCGCTGTTGTAAAGAGGGGGCAGATTGGTTTAGGGCCTTCATGGTTGTAACGATGTCATTAATGTAGAAATTAAATAGAAAAGGGGCCAAGAGGCAGCCCTGTTTGACCCCTTTATTCAGAGGGAAAGAATCAGAAAGAGCTCCCAGAGGGCCAAATTTTACTCTGGCCGATATGTCATTATGAATTTCCATAAGAAGGTGGAGGAGTCTCTTATCTATGTTGGTGTAACTAAGCTTCTGCCATAGCCTATCTCTAGGGATGGAGTCAAAAGCGGAGGTCAGGTCCACAAAAGCCGCGTGTAGTTTGCAGTTGAACCTGTTTAGGTATTTATCAATCAATGTAAATAGAACAAGACATTGGCCAGATGTACTATGACCTTTACGGAAGCCAGCCTGTTCCGGATGGAATAGCTTTGTTTCTTCTGCCCACTCGATTAATTTCTCTAACAAGAATCTAGAGTAAACCTTGTATGATATGTCCAGCAGGCTAATAGGTCGATAGTTACGCGGATCTTGTGGGTCCCCCTTTTTATGTATTGGGATGACTATGCTCTGTTTCCAGTTAGGTGGAATCTTAAGAGTAGCATTAATAGTGGTAAAGAGAGATGCTAAAATAGGGGCCCACCACGTCTGGTTCGATAAAAATACCTCAGGTGGTATCATATCCTCCCCCGGGGATTTATCCCCTGATAGCATGCTAATTAGTTGTAAACATCTCTCTGGGGAAACTGGTTCCCAGGTGGGCAAGGCAGATGCTGGAAGAGAAGAGACTACGTTTACTTCAGGATCTGGGGCGGAATACAGCTGAGCAAAGTGAGAGTGCCAACTGGCTGCTGTGATATTATTAACGATGAATGAGTGGGGTCTTAAACCTGCATTAATTAAATTCCAGAATTTCTTGTCGTCACGGGTTTTAATGGCCACTGACAGGGCCGTCCAGCGTTCTTTCGCAAAGAGCAATTTCTTATGTTGAAGCAACTTCTTGTAGTATGAACGGAATTGGGCTAACTCCCTGATTTTGCTCTGGGAGCTGTCTGATTTCATATCAGACTGAAGAAATCTAAGCCAACTTCTGCACTGTTTGCATTCTTGGTCGAACCAAGTTTGATTCTTCCAGGTTAGAATCGCACGGGGAGGTTTCGTGAGTGAGGGAAGCAAGTAGGCTAGAATTTGCTGGAAAGTTGAGAAATGATTCACATTCGTTGTTAACAGCTGAGCTTTCAAGGCTAGGATCTCAGGGGAATTTAGGAGGGCTTTTATGTCTTGCTCCAGATAGATATCCCACTTCTTACGTCCGGGGGCTAAGGTCAGTGGGTCCTGGAGGTGGAATGAGCTGGGAAGCCCCAGCTGTGTGGGGGGGAAGGAGATGGCGATTGGAAGGTGGTCACTTTCGGTTCTGTTGAACACATTGAAACAATATGCCTTATCATTAAATGCCGAGGAGGACCAGATGTAGTCTATAACGCTTGCCCCTCTCGAACCTAGAAAAGTATAGAATCCCCCGGACCAGTCTTTGGGTGTGCCATGCAAGCTGTGCAGCCCGCAGTTTATGGTAAGCTCCAGTAGTATGATGCCAGCCCTATTGATGGTCTTATCATGTGAGTTCCACGTAGGAAACCACTCTTCTTCTATGAATAATTGCGACTTATGGGTGAATTAGCCTATATCTGCTCCGATTCTGGCGTTAAAGTCCCCCATTATAAGGATCTCTGACTTTGGAAATTCAGCCACCGATTTATCGAGGATAAATCTTAAATCCTCCCAAAACTGATTTGATTGAGAAGGGGAGGAGGTAGATGGATTGTACAAGTTTACACATATGAAGTCCCCAACCGAGCTATTAGTGATATGTAAAGTTTGAATGGAATTACTCTCTAACCAAAAGAGAGGAGAGATATTAAGTTGAAGCTCCTGCGAAACAAATGTTACCAGGCCACCACTAGGGCGCCCATACAAATGTGTTTTGGATGCAGGAATCACAAAGGCGTCGTAGCCTGGTAGGGATGGGGGGGGTGACGATTCTAGGCACCAGGTCTCTTGTATACCCATAATCTGGAATTTCGCTAAAAATTCTTTCATATCCCCGCCATCCTGTTTGGACGTCCATCCCGCCACATTCCAGGATAGCACATTAAAGCAGTTTGAAGAGGGACTATGTGCTAGTCAGTTACTCTGGTTACTGGTGGGAGAGGCATTGCCAAGGGTCTGAGACAGCACCAGGCGTGAAGTTGCCGGAGGTAATGAAGGGGTGGTAATTTGATTGATATGTCCAACAGGGTCATCAATAAGACCTGAGCTGTCTCTTTGCACAGTGGCTTCCTTAACGTTTATGTATTGGCTTGAAGAGGTTGTGGGTAAATGAGGTTCTGCCAAAAGAGGTTGACTGGCAAAGGATGAGGATGTACAGTCATCTGAGTGGGCCGCACTGATTGAAGACTCCAGGTCAGGCATAGAAGAATAGGACATTGACAGATTTCCAAGATGGGGGGTGTTTGGCGCCTTGCTCTTTAAGACGAAGGGCGAAGTAGTTGATTGCAGATCTATTAGTAGAGGTGAAGGGAGACTGCGTTGCGACGGAGTATGAGGAGCTTCCGCCAGGCAGGCTGCCATATTATGAAGGGACATAATCTATGAGGAACCAAAAATAAATAAATGCTAAAACCACAAAAATTTTAAAGAAACTCTATGCTTATCTATTATACTTGGTTGTGCTTAGATTAATTTCATACTTGGTTGTGCTTACATTAATTTCATAGACATAATGGAAGAACTGATTTAATAAATGAAAACAGATTATTTGTAACTTAAAAAGTGTCAAAGCCACAAAGAGATAGAGGGAAGTCAACTAATATAGCAGGGATTCAGACTTGTTTCGCAGAACAGAAAGAAAGTGACTGACTGTAAGGGAAGAAAGACGAAAAGAAATACAAATGCAATTACTTTTCTGAGAACCTTGGATACAAAATATTTAAATTACTGTTTGTATCCCCCCTACCTTTTTTTTGTGCTGTGGGAGAAAAGGGACAAACATTTTGTTAGTGGGGTTGAGTATTCTTAGAGGTTCATGTATCCTGTTGAAAGGGAAAATTGTTTCATGTGAGAAATCTGTCAGGAAATACTGTTCCTAAAATGCATAGGCATATACACACAAACAAAACCTGTTATAAAATTCTTTTAAATCCCTTTGGCGGGGGGAAACTACTCAAGAGAGGAACTCACAGTGGGAGTGCTGATATTTACCTGTGAAAAGAATTTGGCATGTTAAATTTGGAACTTGGCAACCTCTTGACTTTTGATGGTCCAGTTCTTAGCCTTTTTGTCTTCCTTAAGTAGCCTCTGGAGCAAAGGACACATAAGAGTGATTTCCCTCAATGGTTCCAAGTTTTACATAAAGAAATTTGAATAAATTTCTCCCTGCAGTCCGCCCTCTCTCCAAACCTCATTTCCCCCCTCTTTTTTTAGCTGACATAGTCTCTGTGCATGTGCAGAGTTCATGTTTCAGCAAACCTTTTATACCATTGAAAGTGTTGCATCTTTTGGCTAAATTACCATTTGAATAAAGGAAGGGAAGGGTAAGGAGTAGATTTAAAAAATAGGGTTAGATTTAAAACAAAACAAAAACTCAGCAATTCAAGTATTCACCAAAGCCAGCAATAGAAGTTGATCAAATTAAATTTCTGTTAACTCAGTTCTAAGAGATCATGTTTCTTGCAGCCCAGGCAAAGGGAGTACTTTCCTTATGTACAGGAAATTGAGTGCAGGTCTCTATTAAAAAATGTGGGCTATCATTATTTTGTGTGCTCCCCCTGGTCATTCACGGAACAATCATCCACTCCCTTATGTATGGGTAAACATGGCCAGAGAGTCAGAATTCATAAGATCTTTAACATTATCATTTTAGCCCTACCATTTGTAGACAAAATTTTCTGCCCTTTATTTACAGGGATGGTCAAGGCTCATTCTGCTTGATTATGAATTTGTATGTGCTTAAACTTTGGATAGACTTTGAAGTCTGTTTTTTTAATAATAGACAAAATGGTAAAAACTCTTGGATAATCACTCAAATGCTTGGTATCACCAGCTCTGCTTCAAATACATCACAGCTTTCACCTCTCACTCTTTAAAACCAAAGAGCAAAGCTGGGCTGAATTTCAACCCATCACCACACCAGAATTTAAGAATTACCCTCCAGTGCTTGCAGACACATCGCCTTCCACACAGCCACAAATTGGGAGAGTTGAAAGGGACCCTGGGGTCATCTAGTCCAACCCTCCGAAATATAGGGTTCACAGCAAGATTTGTACTATCAAAGAGACACACACATTTAAGTACAGATGCACAAATGGGAAAGGAAACATGTATGTTCCTATCATGCAAGCACACATGTGTACTAATGAAGAGGAAAATAAAAGTACCCAACTTTATACAGAACCCTTTTAGCAGATCTTGAAGCTAATTTGAGTGAGAGTTTACTTTCTTAGAGTAAAGAGTGAAAGTTCCTAGAGAAATGATCTTTAAAGGAAGATACAAGTGAACAGCTTTCCTAAGATAAGATAGGGAGAGAATCTTTTATGAGGAACAGGGTTAATTCAAGAGTTGATATAACCACTCACAAATAATAAAACAGCCATAGATTTGATTTAAAAGGAATACAAAAGTGAACTATTGTTCCTGAACTTGCATAGGAATAGTAAGCCTAATTAAGATTTTAAAATAACCACACATAGGAAAGTGAGATGCGGGGTTCCTTGTTAAAGTTTCCTTGTTAAAGGAAGCTTACTTGGGAGTAAATTTACTTGGCACAGAAGTAAGAAGGGGGAAAACTGAAAGAGACTGAAACGAGGGGGGGGGGCATTTTCCAAGAAAAGAGGCCAGGAAATCCTGGCTGATCTTACAGGAGCCTTACAAGAACCCTTCTGTCCAACCGAATCAGAGTTAAAACTGGACTCAGACAATTGCTGGCTGTGGAAGCTTCAACCTTTAATAACATTTTTCTTAGAAGGAACACCACATTTTCAGTCATGTTCTTAACGAAATACAGACACTGCATTTTAGCTTGAGAGAGCATTTGTGCTCAACTAGGCTTTTGCAGCAGAAACATTTGGTTAACTTCACAGCATGTTCCAAAGTAGACTGAAACATGGCTGTAGACTCACAAACTCAAAAGTTGCAACAAAACACCATTTACCATCAGACTTAAAATCACCCTCCTCACTGAAGCTATAGAGGGAAGAGGTGGGGTAATCCTCCTTTCAGAACACAAGTAAGCACATATACAGGATTTTTTCTTTTTCTTTCTACCACTTGGAGGAAGACTCTCTTTTGGAGCCTCTCTCAAATAACAAACATTTGCACACCTAATTCTCATATTTGTCATGTTTAAGATTGATAAGGCCCAACATGGCTTCCTTAGATTTAAACTTTGAAGCAAGCTTGCAATTTAAAACTATGTCTGTGGAACATAGTCTGTGGGTGCTGAAGCCAAAGAGTTTAAAGCAAACCCTTTAAACATTTCTAAACCTTTGAGTACATCTCTTATTCATTTATAGGGAAACTAAGACCTCTAATGCGTGGGCTCTCAGGCTGGATTATTATTATTTCTTCTGCCTTCTGAGAACCTTTAAGTTTATGGTGACAAACTGGAGGGGCGTATCAGAATCCTCTCTGGGGGAAAAAGGCTTCATGGAAGCCTTGTTGCCAGGAGGAGTCCAGTTATGCTGCTTGGGGGATTGAGCTCCCATTTCCCTTTTATACCGAGGGGGGGGGTTGCTCAATAGCAAGCTATACAAAGAGGTACATAAACAGAGATACAAGAGAGGGACAAAGAGGGAGGGGAAGAGAAAAGAATATCCTATCAGTATTATTCAATCTAACACTCAGGTGCCCTTCCGGTCCTTTCTGGGCGGACTCCGACAGAGATAGTCCTTCCTTCATGGAGCAAAATAAAAGTGGACCGGTGTAGATCCGATGTATGGTTGATTTTCTATGAATTTATAACAGAGACATTGCGTATGTCATGTGTGTGTGTGGAGTTTGTACAAACTAAATGATTGGGGGGTGGTCCTGCAACACTCTCTAATTGCTGCCTTTCCAAATACCTCTTGCCCGAACCTCTAGGCATAGACAGCGTGGGAAATTTCCCACTGCACAATGAATCCTAAGACCTTTAAATAAAGCAGAAGAAATTTTGCCTCAGAAAGGTGTAAGTACCTATCCAGAGACTGTGAATGCTTCTCTTTCATTGGGGTTTGGCTCTTCATGGGATATTTGGTGTTGCAAAAGTGAGCACTTTTTGGAAATGGAGATTCCCAACAATCAGCTAGACAGTTTATCAGAAAGAAAGATTTTGTTGTGGAACAAGGGAGAAGGAGAATCCTTTTACACCAGCTGGTTGTTTCTTTGAAAATGGAACAGAAAGCCACCAAAGGAAATGAACCCTGGTAAGAATGCTTCATTCTCCCATTCATCTGAAGAAAAGCTCTAGTGAGCATTCAGAATTAATCTTCCAAAACAGCTGCTCTGCTTTTTACCAGCACAGAGCTAAGTGACAATGTTTCAATACATAGCTAATATTTTGCCTTCATTCTTCTTCTTTCACTCATACACCGTCAAGTATCAGGCTACCTCATAATTTTGCACTCACAGCCGAACATGAGAAATGCCTTCACTGAAGGGCCTTAGCACAGTGGCAAAATCATCTGTTCCGCATGCAGAATGTCCCAGGTTCAATCATTAGCATCTGCAGGTAGGGCTGGGAATGCACCCTGTGTGAAGCCCTGAAGAACCTCTGCCAGTCATTCTAGAACAGGGGTAGCAAATGGGGTGCCCTCCAGATGCTGTTGGACTCCAGTTCTCATCAGCTCCAGCCAGTATGGACAATGTTCAGGAACAATTGCAGTCCAACAACATGGGGGGGGGCGGCGCACCAAATTAGTTACACTTCTAGACTAAGTGTAACTAACTTTGTGCCCCGCCCCCATATGTTGTGGGACTCCAGATATCTTCCATAGCGAGCTAGATAGACCAATGGTCTGATAAGGCTGCTGCCTACATTCCTAAAAAAAAGCATTGTTTTTTGAAGGTGATCCAGTGTCAAGAAATGCTGCCCTTAGTGGTGAGCTACAAAACTGCAGCCTTCAAGGGCAGAACCTTCCAGCTGTGACTTGACACCACACACCCAGACTGGCTATTGGAGCCTGCTGGGCAGGCAGGAGTGCAAAGCATTCCCTTTCCAGCTGAGCCTTTCTCAAGCAACCAGTCTACCTTAGCTGTAGTGTTCCTCTCATTTCTTTTCTCATGCCTTTTGTTTTGCACTCTGATCCTGATTGTTCTGCAGACTTGACTCTTTGTTGTTGTTTTTTAAATGATATTTATTACTTTTCAAACAACTTCAACACAACACTACAAAAAAGAAGAAAAAAGAAAAAAAGAAAAAAGAGCAATACAAATATGATACAAAAACACTACATACAAAACAAAACAAAAACAAACAAAAACAATTTAAAAACACCTCAAATATTTTCAATATCATATCTTTCATTCGCTTATTTCCAACGACCTCCTCACACCTCCCTTTTTGTATTCCACTTCTATTTATTGTTTCATCAATTCCTTTCCATCTTCCTCTGTTTTCTATCCTATAATTATCTTAACACATTCTTACCTTATTTTTTTCTTTAATTTTCGATTAATCTATTTATACTTAATTCCTTATAACATTTCTACTAAAGCCATATAACTTCATTCCAACATTCTTCTAACATTCATTAATTTTACCATATTTCTATAAATAGTCTTTAAACTTTTTCCAGTCTTCTTCCCCCGACTCTTCTCCCTGGTCTCGGATCTTGCCAGTCTTTTCTGCCAATTCCATCTAGTCCATCAACTTCATCTGCCATTATCCAACACTTCAGTGCTTTCAAGAGACAGCCATTCTCTCAGCCAGCAAAAAGCAGATGGTTCACAACAAAGTTTAGGGGTCTGGCAGGGCAGGTCCACCTCCTTCTTTGGCATCCATCAATATCTTAAGTTTTACTCGTGGCTTCCTGCCCTGCCAAACAAATCTAGAGACGTCCCTCTGCCACCTCCTGGAACAATCCATCCCATCCAAAGCTTGCAATGTTTGAAACAAAAGCAACATCCCCGAGAACACAGCAACCCTCATTCCCACCACAGCAACTCGGCCCAACAATAACAGCTTCAGATTTGGCCATATTTCCAAATCCCCCTTCTCTTCAATCCAACGTCCTTCACAGTTGTCCTTGAATAAACTCACATTTCTGGCGGTCATACTAACCCCCAAAAACCTCTCTTTCTCCACCGATGTTAGTCCTGTCTCCTCCTGGAACTCAGTCAAACTTTCCTTTTCCTCAAGTAGGGCTCTGATCCTCAAATTCATCTGTTTTTCTTTAAGTTCAATCATAACAAATGTCAGCTTATGTTCATCAGTTTGTCCTTGTATGGATGGAACTCTCTCTCTCTCCAGTTGAATTGCTTTAAATTCAGCAGCAAGGGTTTTCTCCCTGACTTCATCCGCAGTTTGCCGTATCAGAGTAGATTCCTGTATCAATTTCTGGATGGTTTCTGTATTGGTATTCACCTTTTGTCCCAGATTATTTAAACTTTCTATCATTAAGTCTTTTTTAATATTTGCAGCATTTACTTTCACATTCATCAAATCTGTTTTCTTATGAAGCTGTTCCAGCGAATCGTTTATTTTCAATAATGCGACTACTAAGGCCTCTTCTGTTGACATTTCGTCTATTTTTTCCTTTCCATTTGCCATAACACTTAAGAGACTCAAGGTCAATCCCAGAGTCTCAGAGTTTTTTATCTTGCAGCTGGAAATTCCACTAGCCCAGCTCCTATGGAACAACCAATTTCAAAAACTTCCACTAGGGGAAACAGTTTCTATTTGTATTAGTCAGTACTGTCCTCTTTTAAACAATGTTCCAATAATCCAGTTAGTTTGAGTTTTCAGTTACTTTTACTCCTCTTTAAAAGCAGCCGGGAACAGTAGAAACAATGTATTCTCTTATTTCACTACCTGTCAATGAACGTTCTAAACGCTGTCAATGAACATTCCAAAAGCCATCAATCCTACTAGCAGCCTGTTTCCAGGGTCTGAGCGGCGGTATTTTAACTCTCTTAACTCTCTCCTGGTACAGGCATATTCAGTCCACCACTCCCCCCCTCTTCTCCTGTCTCCAAAAAGGGGG
The DNA here is from genome assembly GCF_027172205.1 of Podarcis raffonei. Taxonomy (NCBI): domain Eukaryota; kingdom Metazoa; phylum Chordata; class Lepidosauria; order Squamata; family Lacertidae; genus Podarcis; species Podarcis raffonei. Next base: position 17,681,741 of record NC_070620.1, on the reverse strand, counting down.
GGGGGTTAGTTCTTTGCCGATGGAAATTTTAGTCTTTTTACAAAAGTGTTTCCAAGACTTCAGCTTGCAGACTCATTGCTTTAATTTATTTACAAAAGGGGGAGGCGGACTTCCTGTGTTGAACCTCCCCGTTTTGATGCCAAATTAAACGTTTAAAAATCCAATTCTCCCACTTCAGCTCTACTCACGGGTAATTACTCTAGAGTCCAATTGTCCACAAGAAAAAGTCAGCGCTCTCCGGCAACAGCTATGCGGCTTCGCTCTGTGGAAAAAGCAGACGATTCGAAGCACCGCGCCACTCACCCGACGTCACTCCGGATCCCCGAAACCGGGTTTCCCCGCGAGTAGGGGAGGCGCAAAAGGTGCCCGCCGAATCCCACGTTCACAGGCTTCTCCCGCCTGTGATTTTTACGGGTCTCCGCCTTCGCCGTGGCGGTACAGACCCAAATTCCCACGGGGCAAGTTCCTCCCGATCAGAGGAACTCCGCCATTGCCGGAGGCACCAACCCGGAAGTCTGACTCTTTGCTTGTTCCCTGTTTCTGTTTTCTGTTTTAACTGCTGTGTGTGTGTGTGTGTGTGTGTTTGTTTATTTATGTGTTTGGAATGGAATGCAGTCGCTAGTTTATGCAACAGAAGCACTCCAAACTGCAACATTTTAATGCAGCTGCCTGTGTAATGCAGAGCATTTTCTACAGTGAGTGTTTCCCCCCTCCCCTTAGGACAGGGAGGGGACTCTGTTCAGCCATTTTAGTTGTAAGATGGAGTCTATAATTCTTTTTATTCAGTGTACCATATCCTCACTTCCTGCTGTCAAATAGACGTCTTGTTGCCGGGGCAAAGGGAAAGTGAAGGAGAAATGAGAGGTGATTGACAGAGCTACCCCAGAAGAAAACGAAGGGAGAATCTGTCTGCACTTCTCTCTTCTTAAGACGCCATCCATTTGGGAGTCGCTTGGCAGAGATCTGGTCATCGCTGGTGGAAGCTGCTTCTGCAGCTAATAATTCTTTGTTTTGAGCTGGATCAATTATTGATGTGACATTAGGAAAATGAACACTCAATGGGGGGCTTGCCAAATCATTGAGACAGTTTTTGTTTGCTTCAGTGCTGCTCTTTACAAACACTGCAACTCCCATCAAGCTAAACTCCATATTTCTCGTCTTTCTTCGCTGAAAGATAGCGGTGCTGCTCACTACAAACAACTCCCATCATGCTACAAACCACTTCCCCCTCAAGTCCTAACTGAAAGGTAGCAGTGCTGATAACTTTAGAGTGGGGCAAAGAGAAAAACAGCTTAAAGCAGCTCAACTTCAGTCCTAAAGGAAATCATTTGTTGTTGTTTTTCAAACTGGACGCACTGGTGCCATTTCTGCCAAATTGCTAACTCAGTAATGAAACATTTGTGCAAGTGAATAGTGAGTTTGCATGGCCTGCATAAATCTGCCTGTATACTTTCCACATGTGTTTTGTCCCATATAAGCACACTTAATGTGTGGGTCAGACTATTTTATGTCTGTGCCCAGCTAAAACTCTCTCCCCCTAGGTGTATGGGTTTCAACATCAGTTGTGGGATCCTGCAAGGTCCAGGTCTGTCCCCAATGCCCTATAACATTTTTATGAACCCACTGGGCACAACCATCAGAATATTTGGGGCTTGGTAGTCATATCTGCACTGAACTGAAATCTGGTGGTGGTAATGGGCTAATACATTGAAGGTGACTCCTGACAGCATAGATGAGCTGTCAGTGGGTGTTTCTTATGTCCAGGAATGGTGTGGCTGTCCTGTTCTGGAAAGAGATATACTCCCCTGAAAGAGCAGCTACGTAGGCTGCGTGAGTTATTAGATTCATCATTGTCACTGGAGACCCAGGAGATGCCAGTGGAATTGACTTCCTATTTCAGGTCTGGCTGATTCACTAACTACAGCCAGTTCTGGACTGAGGTTGCCTTGCTGTAGCTTTGCGTGCTCTAGTAAACTCCCATCTTTTTTTTTTTATTCAAAGTTATAACAAAACATATTTTCCAAAAACATATCCTTATTCCCCCCCCATTTTTCCTCCCTCCCCCTCCCCCCCACAGAACCCATTCCCCCACCCCACCCCCCCGACTTCCCTCAGTTCCAGTCTTTGGTTTCTCTATTAATGCTATTTTCTGCATGTTACAGAGTTGTATAAATCCTCCAACTGTTTAGCTAATTATTATCAGTTTAAAAAAAATATTGTGGATGTTTATTCAAAACCTGCCAAGGAGTCCAGTTCGCTTTGTTGCATCTTCAAATACTTTGTGAAAGGTTCCCATTCATCCTTAAAGTCACAGTTATCTTTGTCCCGTAGCTTATGTGTCAATTTTGCCAGTTCTGCATAGTCCATCAATTTTTCTTGCCATGATTCTTTAGTTGGGATTTCTTCAGTCTTCCATCCTTGTGCTACCAGAATTCTCGCTGCCGTTGTCGCATACATGAAGATGTTTTTCAACTTTTTTGGCAGTTCTTTCCCTACAATCCCCAACAAAAATGCCTCGGGGTTTTAAACAAATGTTAAATGGAACATTTTCTTCAGTTCATTGTATATCATTTCCCAAAAATTTTTAATTACTTTACAATCCCACCACATATGATAAAATGTTCCCTCTTTTTCCTTACACTTCCAACATATGTTTGAACTAGTTTTGTACATTTTCCCTAACTGCACTGGTGTTGTGTACCATCTGTACATCATCTTCATGTAGTTCTCCTTCAATAGGGAACAATCTGTAAATTTTAAGTCAGTTTTCCATAATTTAACCCAATCCTCCATCATAATGTTGTGACCTACATCTTGTGCCCATTTAATCATAACTGATTTTACCTCTTCATCTTTCGTCTCCCATTCTAATAGTATGCTATATGTGGCCTAGAGTAGTTTCACTTTCCCTTCAATCACTTCTGTTTGAAACCTAGATCTAGTATAACTAAATCCTTTCTTACAGTCTTCTTTATATGTTTCATGTAGTTGTCGATAATGCAACTGTCAGGGGCTCAGGAGCAGAAGCACAGGGGAGAGAGGAAATGGAGAGCGAAGGGGAGGGATCCGAGGGGAGCGTAGGGGAGTATGACAGTGACCCGAGAGATTCCATGAGCTTCTCCAGCGAATCAGAAGATTCCCAGAAGGGGGCGCCGATGGTGAGGGCAAGGAGGGTCCCAGGGGGGACGCACCAGAAGCAGGGGGCCAGTGGGGACTCCCAAGGCAGCAGCGGGGGATCAGGACCAGCTCCCCCACCAGAGCGCAGTGGGGGGGAAGAGTCACATGTGTCAGGGCCAGCCTCTCCTCCAGCAGGGAGAGAAGATGAGTCAGGGCTGACCACGCCCCAATCGGAAAGTGGGGAAACGGAGGGGAGGTCAGTTCCAGCTAGCCTCCCCGAAGGAGGGAGTAGTGACAGCAGTGTAACGGTCAGAAGGAAAGTGGGAGGCTCGGCGCGCGCGCCAAGTTCAAATGTACAGGCGCGCGGGACAGCAGGAAACCCGGATTGGGAGCCAGGTCCTAAAGCCCGGCGGAGGGAGGGGGAAGAGTCAGGGGACTCAGCGTCAGAGGAGTCTAGGAAGGGAGAGACCCCGACGGGCAGGCGGACCCAGAGGAGAAAAGAACAAAGGAGGAGGTGGAGCAAGGCTAGAATCTTAAACTGGTGTCAGGGGGGAGGAGATTCAGATGGAGCTTCGGCGGTCTAAGGTTAGAGACGTAGCGTTGCACGCTGCGCCTGTGGAAGTGAAACTGAACTTCAATAAAGACTTTTATTCTAAACAACAAAGCAGCGTTGGTCTTCTGTGAGCTGGGACCTCGGGCAGCGCAGACAGTAAGCTCCATCTCCCTTAAAAAAGTATTCAACCCTCGCAGTGAGGGGCAAAACTTGGTGTTTTGCAAGCTCACGAAGATAGGCAAAGATGACTACAGAGGAGAAGGTGACACAACTGCAGGATGCAGTCTCGACGCTTTACGCAGAATTAGCAGCATCAAAGAAAAGAGAAGAAGAAACAGCAGCGCTCTACCGGGATCTGCAAGCCAGGTGGGACCGTTGGGACAAGGAGGGGCTGCCAGGAGCCAAGCCGGAGGGAGTTGGCCTCGGGAAACGGGGGGGCAGCATAGTAGCCCACTTCGATGGGAACCTGCAGCAGTATCCTAACTTCAGAGCAGACATAGTTTTCGCGCTCAATTTGCTTCGGAAAGACTTTAGAGATGAGGAGGAGAAAGTGGGATTCATAATAACTCATCTGCATGGGGAAGCTAAATCGTGGCTGCGGACCTTATTGCGTGAAAATGATCCCGCCCTCAAAGATTCAAGCGCTTTTATTGAAGCTATGGACGCTTGTTTTAAATCAACGGTAGATGTGGATGTGGCCAGAAGGGAAATGCATGGATTGAGGCAAGGGAAAGCAACGGTGCGACAATATCACTCCCGCTTTTTTGCGTTAGTAAATGTGCTGGGCTGGCAGAAGGACTCCGCTGCCGTCAGGGATCTGTTCTGGGAGGGGCTGAATGGGGCCGTGAAAGATGAGCTGGCAAGGGGAGAGAGGCCCAAAAGCACCACAGAAGTAGTCCAAAGAGCGCTCACAATAGGGGTGCGCCTGGAAGACCGTCCTTGGAGCAGGGAGGAGGGACGTAGGGCAAACACGCTAGCCAGAACAACTCCCTTCCTACCCAGAGAGACAGAGCGCGCTCAATCCACGCCTCCGCTGGGGAGGGGAGAAGAGCCGATGGAGATAGGTGGTGCCAGGGCTCAGACAGCAAGCAGAGCCCAAACACCAGGAGCAGTCAAGACGAAGGCTCCTGGAGGGAGCAGGAAGTGTTACATCTGCGACAGTGCACTGCACATGGCCAAAGAGTGTCCCCAGAGGATCCAGAAGCACACTGCAGCCTCAGCAACTGTAAAAGGAGCAATTCAGCAAGGGGAACAGCTGCAGGGAAACGAAGGAGCCTGGTTGGAAACAGAAGCACTGGGGCTCAACCAGGCGAGTCAGTGAAGCAGTCCCCAGAGATTTTGCAGCCCACAGACCCCCTCCCACCCAAACCAGTGGTGCAACTCACCGCATCGCTCCAGCTGCCCGATGGGCTCACCCTGGAGGTCCCTATTACCATTGACTCTGGTAGCAACGCAGACTTTGTAGGGTTGGACTTCGTCAAGCAGCATCGCATAGCACTCCTGCCAGCCACGATGCCCCTAAATGTCGTCACGGTAGATGGCAGGAAGATACTGGGAGGAGAGGTGGTACAGCAAACACCGCCTCTGGTGATGCAAATTGGGAACCACCGCGAAGTCATCAGCTTCAACGTCACCCACCTGTCGGACACGCCCATAGTGTTGGGCATGAGTTGGCTGGATAGGCACAGCCCGGCATTAGCATGGTACCAGCGGCAATTGACCTTCTGCTCTTCCTACTGCGCAGAACACTGCGTCCAGACCTGCCAGGAAGAAGAGGGGCAAGGGGATGACCCGCAGCTACACCTAGGCATGGTACAAGCGGTACCCAACAAGTACAAGGCCTTTTTGGAGGTCTTCTGCGAGAAGGAAGCGGACAAGCTGCCTCCCCACCGGCCCTACGACTGCAAGATTGACCTCCTGCCGGGGGCGACGCTGCCGACTGGGAAACTGTATTCCATGTCTGAAGACGAAATGCAAGAACTCAGGGAGTTCATAGATCACAACTTGAAGCGGGGATTCATCCGGGAATCCAAAGCAGTGGGGGGCAGTCCCGTGTTTTTCGTGAAGAAGAAGGACACGCCCGAACGGAGGCTCATAGTGAATTATCGGATCATCAATTCCAGGACAAAGCCCACAGCATTCCCCATGCCCAAGATTGACGACCTGCTCGCGACGGTGAGGAAGGGACGGATCTTCACCAAGTTGGATCTACGAGGGGCGTACAACCTTATACGCATGCGGGAGGGCGATGAGTGGAAGACAGCCATGTTTACGCCTTTAGGCACCTATGAATATCGAGTCATGCCGTTTGGTCTGCAAAATGGCTCCCATTGTTTCCAAGCCTTCATGCACCACGTGTTAGCGGGACTCCTCTACAAGAAGTGCGTCTGCTTCTTAGATGACATCCTGATCTTCTCGGAATCGCAGGAGACTCACGAGGAGGACGTCAAGGAGGTCCTGCAGAGACTACGGGAGCACAGACTTTACGCCAAGATGGAGAAGTGCCAGTTCGACATGACGGAGGTGGATTTCCTGGGCTACAAGCTGTCCGACAAGGGACTTGCCATGGACAGCGCCAAGGTCCGCTCGGTGTTGGACTGGAAGAGCCCGCGCAATCGGAAGGAGGTCCAGAAGTTTGTCGGTTTCGCCAACTTTTATCGCAAGTTCATCAAGGGGTTCGCAAAGGAAACGGCAGCCATCACGGACACCCTCAGCTCCAAGAAGAAGTAGTTCACCTGGACGGACCAGGCGGAGCAGTCCTTTCGGAGGCTCAAGCGTCTCTTCGCGTCCGAAGAGCAGCTGCTACACGTAAACCCGAGCAAACCAATAAGGGTTGAAACGGACGCCTCGGACAGAGCGGTGGGGGCGGTCCTGTTGCAGCAAGATCCGCAAGGGGACTGGAGACCGTGCACATTCTACTCCAGGAAGCTCAGCAAGTCGGAGCAGAACTACACCATCTGAGACAGGGAGTTGCTGGCCATTCATGCAGCCTTCAAGGCGTGGCGGCACTTCCATGTCGGAGCCAGACACACAGTGCAGGTCCGCACGGACCATAAGAACCTGGAGTACTGGCGCACGGCGAGGTTCCTGAACCAGAGACACATCCGCTGGGCGGAGTTCTTTGCGGATTTCGATTTCCGGATAGAATACATCCCGGGAGACAACAACGTCATGGCGGATGCGCTATCCAGGAAGCCGCAGTATCTCGAGGAAGCGGCACCGGCAGCAGCCAAACACATTTTCGCACCAAAAGCGTGGGCGTGCGCTTCAGCCGCCGTGGACCTGGACGCAGTGCGTCGCGCGCTGCAGGCGGATTCGTTTGCACAATCCAAGATGGAGGAGGTGCGAAACGGCACAGCGAAGGACGACGAGTTCCAGATACGCGACGGACTACTCCTCTGCAAAGGGGCTCTCTACGTACCGGGAGACGACCTCCGCGCGAAAGTCCTGCAGCAGCTACATGACGCGCCCAGCGCTGGGCACTTCGGCAAGGACAAGACGGCGGAATTAGTCACCAGGGACTTTTGGTGGCCCAAGGTGAGGGGAGAAGTCGCGGATTACGTTTCCAGGTGTGACACCTGCCAAAGGGCCAAACCAGTACACAGGAAGCCGGCGGGTTTGCTGGAACCGCTGCAGACGCCGCTCGAACCGTGGGAGAAAGTGGCCCTGGACTTTGTTACAGATCTGCCCAGCTCGCGAGGCAAAATAGCGGTACTCGTGGTCGTAGACCTGTTCACCAAGATGGCGCACTTCATTCCGTGCGCGAAGGTGGCCACAGCGGAACAGACCGCCAAGCTGTTCATAGACCACGTGTTCAAAGCTCACGGCTTGCCGCGGTCCTTCCTGTCCGACCGGGGCCACCAATTCATCTCGAGCTTCTGGCAGAAGCTGCTGGGCATCCTGAATGTCAAGATCACCTTAGCGTCGGCACGACACCCGCAGACCAACGGACAAGCGGAGAGGGTCAACGCCATCATGCAGCAGTACCTGCGATGCTACGCGAATCAACAGCCCTCGACCTGGGTGGACTACCTACCGCTGGCCGAGTTTGCCTACAACAACACGAAGCACGGGTCTACAGGGGTGACACTGTTCTTCGCCAACAATGGGCGGCATCCCAGAACCTTCCCGGGGTTAGAGACGAAGGGGGAGGGGGAGCCACGGGGGGCAGAGCACTTAGCAGCAGAGTTACGGGAGGTCCACGAACAACTCCGAAGGCACTTGGAACTCGCGAAACACGCCTACAAGATGCAGGCAGACAGGCACAGGAGGGTCGGGGAAGACATCCAGGTGGGGGACTGGGTCTGGTTAGCAGCCCAGGCAGTGCCGGCCAGAACGTTAGCTAAGAAGAAGCTCGGGCACAAGCAGCTGGGACCTTACCAGGTCGCGGCACAAATCAATCCAGTGGCCTTCCGGTTGACACTCCCGGAGGGCTCCAGAATGCACCCAGTCTTTCATAGGTCAGTGCTCACACCCTACAAGGCACCTCACAGGTTTCAGGCGCCAGGGGACACACCAGCCCCACGTAGCACATCGCCAACAGGGGAGGGATCACAGAGGGCGACGCCACTCAACGAGGTCACGGAGATTTTGGACTCCAGATGGGGGGAAGAGGGAGTTGAATATCTCCTCGCCAGGGAAGGTACCCCGGCCAGCGCCAACGAGTGGGTACCGTGCTATGCCGTGGAGGAGCATTACCTCAAGGACGAGTTCCATTCAATCTTCCCACACAGACCCATGCCGGCGGAGTATTTCGACGACTGGCTTTTCACACCCACACTGTCAGCCAGCACGTTCCAGGGTTTCTCATCAGCTGAGGAGCCGACGCTAGGAACAAGCTCCCCGGAGGGGTCACTCTCGGGGTTGGTCACAGACCGCTCCTATTGGTGGGACACTCAACCAGAGGTGGGGTGGAGCAGGGAACTGCTGAGGGGGCCCTTACACACAGCCTCACCCGAGGGACCGGGTGGAGAGGAGGACATGGACGTGTTGGGGGAGGATCCTGCATTTGAGCACGACAGCAGAGAAATGGAAGCAGAGGAAATCGACGTCGACGAACCCATTGCGGGCGGGCCTGATCCCGCTGGCCGGTTGCACACCAGGGGGAGAGAACGGCATCCAGCACTCACCCACAGCACTGGAGCAACCGGAACCCACACCCGAAGAGGGGGAGGGGGGAAGGGGGGCTTCGAGGGGGGGATGGATGTCAGGGGCTCAGGAGCAGAAGCACAGGGGAGAGAGGAAATGGAGAGCGAAGGGGAGGGATCCGAGGGGAGCGTAGGGGAGTATGACAGTGACCCGAGAGATTCCATGAGCTTCTCCAGCGAATCAGAAGATTCCCAGAAGGGGGCGCCGATGGTGAGGGCAAGGGAGGTCCCAGGGGGGACGCACCAGAAGCAGGGGGCCAGCGGGGACTCCCAAGGCAGCAGCGGGGGATCAGGACCAGCTCCCCCACCAGAGCGCAGTGGGGGGGAAGAGTCACATGTGTCAGGGCCAGCCTCTCCTCCAGCAGGGAGAGAAGACGAGTCAGGGCTGACCACGCCCCAATCGGAAAGTGGGGAAACGGAGGGGAGGTCAGTTCCAGCTAGCCTCCCCGAAGGAGGGAGTAGTGACAGCAGTGTAACGGTCAGGAGGAAGGTTGCAGGCTGGGCGCGCGCGCCAAGTTCAAATGTACAGGCGCGCGGGACAGCAGGAAACCCGGGTTGGGAGCCAGGTCCTAAAGCCCGGCGGAGGAAGGGGGAAGAGTCAGGGGACTCAGCGTCAGAGGAGTCTAGGAAGGGAGAGACCCCGACGGGCAGGCGGACCCAGAGGAGAAAAGAACAAAGGAGGAGGTGGAGCAAGGCTAGAATCTTAAACTGGTGTCAGGGGGGAGGAGATTCAGATGGAGCTTCGGCGGTCTAAGGTTAGAGACGTAGCGTTGCACGCTGCGCCTGTGGAAGTGAAACTGAACTTCAATAAAGACTTTTATTCTAAACAATGAAGCAGCGTTGGTCTTCTGTGAGCTGGGACCTCGGGCAGCGCTGACAGCAGCCAACTCTGAAAGTGGTCTTTGATCTCATCATAATCTCTTAATTTCCATTTTCCATCATGTTCCTTTAATAAATCAGCCATTTTCCTTTCTTTCCAAGTGGTTTGAGCAGTAATGCTTCATGTGGTGAAAGCCACCACGGAGTCTTTTGTTCCAATAAGTCTTTATATCTCTCCCATACTCTCATTAATGATTTCCTGATTATATGGTTGTAAAAGCTTCTATGAATCTTCCCTTTCCCGTACCATAAGTATGCATGCCAACCAAATCTGTTGTCGTGACCTTCTAGTTCTAGTGCCTCTTGCTTGTCCAATCTCATCCAGTCCCTGATCCTTACCAAACAAGCAGATTCGTAATACAATTTAAGGTCTGGGAGGGCAAACCCGCCTCTATCTTTTACATCTGTAAGTATTTTATATTTTATCCTTGGCCTTTTGCCCCCCCCCCCCCCGATAAATCTTAAAATCTCTTTCTGTCATTTTTTAAAGCATTCATCTTTCAGGATGACTGGTATTGATTGAAAAAGAAATAGCATTTTTGGCAACACATTCATTTTAATCTCTGATATTTTTCCTAAGATTGAGAGATTCATTCTGCTCCATATTTCTAAATTTCTTTTTACCTCAAGCCAAATTTTTTCATAGTTATTTTTAAATAGGTTTATATTTCTTGATGTTAACCAAATCCCTAAATATTTAACCTTTTTGTGGACTTCAATCTCAATGTTTTGTTCTAATTCGGTTCTTTCTTCTTCCTTCATGTTTTTAACTAATAATTTAGTTTTATTCCTATTTAGCTTAAATCCTCCCATTTCCCCAAAATTCTGAATTTTTTCTATTACTTTAGGGAGTGAAGTTTTAGGTTCTTCCACTGTTATCACTAGGTCATCTGCATACGCTTTTAACTTGAATTCACTTTTCCCAGCTTTTACACCTGTAATCTCTTTATCTGCTCTTATGTTTTTGGCAAGTACTTCCAAGACCAGAATAAACAATAATGGTGATAATGGGCATCCTTGTCTTGTTCCTTTTTGGATCTTACAGTCATCCGTTATCACCTGATTTATAATTAGTTTAGCTTTTTGTTCTGAATAGATTGCTGCTATTGCTTTTAAAAACTTGGGAGCACTTCTGATTTGTTCTAACAGCTTTATCATGAACTTCCAAGAAACATTATCAAAGGCTTTTTCAGCGTCTATAAACATCATTGCCACTTTATTTTCATTTTTAGCCTCCAAATATTCTATTATGTTCAAAATATTCCTCATATTCTCCTTCATTTGTCTTCCTTGTAGGAACCCGGCTTGATCTTGATGTATATAGTCATTTAATATATTTTTTAATCTGTTTGCTAGGATATTTGCAAACAATTTGTAATCATTATTTAACAAGGAAATAGGCCTATAGTTTTTAATTTGCAGCAAATCTGCGTCTTGTTTTGGAATTACTGTTATATAGGCCTGTTTCCATGTTTCTGGGATTTCGCCTGTGTTCAGTATTTCATTCATGACATCTTTCAATGGGTTCGCTAATTGTTCATTTAATATCTTATAATATTTTGCCGTAAAGCCATCCGGGCCTGGAGACTTGCCATTTTTAGAGCTTTTTATTGCATCAAGTATTTCTTGCATTGTTATCTGGGAGTTAAAGATGTTCCTTTGTTCTTCTTTTAAATATGGCACATTGCTATTTCTGATGTACTCTTCTATCTTAAATGTTTTTTCTTTCCCTTGTCTATACAACTCAGAAAAATATTTAACAAACCCTTCTCGTATTTTCTTCAGCTTGTCTGTAATTCTGCCATTTATGTTAATTTTATTTATGGAGTTCCTTTGTTCACTTTTATTCAACTGCCAGGCTAACAACTTCCCCGGTTTATTTGCATGCTCAAAATATTTTTGTTTTACTCTTTTTATTTTCCAGCTGATTTCCTCGTTTATAATCATTGAGTACTGGGTTTGTAATGTTTTGATTGCCTGTTTTACTGCCTCTTTATTTGCCTTGTTTGGCAGCTGTTTCTCCTTTTTCATAATTTCCTCTAATATTTCTTTTTTCTTTTTCTCTCTCAATTTCCTTTTAAATGAATTTTGTTGTATAACGAGTCCTCTCATTACAGCCTTGCTTGCATCCCAGACCGTCTGTAACTTTGTTAGCCCTTGACTATTTATTTCAAAATAATCCATCAAGGTCTTTTTTGCTTTTTCAACAAATTTGTGATCATCTAATAACTCATCATTTAATCTCCATCTAAAAGAGATTTGGCTTTCTTTTTGTAATTCCATAGTCAGGGAATTATGGTCTGAAAAGGTTCTGGGATTGATTTCAATTCTTTTGACTCTTGTTTCTAATTCTTTGGAGATCCATATAGAGTCTATTCTCGAACTGCTGTTATGTACATGGCTGTAGAAAGTATACTCTCTATCAAACATGTGTCTCACTCTCCAGATATCTATCAGCTTTAGATTTTGAGTCATGTCAAAAAAAGTTTTTGGCAGTTTACCTTCTTTGGTCTCTTTTTTCCTGGCTGATCTGTCTTTGTCTAAAGTTGGAACTCCATTTAAGTCTCCCATTAAAATAATCTTTTGATCTGCAAATTCAAGTAGTTCTGTTTCAAGTTTCCTGAAAAAAGTTGCTTTTTTATCATTAGGGGCGTAAATACCAACCAATATCACTTTCTCTCCCTGGATTTTAATTTGTATTATTAAAATTCTGCCTTTTTCGTCATTCTGAATCAATTTGGGTTCAAGTGCAGGATTAATATAAAAAAAAACTCCTCTCTTTTTTGTTTTGTCTGATGAGATGAAGTCCATACCTAATTTTTTGTTAATTAAGACCCTTTTATGCTTTTTTGCAATATGTGTCTCTTGGAGACAGATTATATCCAATTTCTGTTTTGCTATTACATGTTCAATCAGATGTCGTCTGGCTCCAGAATTTAAGCCGTTAACATTCCAACTCAATAATTTAAGATTGGCCATTTCCAGAGTTGGTTACAATATCTGTTTTCCCTGAAGCCGCCTCTTCCAGTGCAAGCTGTTCTAAGGCTTTCTTTTGCTCAGATCGGGGGTCTCCCCTGTCTTGTTTGGGGTCTAAGTCTCTCCTATTTTTATCCAGGAATTCTCTCGCCTGAAGTTCTGATGTCAGCTTATATCTCCTCTTCATGTATGTAAAGGAGATACCCTCAGGAAATTTCCATTTGTATCTGATGTCGGCTCTCCTAAGAGCCGTTGTCAAAAACCGGTATTTTGTTCTTCTTAATCTCAATTTCAGAGGAATTTCTCTGAAGATGTCTACTTTCTGTCCAGCAACCACGAGATCATTTTTAAAGCTATTCTGAAGGATTGCATCCTTCACTTTTTTTGTCACTAATGTTAACAAAATGTCTCCTGGACGGTTCCGTTCTCTGCTCTGAAACGATTTAATTCTGAAACAGCTTTCAACTGAACCGTCCAGCCAAGCTGTACTTTCCCCCATCCACTCTGAAATTATCTGTGTCACATATGACTCTAGTACTGGCTCAGAGTAAGCGTCTGGTAAACCTCTGATTCTGATCGTCCTATCCCGTTCTCGTAGCTGCAAAAGTAAAAACTGATCCTCCAAATCACTCTGTTTCTCTTGGACCCCTTGTACCAATCCTAGCATCCCTTTTTGTTCCTCCCTTACTTCTGTGACCTCCTCTCTTAATTTTTCTAATTTATCTACTTTTGACTCCAAGTTGCTAACTTTGTCTCCCAATATCCCAAATTGTTCCTTTAGAACCTTGTTTGAGTTCTCAATATCTCTGTGGAGAGAGGCTCAGAACTCACAGGGTTAAGAAGTTCTGAGTGACGTCTCACATTCTGAGGCGTGGTTTAGAATACTGAGGGGAGTGTTTTCTGTGTCTCACTCAGTGTGTTTTTGCTCCGTTGCGAGAGAGGAGCGACCATGTGTGCTCTGTCACCAGGAGATTTATGACTGTTGTTTTGCTACGGGAATAAAGACTTAAAGTAAGATAAGAGGAAAGCCTGCGTTAAGCCTGATTTATTGCACAAACACGGCAACTCTGCTTCTGTTCCGCTGTGTTTACGTTCTGCTGAAATCGGAGGACCCCCGGGAAAGCAGAGCCGCCCAGAGGAAGCGTGTGGACCGCCCAGGGGCCGGCACAGATCATGGGTCATCAGCAAACGCCTGAAGCAGAGATAAGCAACGATCATGCCGGTGTGTGTGCGGCCAGCTGATGAGACGCTGGGAAGGAAGACTGCAGCCAAAAGCCAGCTAGAGCTGTGCCTAACGTTTGAGGCAGAGAGGAGCTCGCTGGGAAGGATCTGATCTGCCGGACCAGGAGGTGCCACTGCTGTTACTGTAAGTAGGCTGGGCCCCGGGGAGAAGATGGCAGACAGCCATGAATCGTACTCCGTCCCTTTTGAAAAGTTGTACGGCAAGAACTGGGAGGAGTGGAGTAAAGGCCTGGCTGGTAGCCAAGGGTTTGTGGGAAGCGGTGCAACAGCTTCCATTGCCCCAGCCAGCAGCCGGAGCTGCAGCAGCAGACGTCGCAAACGCTCACGCGTCGCAGAGAAAGAACCAGAAGGCCCTGGGAGCTATAGTGCTCAGCCTGGAGGGTTCGCAACTGCCATTGGTTGAAGGGCTTGAGACTGCTTTTGAGGCCTACTGTGCACTGGAAAGAGTGCACCACAGAACAACAGCTGGAGCAAAGATACACACCACCAGGCGCTTGTTTGAGATGAAGCTGCGTCCTGGGGACAGCATCAGGAAGCATGTAACTGAGATGCTTTCTGTGTTCAACCAGCTGAGATTGCTGCAGGTGAACTTCTCAGAGGAGCTGAAAGTTTATATCTTGCTCAGCTCTCTGGACAAGAGTTATGACAATTTGTGTCTAACTCTGGAGTCGATGGATCCGCAACAGCTGACGCTGGAGTATGTGACAGGCCGTTTGGGGGATGAAGAAGAACGGCGTATCAGAGAGGGCAAGGCTGGCTCGGGCGGCTCCTCAGGTTGCAGAGGGGCCAGACCAGCGGAGTGCTCTGTTCAGGCTTTTTCCATTCGCCGTTGCTTTGTCTGTAATTCCCCGGACCATCTGCGTCGCAACTGCCCACAGAGAGCAAGGGAGACAGGGCAGGATGTGTCCAAGGTCGCTTCCCATGGGAACCAGCCGGGTTTCTATGGCAACCAGTCCAGTAGAGGAGGCAGGCGTGGGAAAGCGCAAAGACCGCAGCATGCTCCAGAGGGGGAAGGAAACGCTTATCAGCTGACTGCTTCGATGGCAGTCTTGGAGAACACCTGCAGCAAAGGCCCCAAAGGCCCCAAGGTCGGGGGCAGCGGGAAGTCCGTTGCTAAGGCAACAAAGAAGGACAACTCCAGTGAGGAGAGAGTGCTGCGTTGGATTGTGGACTCTGCCACTAATGCTCATTTGGTGACAGAGACACCTGGTGTCAAGATAAGGAACTGCAGAGCTGTTTCAGCTGGGAAAACACTGTGTTTTGCTGATGGATCACAGAGACATGTGACTAATGTTGGAAACTTATTTGTCTCTTTCTTGCAGGCGGAGCTGGAGGTCTACGTCGTGCCTGAGATAAAACATTGTCTTTTATCTGTACCATGCCTTTTACAGGAGGGATATGTGGTTTGTTTTGAGAAAAATGTTTGTACAATTTCCAGAGGGGGAAAACAGCTAGCACGTATTGAGAAGAATCAGAACAACCTCTTTGTTCTGGAAACACCTCTGGAGGGTGAGGGGAATGCTGGGAAAGCCACTGATCACACTCATGTGTCGTGTGCTTGCGTGTGGCACAAGAGAATGTCACATGGTTCCTGTGAAGACATTCAGATGTTATCAGAGTGCACCAAAGGGTGCCGGATACGCGAATGTGGTCAACCTTTGAATTGCAGAGCTTGCAGGAAAGCCAAGAACAAGGGATATAATTATCCCAGGGTGGAGAGAGTAACCACAAAGCCTTTTGAGCTTGTACATGCAGACCTTTTTGGTATGCCACAGCCAAGTCTGGGCAAGGCCAAGTGGCTGATGGTGCTGACAGATGATTTTACGCAGAACTCATGGGCGTACACGCTGAGAACGAAGGATGAGGCAACACAACTGCTCAAAGATTGGGTTGCAGAGGTGGAACTAAGGTTCTCCACCAAGGTGCAGGGGTTCAAGTGTGACCGAGGTTCAGAGGTCACTGGGTCTGCTCTAAAGGGTTTCTTTCGCCAGAGAGGGATACGTCACAAGGTGACTTCTCCTCAGGAGAGTGGCGTGGCAGAGCTTAGGAGTAAAGCTCTGGTTCAAGCATCAGAGATTCTACTGTATGACTCTGGTTTGCCTCAAAGTTTTTGGGGGGAGGCGGTGAAGACGGCCAATTTCACGATGAACAGGTGCTACAATTCAGTGGTAGGTGACACCCCGTATTTCTTGCTTCATCGAAGGAAGCCGCAGCTGCATTTCTTTCGTGCATTCGGTAGCAGAGCCATGGTGCCTGTACCAAAGTTTCAGCAGCAGGAGGGTGGCCCAAGGTACCAGGAAATGATCTTCTGTGGGTATGAACCTGCGACAAAGGGATGGAGATTTGCATATCCAGAAGGTGATCAGACCAAGCTTCTGATCAGTAAACATGCTGAGTTCTATGAGCAGGATGGTTGGGCAAGGCGCAAAGCGAGCCCTGACGTTCACTCAGATTGTCTGTCTGACTCTGAGGAGGAGGGAGAGCCAGAGCCAGAACCTGCTGGTGGAGACCAGGTCCCTGAACAGAGTAGGGCGTCTCCACAGGTTGTTAAAAGAGTGTCCAAGAGTGAGCCCTCATCTCCTGTTCGCATAATGGAGAAAGCTCACAGACGTGTCAAGTCAGAGGGGGAATCTTCTGATGAAGAAGACGCACTTGCTGGCCCCAGTGGGTCAGAAGGAGCACCCCAGTTTGTGCCCAGGCGGTCATCTCGGGCTACAAAGGGAATTCCACCTGAGAGGTTTCAGGTCACAAATGCGTGGGTTGGTTTCGCACAGTGCGAACCTGAGACTTGTGAGGAGGTTCAACAGGTGCCTAACAACGATGCTAGGAAGGGGCGGAAGGCAGTGGGGAAGGTGTTGAACACTCAGAGGTCTATAAATGTGTGTTCACAACTCCTCTCAGAACATGATTCGAGAGGGGGTGTGGAGAGAGGCTCAGAACTCACAGGGTTAAGAAGTTCTGAGTGACGTCTCACATTCTGAGGCGTGGTTTAGAATACTGAGGGGAGTGTTTTCTGTGTCTCACTCAGTGTGTTTTTGCTCCGTTGCGAGAGAGGAGCGACCATGTGTGCTCTGTCACCAGGAGATTTATGACTGTTGTTTTGCTACGGGAATAAAGACTTAAAGTAAGATAAGAGGAAAGCCTGCGTTAAGCCTGATTTATTGCACAAACACGGCAACTCTGCTTCTGTTCCGCTGTGTTTACGTTCTGCTGAAATCGGAGGACCCCCGGGAAAGCAGAGCCGCCCAGAGGAAGCGTGTGGACCCCCCGGGGGCCGGCACAATCTCTGTGTACTTGTTCCTTCAATGATAAATTAGACTTTTCCATGTCACTACGGACCTGTTGTGTAAATTTTTGCAATGATTTCATCATCTCTTTCCTGAATTCTAAAAGCTGCAGTGCAAAAGGGTCTGCCTGTTCTTTATCACCTTTTTCCCCATTATCGCCCTGTACACTGGCCCGTCTTGCAGCTGCAGCAGCAACAGCAACCGAAGCTGCTGTTTTCCGTGTTGTTATTTTGTCTGGCCCCAACATTTCTTATCTGTTGGTTCCCAGTGTTATATGAGTTGTTCAAGGTCACACCTGCCAGCTCTAAGTCTGTTCAGCCATACAGCTATCCCCCCTCCCAGCTTTCTCCCAGTTTCTCTTTCCCTTTTGTCAACTATCTCTCTCCCTGTTACCCTTTCACATTCACTTTTATCCCCTAAACAAAGGAAGATATTAAAAAAAGAAGAAAAAAAGGGGGAAACTTTCAATAAAACCTATAACATAAAATATGTAAATATACAATATTTAACAATAAGGGGGGAGCCAATTAGTTAATATTCCAAGAACAAGGGAGGTAAACTTAAAAAAAATGGAAAAAAAATATTAGGTCAGTCCAATTTCCAATTTCCGATATTTTCTTGGAACAAAGGAAGTGCACAAGGCAAATAAAAAAGAACCAGCAGAGGAGAGATTATTATTTAAATTATACTTATCTACTTATAGTCTCTCAAATGGTGGTGATTTGCAGTATTTCCAAAACTTATAGGTCCTTTTAGTTCGTTCTTATTTTTAACCCCATGACCGTAGTCTTGTTTTCCAGGTCGTAAATTCACAGGCAATTAAAGTTCCAGTTCACAAGCAGCTGAGGCTTTGATTTACAACTCTTATTTGGAGAGCTCTCCGGTTTCTTTTTGGGGTACTTTGGAATACTTGGGAAGCTGTTCCAGGCTCTTTTCCACTTTTACTTTGGAGGTTGCCCCCAGATGTGCAAGAGTTCCCTGCAAGCTTCCTGTCTTTACTTCCCCCTTTATTCTTTAGCTCCTCCAAATTTTTATAAAGTTTGTTTAAACCTCCAGCTGTGTAGATTTCCACTTATATCTCATTGGGTAACTGGATACAGTTAAAGTTGCAAGCCATTAGAATGTGACAATCCAGTCAGATTTAGCTGTAGCAATTCTCCATAGCAATAAACAAAGTCGAGTCCCATTCACAAAAAGAATCCCTTGCAGAGCCTGTCCGCAAAGATCGGAGACTGGCTTCCTCTTTTATATCTCCGTCTCGCCAAATTGAAGTTTTATGGTCTAATTGCGCCTTTAAATTGTTTTATTGGCTTTTACCTCTAATTAGGAAGGTCTGCTGCTTCTGGTGTCGGAATGTAGCTTTGGCAGGGGCCGCGATGGTGCCTTGAAGCGTCCTCAAGCCTCTCCCCCTTTCCTCCCGTGTGCTGAATAGCCACCGGGGGGGCTCGGGGGGGAGAGAATTTTCACTCTGCAGGAACCCTTGGGTCCCCACACTGCTGTGGGGTTTTTTGGGGGGTGCGCTGAGCTCTGGCACTGCCCTCAAAGCCTTCCTGCCAGCTCCGTGTCACAAGCAACACTTAGCACACCGACATTCCTTTCCGCAGCAGTCCCGGAAGTGTAAACTCCCACCTATACTACTGTAATGCCCTTCATGCGGGACTTCACTTGGAGACAGTGTGATAACTGTGTTTAGTGCTGGGTGTCGTTGCTAGAGTTGTAGAAAATGCTTCAATAGGGAGCCATATTACACTTATTTTTTTTTATCTGCACTGGCAGGCTACACATTATTGGGTTCTGTTTAAGGCAGTTTATTTTGCTTTGGGTTTCTTTGGAGCTAAAACATACATTGATGAATCTGTCAGTTTCTCATTTTCCCAGTCTTAAGTTCACATTTCTGCAGCAATTTGTGATGTACCTAATGAAAATTTGTCACCATTTCAGTATGAAATTCTCCTAACAAATGTGTTTGTAATCAATATTGACTATCATAGTACTTTTGCAAGGCATTTTCCCTAACATAATGAATTTTTGTATGTTATTTTCATGAATATATGCATTTTATGCAGACTTCACCCTAATATGCCGTTTCCCCTCTACACAGAGAACTACAAGGTAAAAATTTGGTGGTGTGAATATAAGGATAATTGTGTTCAGGTTCATGTATTAGTTGGTGCCAATCAGTACATATTCATTAAAACAAAAGCAAGATAGAATTTCTGCCCCACCTCTAAGTGTATAGTGCTGTTCTAGAGGGCCCAAAAGGGGGGAGGTCCAGTAAAGATCAGATGATTCTTTGAGCAGAAAAATGGTTAATCTAGACAAAGTGTTTCTCAAGAATTTCCTCAGTACATAATTTCCCTCAGTACATAATTTCCCTCAGTACATAATTATGTTCTCCACCTGATTCAGGTTACAGCTACAAATCCTTTGGGAGACAGCAACTTGTTTGCACTTGCCATCCAACAAGGCAGAATAATACAGGTGAAACTCAAAAAATTAGAATATCATGGAAAAGTTCATTTATTTCAATAATTCAACTTAAAAGGTGAAAGCAATATATGAGATAGACTCATGACATGCAAAGTGAGATATGTCAAGCCTTTATTTATTATAATTGTGATGATCATGGCTTAAAAAAACATCTTTAGACCCGGCCAATATGGCCAACTATCGCCCAGTCTCAAATCTTCCATTATTGGGCAAGGTGATTGAGCGGGTGGTTGCTGAACAACTCCAGGCACGCCTGGAGGATGCGGACCATTTGGATCCCTTCCAATCAGGATTCAGGCCTCACCATGGGACTGAAACTGCCTTGGTCACGCTGGTTGATGATCTCTGGTGGGCTAGGGACAAAGGTGAGAGCTGTTTCCTAGTTCTGCTGGATCTCTCAGTGGCCTTTGATACAATTGATGATAACATCCTTCTGGACAGTCTAGAGGGGCTGGGAGCTGGGGGCACTGTTATACAGTGGTTCCGTTCCTTCCTCCTGAGCCGTGTTCAGAAAGTGGTGTTGGGGGATGAGTGTTCAGACCCCTGGGCCCTCACTTGTGGGGTTCCTCTTCCCCCATGCTTTTTAACATCTACATGAAGCCTCTGGGAGAGATCATCAGGGGGTTTGGAATGGGTCTCCATCAACATGCAGATGATACCCAGCTCTACCTCTCTTTCAAATCAGAACCAGTGAAGGCGGTGAAGGTCCTGTGTGAATGCCTGGAGGCTGTTGGAGGATAGATGGCGGCTAATGGATTGAGGTTGAAACCTGACAAGACAGAAGTACTGTTTTTGGGGGACAGGAGGCGGGCTGGTGTGGAGGACTCCCTGATCATGAATGGGGTAACTGTGCCCCTGAAGGACCAGGTGCGCAGCCTGGGAGTCATTTTGGACTCACAGCTGTCCATGGAGGCGCAGGTCAATTCTGTATCCAGGGCAGCTGTCTACCAGCTCCACCTGGTATGCAGGCTGAGACCCTACCTGCCCGCAGACTGTCTCGCCAGAGTGTTGCATGCTCTAGTTATCTCCCACTTGGACTACTGCAATGCGCTCTACGTGGGGCTACCTTTAAAGGTGATCCGGAAACTACAACTAATCCAGAATGCTGCAGCTAGACTGGTGACTGGGGGCGGCCGCTGAGACCACGTAACACCGGTCTTGAAAGACCTACATTGGCTTCCAGTACGTTTCCGAGCACAATTCAAAGTGTTGGTGCTGACCTTTAAAGCCCTAAACGGCCTCGGTCCAGTATACCTGAAGGATTGTCTCCACCCCCATCGTTCTGCCCGGACGCTGAGGTCCAGCGCCAAGGGCCTTCTGGCGGTTCCCTCATTGCGAGAAGCAAAGCTACAGGGAACCAGGCAGAGGGCCTTCTTGGTAGTGGCGCCCGCCCTGTGGAATGCCCTCCCATCAGATGTCAAAGAGATAAACAACTGCCTGACATTCAGAAGACCTCTGAAGGCATCCCTGTTCAGGGAAGTTTTTAATGTGTGACATTTCAGTGTATTTTTTGCCTTTGTTGGAAGCCGCCCAGAGTGGCTGGGGGAACCCAGCCAGATGGGCGGGGTACAAATAATAAATAATAATAATAATAATAATAATAATAATAATAATAATAATTAGGCATGCTCCCAGCTAGGGAAAAGCTGTGGGGGCGGGGGGAGAGGATGCCGCTGGCAGTGTCCCCTCAGTCACTCCACTCGGAGCGACTGAGGAGAGGGAGGTGGGGACTGTGCGCCTGTTCCGCTCGGTGCAAGTGCACCCCTGTGCCCCTCTCCCAAAGCCCATCCAGAATCCTCAACTAAATACAGTGCGCTAAGGGGGGGGGGAAGGAACCCACCAACAAAGAGGATACTTCTCGCTCTTTCTGCAGGGCACCTAAACTATCCAAATCCCTGCTGCTGCTGCTGCTGCTGCTGCTTCTCCTCCTCCCCCTCCTCCTCCTCCAAATGTTTAGGGGTACGCGTACCCCTGTGTCTCCCCAGAAAAAAATACGAACAGCAAGGACAGGAAACCTGGAAACTCCAAATGCTGTTGGACTCCAGTTCCCATCAGCCCCAGTCAGTGTAGCCAATAGTCAGAGATGATGAGACATCTGATCAAGACTTGCATTTTAAAATGAGCTTAAAAAATATATTTGCAAATGTTTGTATGCCAGGCAGAAGATATACTTTGGCAGATGTTATCCTCCTGGACAAAGGCCCCCTTGATTTATTTATAGCAGGAGCCAAAATTCTCAAAGTTGTAAAAAGGGAATTACAGGCTGGAAGCAAAGGTTACTAGGTTACTGACCCTACAGAATACAATCAAGCTGCAAAAGCACTAATTAAGAGTTGGTAAATAGTAGGATTCATTGTTTAACAAAATATAATACCATGTGTCTCCCACATTTTCCTAAGGTTAAAGGGCAAAGAGTTTTTAGAAACAGCAGCTGGCTAGGGAAAGAGGCTTCTCTCTGAAACTGCTTTGAAGCTTTAGAGAACTTAGCTTAGCTTTTACTAAGTTCCCTTTCTTCTAAAAATCTATATATGTTATGTATGAAATATATTGGCTTAAATGTAAGTATGCAAAGGATTTAGAAAGTAAGAAATGTTAGATTCTTATGTTAGATTCTTATTTCATTGATGGTGTGTGAGAATGTGAACCCAAGATCTCTGATCTCTGTTTAAGACAGAATGAGCATCTGTTTTAACCATCTGTTTTGGAGGGCAATAGGGCAAAAGGTGATCTGGTAATTAAGGTGCCTTATTGAAGCAAATGTAAGATATATGGCTACTTGTTTGCCATTTATAGATAGAAGGAAATATAGCTCTTTGTCTCCCATAAAAGGTAATAGGAAATGGGTGCATCTTTTATGATTGGTTCTAGCAAACAGCCAATAGGAATTTCAACCAGGCTGATTGGACAGAGGCAGCCAAAGGAGGAGCAAGGGGGCTGGGCTGAGGAAATATAAGTGCTGGCCATCAGGGCTGGAGTGGGCAGAGCTTTTGGTAACCATATACCACTGTGCCTATCATTTATTTGTCTGACAAATAAATTATTATTTTAATTTCTCTATTGCTGCGTTGAATATTTCATTCCAGCTAAGCGTTAACCACAAGCAGGGTGCTACAATGATGAGATTTAGAATCCAGAAACATCTGAAAGGAACTCCTGCATTACATGAACATTTCCAAATAACTGATTAGAGATAGAGAAGGTTTCCCCATGGAAATCTAGTGTACATGATGAAACCTAGATTTTTTTACTGTATTGCAGATCAGCTCTGCCAGGGATGAAAAAAATCTGTCTAAAGGATTCCTAGCACACTGGCAGTGGTGGAGCTTCATGCTCCAGCACCGGGGGGGGGGGGGGTAGAGAGCAGACAGGGGCGGGGCTGGCACGTGTCCCAGGGGCGTGGTGTGCATCCTGGGGGCATGGTGCACCACCTGCAGGGGCATGGCGCACCACCTGCAGGGGCATGGCGTGCGTCCTTGGGGCGAGGTGCGCATCCTGGGGGTGTGGTGCGCCACCCACAGGGGCGTGATGTGCATCCACAGGGGCGTGATGTGCAGGCAGGGGGGGCCAGCCGTGATGGCACCCCACCGAGATTGTGCTACTGAGGGCAGTGCACTTCCCCTGCATCCCTCTTCCTCCGCCAGTGCACACTGGTCTGCTTTTCAATACAGACCCAGGAAATTTGGATCCACAATATTAAGGGACAATTTCAGGAATATCTTCATTGAAAGCCCTGGGATATTTCGGTCCAGCAAGAATCTCCAAATCCAGCTACACATTTCTCTTAAATCACTGCCAACTTTAAGATGTGCATATTTGCTCCCCCAAGTGATTTTGCTGGTTTCATTGAAAATCTTTCCTTTCATTCTGTATTCCTGAAACATTTCAGTTCAACAGGAGCCTTCACATCCACCTTGAAATTTTGCATGACTGCTGTAACGCAATCTATGTGGGGCTGCCTTCAAAGATAGTTAAAAAATCTTTAGCTGGTTCAAAATGTGGCCACCCAAGTTCTGATGGGGAACTTACACAATTATTGTAGCAGCTGCAGTGGTTGTTAGTGCATTTTGAAACCCAATTTAAAGCACCAGCTTTATCTTTAACCTTATTTTTTTGTTTTGGATAATTATTTGTCCTCATTCCAACCTATGTTAGATTAGTTGGTCACTTAATTGGGGGGAAGAAGGATTTTTGTTTGCTTGTTGTTGCAAGCATGATTGGCTTGGTGGCTGTTTTCTTTTCTGCTTGCTGCTTGCTTAAAAGAGGCTTCTGGTCCCACCTGCCTTAATGGAGGCAGCCCCCACGAAAGCGGGGGATCACCGAAAAACGAAAAACAAAGATGACAGAGGGTAAATAATCCCTGCAAATTCCCTCCAGGGATGGGAGGAATGGGCTTCACTCACAGATAGTCTCGGTACCTGGCTCTCACTCTGGCATGGAATGTGGGAGGCAGGGAAGCACTGAGTGCAAAAGCACTTCACCTGGCGAAAACCCTCCTATGCCGCCATTACGAAACACAGGTTCTCTGTTTAATTGGATCTTTAATTGGCTTTAAAGTACTGGTGCATGATGGAAAAGGGCTGCAACATCATACTGCCGAATATACCAGCTACATGGATCAAAGGTTTGAATTGAGATATCGGGTCCTCCCTTAGAGAGGGCAAGTATTGCGGTGAGACCTGGACAACCAACACCCTGTGTTGTGGGTGGGTACTATTGGTCAGCCACAACACCCGATTGGTAGGTCCCTCATAGCTGGGTGCAATCTGGGCAATGGGACGCAGTCCAAATGGTTTGAGGGACCTATTTATGCCCATGCATGTGACCCAGAGCTTCCTCTTTTGGTGTGTGCATTCGGAACACCTGCCCACCTCTCCCTACTTTTAGGGCTTTGCGCTTGACCTTGCTATGCCGTCGTCTGTCGTTGGGACAGGGGCACGGCAGGAATTTCCCCCACTTGGCTGATTGGCTGTTGCCATTTGGGTTTCTCCTGCCGTGTAGCAATTCATCACAACTTGTAAGATTGCGGATAGGCTCTGGTTCAGGTGATAGGGATGGGAGAAGGCTCTCGCCATCCCTATGTGAAGGGTATTCCGTTAAAGGAATCCAGGGACTCGATGGTTTGGTCAACCCCTGAGAGGGGGTTGTGCCTGTGCCTGAGTCCAGGGGGACATTTGGGTGGTGGAGGTAGCCTGTTCCTGACTTTCCACTTATCCAGGTGTTCACCCTTGACTGACCTATGCTGGAACCCTGGGTCAGCGCTTCCTGCGTGGCAGGGAGCTCATCGAACCAGAGCCTATGCAACCAGTCACGTTCTGTAATCAATAAAGTTGTGGCCTAAATTCTGCCAAAAACCAAAACCAAAATTTGAGTCATGTGTGAATTTATTTAGGGGGGAGGTTTCTGGGTCTGAACACGCAAAAGATATTTGTCAGCATGAGAGTCAGTTGGGGAGACAGAAACTCTTGGTTTATTCTTTTTTTTTTGCAAATTAAATTTTTATTGATTTTCAGTACACATACATACATTCATAAATTACACATATATAGGTTACATATTTAACTTAGGCTCTATCATGCCTCTGACTTCCCTCCATTTCTTTGGTAAGTATCAAATAAAGTTCTAATATCACGTACTCTATATATCTTATCAACTACACGCTGTAAGAGTTATTCCAACCCTACCAGTATCTTCAAAGATTTATAATTGTTTCTTATATACATCAAATATTTACTCCAATTTTCTTGAAACTTCTGTTCGTCCCGATCTCTTAATTTTCCTGATAGTCTGGCCAGTTCTGCGTAGTCCATCATTTTAACCTGCCAGTCCATTATATTCGGCATTATGTCTGTTTTCCAATTCTGAGCTAACATATTTCTGGCTGCTGTCGTGGCATATAAAAAGAGGTGTTTATCTTTTTTTTCAATTTCCTTTCCAATCAATCCCAGTAGAAAAGCTTCAGGTCTTTTTGGGAAAGTATATTTAAAGATTTTTTTAAGTTTGTTATAGATTAGTTCCCAAAAGCCCTTCACTTTACTACAGGTCACCCTCTACCTCTCCACACTTCCAACATTTCTTATTTTTTGTTCTATACATCCTTGCTAGCTTTATCGGCGTTAGATGCCATCTGTAGATCATTTCCCACAAATTCTCTTTTAAAGCAGTACAAGCCGTAAATTTCATGTTTACATTCCATAGTTCTTGCCACGCATCAAAATCGATATTATGGCCGAAATCAATAGCCCATTTAACCATAGCTTCCTTTATCTCTTCGTCTTTCGTACACCAATCCAATAATAAATCGTATGTTTTTGATAATAATTTATTTTTACCTTCTAGAATATCAATATTAAATTTAGATTTCTTATCCTCGAATCCCTTTTTCCTTTTATCTTCTTTTAGTAGATCATTAACTTGGTGATACTGTAACCACCCTGTATATAAATTCTCTACCTCTTTATACGGTTTGAGTTTTATATCTTGATCTGTCTTTTTGATTAGTTCTTCATAAGTAGCTTTTTTCCCTTCCATATTAACTTTTTTGATAGTTAAAACTTCTATTGGTGAAATCCACCAAGGGGTTTTCCTTTCCAATAGGTCTTTGTTTCTTTCCCAAACTTGAAATATTGATCCTCTGATTATATGGTTTAGAAAAACCTTGTGAACTTTCACCTTCTCATACCATAGGTACGAGTGCCACCCGTACCTATTATCAAAACCTTCTAAGTCTAAGAGATCGGTGTTTTCTAATTTTATCCAGTCTTTCACCCATGTTAAACAAGCCACTTCGTAGTATAGACTCAGTTCTGGCAGGGAAAAACCTCCTCTTTCTTTTTTATCCACCAAGATTTTCATTTTTATTCTCGGTTTTTTCCCCTGCCAGACAAATCTTACTGTTTTTTGCCATTCTTTAAGTTGTTTTAGCCCTTTAATTACTGGAATAGTTTGGAATAGAAATAACATTCTGGGCAAAACATTCATTTTAATCACGGATATTCTCCCCAAGAATGACAACTTTGATCTATCCCATATTTCTAAGTCCTTTTTAAAATCCCTCCATGTTGCCTCATAATTGTCTTTGTATAAGTTTATATTTTTTGCTGTAATCCATACTCCTAAGTATTTAACTTTCTTAACTGCTGTAATTCCAGATCTTTGTTGTAGTTCCTCTGTCTCTTCCTTGGTCATGTTCTTTGTCAGCATTTTGGTCTTATTCTTGTTAAGTTTGAGTCCCGCCACCTTGCCGAATTCTTCTAGTCTCTGTAAGGCTTCTTGTAAACTCTTCTTTGGCTCTTCTAATGTTAACACTAGATCATCCGCGAATGCTTTAATTTTGTACTCTTTACTTCCTACCTTGATCCCTTTCACTTCTGATGCTTCTCTTAGCCTCTTGTTAAAAACCTCTAATACTGTTATGAATAACAGGGGGGACAGGGGGCAACCCTGTCTAGTCCCTTTAGCAATATCAAAAGGTTCTGATATATTGCTATTTATTATGAGTTTGGCTTTTTGATCTCGATATATGGCTTCAATTCCTTTTCCAAACCCTTCTCCAACTCCCATTGCTTTTAGATTTTCTTTCATAAATCTCCAGGAGATGTTATCGAATGCTTTTTCGGCATCGATAAATATCAATGCCGCTTGCTTGTCTATCCTATTCTCTAAATATTCAATAATGTCTATGACATTTCTTACATTATCTTTCAGTTGTCTTCCCGGAAGAAAGCCTGCTTGATCTTTGTGAATTTTCCCATTTAAAAGTCTTTTTAATCTTTCCGCCAATACGTCAGCAAATATTTTGTAGTCGTTATTTAACAAGGAGATGGGTCTGTAGTTTTTAACTTCTAAGCCATCTGCGTCTTTTTTTGGGATCAAGGTAATGTAAGCTTCCTTCCATGTGGCTGGGATTTTCCCTTCTTTTAAGATGTTATTCATGACCTTGCATAACACTGGGACTATTTGGTCACATAATGTTTTATAATATTTAGATGAAATGCCAACTGGCCCCAGAGCCTTTCCCATTTTCATTTTTTTTTGTTTTCCGAATTTCTTGTTCTGTAATTGTCTGATTTAATTGTTCTCTTTCATCTTCCGTAATCTGTTGCAATTGGTATTTTTCCAAATATTCTTCTATTCTATTATCTGTCTCTTTTCTATATCATTCTTTATAATATTTCTGAAACATCTTTCTTATCTCTTTGGGGTCTTCCACTATCTTTTCTCCATCCCTTATTCTACCTATTATATTTTGTTTTTTCCTTTCCTTTTCCTTTCCATTTTAATTGCCAAGCCAAATACTTCCCAATTTTGTTAGCTGATTCGAAATTTTTTTTGCCTCATCATTTTAATTCTCCATTCTACTTCTTGATTCACCACCATGGAAAATTGGGCCTGTAGCATCTTTATGTTTTGTTTTATTGTTTCATCTTCTGGTTTAATTGTTAACTGTCTCTCGCTCTCCATGAGGTGTATCAAGATTTCTTCTTTCTTTTTCTCTCTTCCCTTTCTTAAGTGGCTGTTTTTCTGAATTAAAAACCCCCTCATAACTGCTTTACTTGCGTCCCAGACTATTTCTATGGGTGTTCCTTTATTCAAATTATATTTAAAGTATTCCTCAATTGTCTCTTTCGCCCTGTTCATTATCTTCTGATCATTGAACAAGTTCTCATTCATTCTCCATCTGAAGGTTGCGGGGTCTTTTCCTCTTAACTCCATATAGACCGGGTTGTGATCAGATAATGTTTGTGGAAGAAATTCTGCTTTCTTAGCTCTCATAATTAATTCTTTCGAGATCCAAATGTGATCTATTCTTCCCCAACTTTGGTTTGGGTTTGAGAAAAAGGTGAACTGTTTTGTTGTAGGATTTTTGAATCTCCATATGTCAATTAGCCCCATATTATCCACCAATTCAAAAAAGGTTTTAGGTAGTTTGCCTTCGTTCATTTCTTTTTTCCTTGTTGATCTGTCCAAGTCCGATATAGTCACTCCGTTGAAATCCCCCATCAGTATCAGATGTTGGTCCATCAATTCTAACAACTTGTCTCCCAATGTTGAGTAAAAGGTTGATTTTTTATCATTAGGAGCATAGATTCCAACAATATTTATTTTCTCCCCTTGGAAAGTGATTTGTACTATTATCACTCTCCCCTCTTCATCTTTATAAATTAATTTTGGGTCATATTTTTCTTTTATATATATTACACGTCCAAAATAAAGTCCGAAGAGTCTCATTTGTAAATATAACCAAGCAGGCAAAAGGAATGATGAAAAGAGGAACGGCTCCTTCCCGTCGCTGGCACAAAGCACTCCGACCGGGATGTTGCAGCAAGGTTTCAAATCAGTTTTTGCTTTATCTTATCTTCCAAGCAATGTTTTGCCTCAAAACAAAATTACTTTGTATCTGAGGACTTTCCGCTACACCCACTTGGCAGCTACTTTATTGCTCATTTTCCTCTCCCAGCCTTCCGTTATACGCCATTTCCCCCCTTCATTTATACTCGAACAGGCAGGTAATAAGGGATAGAAAAAGAGAGGGTAGAAAGCCCCTTCCTGTCGCTGGCAGAAAGCACTCCGACCGGGACGATACAAAGAGGTTTCTATTTTACTTTTATACTTGTCTTTATCTTCCAAACACTTTGCCTCAGAACAGTTTTACTTTGTATCCAAGGACTCTCAGCAAGGCATCGGAGCACAAATGCTCGAAGTAGGCGAGACCCCTCTCAGAATGCAATGACTGCTAGCCAGTATGTTAACCTCAGCCTGGTTATCAGTTCTGAAGCACACCCGGCGATTCCGGAACTCCTCAGTCCATATGTGAACCGCCACAACTATGAGGAAAAAACTCCAGAAAATTGTTGCGCGCACCAACGTCCCTTAAAGAACAGGCCAAAGCCCAGGGACCCTGCCGCATTGGAGTGGACCTGGAAATCAGAGGCCAAATTAAGGATTTGCTGCCATAGGGAGACTCCGTCGTAGTGTTCCAGGAATCTGATCGACATCTCAAAATCCGCCTAGACCGACTTGGGGAGTCTTACTCTAAGGTGCGGATGCTTGAGGCCCGCTGATAGCCTCTCTAAGCGGGAGCAAAATGGGCGGCCTGGTGAAACTACTCTACATGCGAAGTTGAAATGATCTAGCAAGGACTGGACCTGTCTAAGAGTGACTTTTTATTTTTATTTTTATTAATTATTATTATTATTATTATTATTATTATTATTATTATTATTATGGGAAGGGTTTGACGAATTGTTTCCTTAAGAGCAATTATTTTCTCCTCTGGCAGACGGGCGGATTGAGCTGCTGTGTCAAGCTCTATACCCAGGTAAGTAAGAGGCGTTGATGGTCCGTCTTATCTGCCGTGAGGGGAACTCCCAGCTCCTGGGCCAAAGCTGAAGAGGCCTCCAGAAGGGAGGCACATTTGCCGGTATTGGGCTTCCCAACGAGTAGAAAGTCACAGAGGTAACGTGTCACCCCAGGTGAGTTGGTTCTGTAGCACAAGGCCCAGTCCCAAAAGGTGCTAAATGTCTCAAAGGCCGAGCAGGCTACAGAACAACCCATCGGCATAGCCTTGACAATGTAATATTTCCCTTGAAATTTGAATCCCATTATTTTGAGATAAATCTGAAAACAGAGGTGGAGAAAAGAATAATTTGGGACGCAAGCAAAGCCGTTATGAGAGGATTTTTGATACAGCAGAATACTTTAAAAAAGAAGAGACAGAATGAAAAGAAAGATAAGATTTTGGAAAGAATAAAAGAAGGGGAAAAGAAATTGAGATCAAAGCCAAAGTCCCATGAAATTCTAAGAGAAATAAAGTTTTACCAGAGACAGTATATGGAATTGATGAACCAGGAGATAGAATGGAAAATAAGGCAAATGAGACAAAAGACATTTGAATCGGCAGATAAATGTGGGAAACTTCTGGCATGGCAATTGAAGAAAAGACAAAAGCTGAATATGGTTACAAGCTTAGAGGTTGAAGGAAAGAACATTTTTAGGCCAAATGAGATTAGAAACTGTTTTCAGAGTTATTTCAGAAAACTTTATGCACATGGGCCGGTGGATGAAAAAGAGATAGAAGAATTTCTTGGAAAATATGGACTACAAAAAATATCTGATCAAAGTAAAGTGATCTTAAACCAGAAAATAACTGAGCAAGAAATAGAGGGAGCCATTCAAAATATGAAATTGGGAAAATCTCCAGGACCAGATGGTTTGACTTCCAGATATTACAAAGCTTTGAAGGATTGGTTGATTCAACCGTTTAAGGAAGTCTGCAACGAAATATTAGAGGGGAAGAAGGCACCTGAATCGTGGAAAGAAGCATATATTACACTTATACCAAAATCTGAGACTGAAAAGAACCAGATTAAGAACTACCGCCCTATATCATTGCTCAATGTGGATTACAAAATTTTTGCAGACATTTTGGCAAAAAGATTGAAGAGGGTTTTGGTGGGTGAGATTCATAAAGACCAGGCTGGCTTTCTCCCGGGAAGACACTTATCTGACAATGTGAGAAATATAATAGACATTATGGAGTTGCTCGAAAACAATATTAATACGAAGGCAGTATTAATATTTGTGGACGCTGAGAAAGCCTTTGACAATATCTCTTGGAGTTTTATGAAAAAGAATCTCAAAGGAATGGGGGTAGGCCAGGGTTTTGAGAATGGTATAGGTGCAATTTATTCTGAACAAAAAGCAAAACTAATTGTAAATAATGTGGTTACTGAGGAAATTGCTATTGAAAAAGGGACACGACAGGGGTGCCCAATATCCCCATTACTTTTCATATCTGTTCTGGAGGTGTTACTAAATATGATTAGAGGGGACCAGCTGGTTAAAGGGATTCAGGTCGGAGCTAAACAATATAAGTTGAGAGCGTTCGCAGATGATTTAGTACTAACTTTGCAAGAGCCAGACACTAGTACTAAAAGAGTTTTGGAGATAATACAAGTCTTTGGTTGAGTAGCAGGTTTTAAGCTAAACAAACAAAAAACAAAGGTACTGGGAAAAAATCTA
Source organism: Podarcis raffonei (assembly GCF_027172205.1). Classification (NCBI taxonomy): domain Eukaryota; kingdom Metazoa; phylum Chordata; class Lepidosauria; order Squamata; family Lacertidae; genus Podarcis; species Podarcis raffonei. Next base: position 17,650,029 of record NC_070620.1, on the reverse strand, counting down.
ACAGTGGAGGAAAGAGAGAAGTTTCAGAGTGAAACTGGATTAATGGTAGCAAACAAAGTGAAATATCTGGGGGTTAATTTAACAACTAAGAATGTGAACTTATTTAAAGATAATTATGAGAAATGTTGGACAGAAATTAAGAAATATTTAGAAATATGGTCGAATCTGAGACTTTCCTTGTTAGGCCGAATTGCTGTTATTAAGATGAATGTTTTGCCAAGAATGTTGTTTTTGTTTCAAACATTGCAGATTGTGGACAGAATGGACTGTTTCAAGAAGTGGCAGAAAGATATGTCTAGATTTGTCTGGCAGGGCAAAAAGCCCAGAATAAAATTTAAGATATTAACTGATGCAAAAGAAAGAGGGGGGTTTGCCCTGCCGGACTTAAAACTGTATGTCAGGGAACTGCCATCGGAGGAGCAGGAGGTGAAAGGGCTCACAGAGGCTGAGAGAGAGTATTCAGCTGAGGAGGGAACCAGCAGGGGGAGAGGTGGAGTTCCAAGGGAAAGTGAGTCGGAGGGAGGGCTCAGAGACACTTCCAGCGAAAATAGTGGGGAGGTTTCAGGACCTCCCATAGGGACACCTACTCCTCGCCGGAAACTGTCACGCCGAGAGTCCAGAAGACGCGTTTCCGTTAAGGAGCTTTTATGCTGGAAGAAGTTCCGTAAACGCCCACTGTCCGATTCTACGAGCGACTGATGGAGCCATGCTTAAGGAGCTCCGTCACAGACAGAGGTTTGTGGACTTAGCCAAACTCTGAGGGACTAGGATTTTACGCACAAGCAGCTCACCATCCCATCACAGCAATCGGACAGTCCCTGAAAGCAGCTTGTGCAGAGAGGCATCATGAGCAACCCAGCCGGAGCCGGGGGAGCAGGAGGAGCTGGAGAGGGTCCAAGCCTGGAAGAAAGGTACAGGGTGTTGGAAGTCCAGCTAGCGCTGCAAACGGCGAGGCTAGAGGAAAGGAGGGCGCAGGATGCAGAAAAGGCAAAAGGCGCTACACTAGCAAGAAAGATGCCAGGATTGGTGCAGAAGTTTGGGGGGGACCCCAGGAACTATCAAGCCTTTAGGACAGAGATGCAGTATGCTCTCGAGCTGCAGTTTGACGACTTTCCCGACGAGGCATCGCGAGTGGCGTTTGTGGTGGGCCATCTCGAAGGGGGGGGGCGAGAGACTGGGTTAGACCCCTGATGGCAGGGAATAGTGAAATGCTGAAGGACACGAGGAAGTTTTTCCGCGCCATGGATTTGATGTTTTCCAGCGAGATTGAACAGGGACTGGTGCGCAGACAATTGATGGCTTGTAAACAGGGGAGCCGATCGGTTCGGGAGTACTGGACTGAGTTTACAATGCTGATACATAAATTGGGGTGGGACCTATCGGCGGAACCCATTCAAATGCTTTTTGAAGAGGGGCTTTCTTCGGCGGTGAAAGACGAACTTTCCCGGGCGCCCAGGGCGGAGTCTATGGACCAGCTGACCAAATCAGCGCTGACCATTGGAGCGCGCCAGGAGGCAAGAGCCTTGGAGAAGCGGGAGGGGAAAGGAGAGCGTTGGAGGGATTTCCGCATTCCAGAGATTCCGGAGCCAAATTTCCCGCCAGGAGAGCCGATGGAAATTGGAACAGCGCGCGCGCAGTTTCAAATCCCAGTGAAGGGAGGAAGAAGGAGGGGAAGAGCACCAAGAAATGTTATCTCTGCCAGCAGCCAGGTCACTTTGCCAGAGTCTGCCCGCAAAGAAAGGAATGGCAAGGGATGGCGGGAGCTGTTGGGGGGAAGGAGGAGGGAGTCCAGGAGCCAGTAAAAGCCAACGCCTGGCTGCCACCGTCAGGGCACAGCAGCCAGGCCAAGAAGCAGTAAAAGTGCCCACTCCGGAACCTCCAAGACCAGCCCTAGTAATAGAGGTGTTGCTAGAGCTGGCAAACGGATACCCACTAAAGACAAAGGCGCTGTTGGACTCAGGCAGCTCCTGTAATTTTATGAGTAAGGAGTTTGCAGCTGAACACCAAATACAGATACTCCCTTTAAGCAACCCCCTGCAGGTGACCACGATCGATGGGAGGGAGCTGTTGGGAGGAGAAGTTAGCCTACAGACCGTCCCAATGGTTATGAGGGTGGCCAGGCACACCGAAAGGATAGCGTTCAATGTGGCCACCCTGGGAGGGGCTCCCGTTATTTTGGGAATGAGCTGGCTAGCGTTGCATGATCCGCTAGTGGGCTGGCATCAGAGAGTGGTCTCCTTTGGGTCAGCACATTGCCTGGAACACTGCAGAGAGGGAAAGGTGCCGGAAGGGGCAAAAGCCTTTCTAGCAGGGACGGAAGTGGCGGACAAAGGGAAGGTGCCCAAACAATACGCTGACCTGAGCAAGGTCTTCAGCGAAAGGGAAGCAGATAAACTACCACCGCATAGAGCCTTTGACTGCCAAATTAACCTGGTCCCTGGAGCCCAGCTCCCCGTGGGCAAGCTGTACGCCATGTCAGACAGGGAAATGCAGGAGTTAAGGGAGTTTATTGATAAAAACCTGAAGAGAGGCTTCATCAGAGAGTCCAGAGCGGTGGGGGGCAGCCCAGTGTTTTTTGTGGACAAAAAACACACGGATAAACCGAGACTTGTAGTGGACTTTAGAGCCCTAAATGCAGTGTCAGAACCAGTGGCTTTCCCCATGCCCAGAATTGATGACATTTTGACCAGGGTGAGGAAGGGAAAGATATTCACTAAACTGGACCTGAAGGGGGCATACAACCTGATACGGATAAGGAAGGGGGATGAATGGAAAACCACCATGTTCACCCCTTTGGGGGCTTTTGAATATCTCGTTATGCCCTTCGGATTACAAGGAGGCTCAGCATGTTTTCAATCGTTCATGAACCACGTCCTGGGACCTCTGCTCTACAAGAATTGCGTGGCCTTCCTCGATGACGTGTTGATATATTCAGAGAATGAGGAGCAGCATGTAAAGGATGTCAGGGAAGTGCTGAGCCAACTGCAAGCAAACCAGCTGTGGGTGAAATTGGAGAAGTGTCAGTTTCACACCAAGGAGGTGGAATTCCTGGGGTACCGCTTATCAGACAAGGGATTAGCCATGGATCCAGGCAAGGTCCAGGCGGTGCTGGAATGGAAGACACCGAAAACGAAAAAGGATGTGCAAAGGTTCTTAGGGTTTGGGAACTTTTACCGTAAGTTCATCAAGAACTTTGCCCACTTAACGGCTCCCATCACGGACTGTCTCAGCAGCAAGAAGAAATTCATTTGGACGGCGGAGGCAGAGCAAGCATTTGAGGAATTGAAAAGGGCATTCGCTTCGGAAGAACAGCTCCTGCATGTGGATTTACAAAAACCAATGAGAGTGGAAACTGATGCCTCAGACCGGGCGGTGGGGGCGGTGCTGCTTCAGCCGGGGAAGAATAAGTCGGAGTGGAGACCGTGTGCCTTCTTTTCGCGTAAGCTGAACAAATCCGAGAGGAACTACACCGTATATGACCGAGAACTACTCGCCATTCACGAAGCGTTCCGGAGATGGAGACATTTACTAATTGGCGCACAGCATAAGGTGCAAGTGTGTACGGACCACAAGAATTTGGAGTATTGGAGAACGGCACGAGTGCTCAACCAACGACAAGTGAGGTGGGCCCAGGAGTTCTCCAAATTCCATTTTGAAATTTGCTATGTGCCAGGTCCAGAAAACATCAGAGCGGACGCTCTCTCACGCAAACCTGAATATTTGGAGGGGGAGGGAGCGCCTGAAGAGAGACATATCATCCCAGAGGACCGCTGGGTGTGTGGGGCGGCCTGGGTGGGGCAAAGGGAACTGGTAGAGGGAACGGTAAATGATGAATACGCCCAGAATAAGCTCAGAGGTTTAAGGAGAGAGGGAGAAGACCCCGGAGGTTTTGAAGAAAGAAACGGGGCATTGTATTACAAAGGGGCACTATATATACCCGAAGGGGAATTGAGGGGGAGAGTACTCAAACAGCTGCACGACAACCCCACAGCGGGGCATTGTGGGCAACACAAGACCATGTGGTTGGTGACCAGGGAGTTTTGGTGGCCCAAGGTGAGGGAGGATGTACGGGAGTATGTAAGAGGGTGTGACCAATGCCAGAGAGCCAAAGGAGAAAGGCGGGCGCCAGCGGGGTTATTAGAACCGTTACCCACACCAGAACGACCGTGGGAGGCGGTATCGATAGATTTTATGACTGATCTGCCTAAATCCCAGGGGAAAACCGCCATACTAGTCGTAGTAGACCTGTTAACTAAGATGGGTCACTTTGTAGCTTGCTCACATGCAGTCACGGCGGAAGAGACAGCGAAATTGTTTGTAGAACATATTTTTAGGCTGCATGGCGCCCCCTTGAGGGTGGTCTCCGACAGAGGGAAACAGTTCACGTCCAGGTTCTGGAGGAAACTTATGAGCTTGTTGCACGTAGAGGTCAACTTTTCGACTGCCAGGCACCCTGAAACCAACGGGCAGGCGGAGAGAGCAAACGGTATCCTCCAACAATACCTGAGGTGTTATGTTAATGACAGAGAGAACGATTGGGTCGAAAAGTTGGCGCTAGCGGAATTTGCCTACAATAATGCGGAGAATGTGTCCACCGGGATGAGCCCCTTTTTGGCTAATTATGGGTGCCACCCCAGGGCGTTTCCAGGGGGAGGAGGGGAGAGATGGAGTGTCCCGGCCGCCGAACATTTTGTAGAAGAAATGGAAGCGATCCATCGTCAACTCCAACTCAACTTAGAAAGAGCCAGAGAAGAATATAAGAGGCAGGCAGACAAGAGCAGAAGGGAAGGTGAAACCATTAGGGTGGGGAGTCAGGTCTGGCTGTCAACCCAAGGGTTGCCGTTCAAGGGGGGTTGCAAGAAATTGAGACCCAAAAGATTGGGACCATTTGAGGTCATCCAACAGGTCAACCCAGTGGCTTTCAGACTCCGGTTACCGAACCACATGAAACTGCACCCAGTATTCCACAGGTCATTACTGTCACCATATAGGGGGGAAGGTGAAGGGGTATCCACACGGGGGCCAGTCTTAGAAGAAAGGGAAAGCAGCAACCATGTGGCGGAGATCATCGACTCCAGGTGGAAGGGTAATCAGGTGGAGTATTTGGTCGCGTGGGAAGGGGAACCGGAGTCGGAAAACACCTGGGTGACGGCAGAGGAGGTCAGTGACGAGATCTTGATCGAAACGTTCCACCAAAGGTTCCCCAGGAAACCTCAGCCAGTAGCGAGGTTCCGGAGGGAGTACTTTGGCACCACCGACGATGAGGAGGAACTGGAAGGATTCAGGGAATCGGAGTTGGAAGAAGGAACAGACTCCGATGAGGAGGAGTACTTGGAAACCGGAAACAGCAACCGGTGGAGGGAAGTGTTCGAAACTTCGGAAGATGAGGGAGGTTCTTTCAGGGGTTTTGCTCCCTCGCCTCCCGCAGAGGAGGGGAGGGAAGGGGGTGAAGGGGGCCCTGGAGGGGAGGTGGATGTCAGGGAACTGCCATCGGAGGAGCAGGAGGTGAAAGGGCTCACAGAGGCTGAGAGAGAGTATTCAGCTGAGGAGGGAACCAGCAGGGGGAGAGGTGGAGTTCCAAGGGAAAGTGAGTCGGAGGGAGGGCTCAGAGACACTTCCAGCGAAAATAGTGGGGAGGTTTCAGGACCTCCCATAGGGACACCTACTCCTCGCCGGAAACTGTCACGCCGAGAGTCCAGAAGACGCGTTTCCGTTAAGGAGCTTTTATGCTGGAAGAAGTTCCGTAAACGCCCACTGTCCGATTCTACGAGCGACTGATGGAGCCATGCTTAAGGAGCTCCGTCACAGACAGAGGTTTGTGGACTTAGCCAAACTCTGAGGGACTAGGATTTTACGCACAAGCAGCTCACCATCCCATCACACTGTACTATGAAGCAGCAGCTTTTTGCTGGCTGAAAGACTGGCTACTTCTTGAGAACACAGACATTTTGGACTTAGAAGGGTTCAATAATAGGTTTGGTTGGCATGCATATATATGGTATGACAAGGTAAAAACTCACAAAGGTTTCAAAAACCATATTGTTAGGAAAGCATTATACAATGTTTGGATTCGTTATAAAGATTTGTTGGAAAATAAAACCCCTAGGTGGTTGTCACCAATGGAGGCTAAGGAAGTCAAAAAACTTAATATGGAATCTAAATGGCCAAAATATTGGGAAATTATAGAACAAGAAGGTGGAAATGTGAAATTACAGAGTTATGAGAAACTGAAGTCTAAAGTAAGAGATTGGCTTCATTATTACCAGATAAATGAAGTATTTAAACAGGACAGGAAAATCGGCTTCCAGGTGGAAAAGTCAAAGTTAGAAACAGAATTGTTAGAACCCAATACTAAGAATTTGTCAAGAATGTACAACCTGCTGTTGAAATGGAACACACAGGATGAAACGGTTAAATCAGCTATGATTAAATGGGCACAGGACATTGGACATGATATTATGTTTGCTGACTGGGAACAGTTATGGACCACCGGAATGAAGTTTACGGCATGTAATGCCCTAAAAGAGAATATTATGAAAATGATTTATAGGTGGTACATGACCCCAGTCAAGCTAGCAAAAATCTACCATTTGCCCAATAATAAATGTTGGAAATGTAATGAAACTGAAGGTACTTTCTATCACCTTTGGTGGACGTGCCCAAGGATTAAGGCCTTCTGGGAAATGATTTATAATGAAATTAAGAAGGTGCTTAAGTGTACCTTTCATAAGAAACCAGAGGCTTTTCTCCTGGGCATGGTAGGCCAATTGGTGTCAAAGAAAGATAGGACGTTTTTTATGTATGCTACAACAGCAGCAAGAATTCTACTAGCAAAGTATTGGAAGACACAAGAACTACCCACGCTGGAAGAGTGGCAGACGAAGGTGATTGACTACATGGGACTGGCAGAGATGACGGGCAGAATCCGTGACCAAGGGAAAGAGACGGTGGAAGAAGATTGGAAGAAATTTAAATTTTATCTTAAAAATTGTTGTAAAATTAGTGAGTGTTAAAATGTCATGGGTAAAGCATAGCAGATTTGCAGAGATAAATGATTGGACAAGAGGAAAGAAAAGGGTTAAAGAAAGGAACTTATAAGTAATTCAGATCAGGGGTTGCTGAAAAAGTTTAAAACAGGGATGCAGAAAAGGGAGGCATGGGGAAGTCGTTGAAATTGGGTACATGAAAAAAATTCATGAAATTATACATGTTTATATGTTCGTTTGTTTGTGTTTGTTGTTTGTAATGTCTTATAATATATGTTGAAAAGCCAATAAAAATTTTATAAAAAAAAAAAGAAATTTGAATCCCAGCAAATGGAAGTCATTGGGATGAACCGACAATAGACAGAAGGCTGACTCTATGTCACATTTTGCCAAGAGTGCACCGTGACCAAAATTCCGGATAAGTCTTACTGCCTGATCGAAGGTGGCATATTTTACTGAGCACAATTCCGGTGGAATGGCAACGTATACTGAGCCACCCTTAGGGTAAGAAAGGTTGTGGATTAATCTGAACTCACCAGGGGTCTTTTTGCAGCCACTTCCTTAGCTATTTCATTTTCTGCAACCTCAAGACTTTCCCTTACTGACATCTGGTTAGGGGAAATCCTTTGCAATTAAAGGTTACTGGTATTCTGAAACCCTCTGGAAAAAACAAAACAAAACAAAATCCTTCCAAAGAAAGGATGCTGCGCTTCCATTCAGATAGCTAGACAAGAGGTTGCGGAGAGGAGGGAGCTGGATCAGGGAAAATGCTAGACCCGGAGGGTCCCTATCGTCTGTTCCCTGCAGCGGGGGCTTCTCTGGAACTGGAACCCCTGCCTCCCCAAAAGAGCTGCTTCCCTTTGTAACACGCTGCAGCTGGGTGTCCCCCTGCACACCTCTCGCACTCGTGCGGATACTTACAAGACTGCCTTTGGCATGACCCCTTATTGAATTCCCAACATACCTTGTGCTTTGGCTTCCTTCTCAGGTCCGGCTTACCCGTGCGATAAGAATCTAATGGCTTCTTCTCGACATACGGGATGACCGCCACAGACCGGGTGCCATTTTCAATTTGATCCCAGCGTGCTAGAGGGATCCTGGAAGCCTTCCTTTGGACTTTTGTCATAGCTAATGGTGGCGGCCACCCCCAAAAGATCATAGGCTGTTCTGACTCTTCGTCCATGTCGCCCGTTTATGACTTGCTCTTCTTACACACGTGCTTCTTCTTGGTGCGTATTTTGCCTGACGGTTTGCCCCCCTCAACTGTCTGAAGCTCCCCCTCCAGCTGCTGTTCCTTCTCACCGGCCGATGGGATGCCCGATTCTGGAAGCTGGACCCTGGGCTGCTTATTCTGCAAAGAACCAGAAGAACTGGACGCAACAGGGTTATTGACACAGGCTGGTGGCCTCCGCACAGGCGACCCAATGTGGTTCTGAGGGCCAGAGACCTAGTTTGTACTGCCGCAGTTACTGCCCGAAAGCTTGGGCCTGCACCTGAGAACTGAGAATCGTTGAAGAGGGCGGCAGAAGTGCCTGGGAGGTCATCAACCTGGGTGAGAGGCGGGCTCTCCGGAACCACCTGGGAATCTGGTATCATATCAGGGGTAGCAGCGGAGGGCATGGGGTTAGGGATTGCCCGAAAAACGCTGCTCATAATCATCAATGAACTATCCAAAGGCATTCAGAAAGTGTGAAATAGGTTTGGGGTTATTTTCCTGTCCATGTGGCACCCGCAATGAATTACGGCTATTGGCACCCATGCAAGCTGAGGTGTGAGCTGATTCCGCCGCAGAGCACTTCCTCTTAGGTGCCATGGATAACGTGCTAAAGCTACTGCCACAAACATGTGCTACTGTTTACAAGCGGATGTACAGGCACGTGTTATAGATTCTGAAATGAATGTACTAATTAACGATTGATTTACTTATAATAAATAACGATTTTTCCAAATATTCGGTTAAATGTTCAATTGTTTATCCAATTAGTATGTGCGTGCATGTGTTATTTATTACTATATATATGTATATTTTAAAGATGCTTCCTACTTCATATTATAATATCTCATTCAATATGCAGGGGTCCCATACAGGGATCGAACCAGCAACCCCAGCACCATGCTCCAACCAGTTGAGCCATCCAGGCTCTCTAGAATTGTGTGGGACCCCGGGGATCATTTAGTCCAACCCCTTGCAATGCAGGAATATGCAATTATTCCATACAGGGATCGAACCTGCAACCTTGGCATTATTGACACATGATCTAAGCAACTGAGGGTTCCGAAATATATGTAAATTATTTATTATTAATTTTATATTTATATTTATTTTTTTATTTTTATTTATTTATATATTTATCTGTAGATTTAATTAATTAATTAATCTGTTTAATCTTGGTATGTGATGCCGTTCCACTTATTCTCTTTATATTAATATTATTTATTTTAAAATTTTTATTATTATTTAATCCATTTTATTTATTAATATTATTTTATTATTTATCTATTATCTATCTATTGTTATTTATTAAAATCTAATCCAGTATTATTTGTTCTATCAATTACCACTGTAAGTAGAATTAATTGCTGATAATATCAATTGTCTACCGTAACTGACGATGATATGAAATGATTATTCATCACTTGACTGTTCCGCTTGTATTTGTCTATAAATTTATTTATTTGCCACCAAGCAAATGGGTCAGGTGGATAGACACAGCTAAATATTTAAACCTGCCTCCTGAGGAACAACTCACAAGCATGTAGCAATGAAACAATAAATCAGTATTACCAACTTAACGATCAATTAGTGGAATATTAATAAGTATTCCCTTGATTGTAATCCAATTAGATTGTTCAGACCAAAAGTAGATAACTAAATATTATTCAATGTCTATTCAATTAATGACCGCTGTAGTACCAGCTATGGCTGAATAAGTCCTAATTAAACAATGTATTTATAGCAAATAACAGACTTTAATACTATTATTATCAAACCTCCATCAAACTGATGCTAATGTGCATAACATTTCACGCTGCTTAACTGACTGCTTGTATTATTTAACTTGACAACCAATTCTTTAACCTGCCTCATCTAGGGGCTCTGTATAACACAGTGAGACCCCCCCCCAGCAAAGGTGAGGCAACAACAAATTAAAACAGCCAATTAATATGGGATCACAGTAACTCCTGACTGCCAGTCATTCACACAGGGAGTTACCCTGCCAGGCAGTTAGCAATAGCATTTTCCAGAAACAAAAGTAACAAAAGCCCCCAGCTACAAGGAAATACTGCTGCTTTTAAATGGGAGGCTGGAAATGGCCCAGCTGCCAGATACCTTGAAAGACAATGTATCTTTGATTGGCACTCAGCCAGGCACTTAAGCCCTAAAAAACAGGAAGATCTGCCGTTCGTTAAGCTAAACAATGAGACCTGCCGAGCAGCTGTCCCCTGTAAAGATTTTGCCAGGCAATGAATACAAAAAACCTAAAGGTGCTGTTCTCCTGACAAGATTATGCAGGCAGCAAAAGCCAAATAACACCAGCGGATACTGTTCTCCTGAAGGATACAGGAGGCAGCAATTTCAGAGCCACCCTATTAATAAGACAGGCAAGCGCAATTCACCTCTGAGATTTTAAATCGCCTGGCACTCGCCCTGAAAATGACTGAGGTAGTAAGGAGGAAACAGCAGGTGACCAAAAGAATAAATTTATAATCAAGGATAAAGAGAGGGGAGAAAGAATGGAGGTTTAATATCAGTTGCTCACTTTGGCCAGAGTAAATATCGCAGAGCAACCAGCAACGGAATTAAGCGGGAGATCAGGCAAGATTCTTTACAGTAAGACTTTTGAAACAATGTTTAAAAACAAGGGAGAAGGGGAGAGAGGGCAGTAAGTAAGGTTGGGGAGAGAGAGCAAATAAGTCCTCTGGCAACAAAGGAGCACGTGTGCACTGCCTCAGCTCCTAAGAGATTTAGCCAAGAACGCAGGGAGAGTGTTATGTACTGAGTTGAATAGGATCCAAACTGCAGCAGTCTGATTGGTCCTAGAACAATAGGATCCAAAAGGCAGCAGTCTGATTGGTCCTAGAACAATGCAGCAGTATGATTGGTTGGCAGGAACTACCCAATCATGCTCCAGATAGAAGTGAATCCACAACCTGATTGGCTTACAGTAGAATTCCGGAATTAGCCAATCATGTGCAGCCCATTGTGTAAATAATGTATATAAAGCAGATACTTTGAGGGGACTTTCATTCATTCCTCCTCACCACTATGAGCTGAATAAAGAGCATGAAATCACTTCGCGACTCTGAGTATATTTCACTGGCGACGAGGATGGGATCCCGCTGAGCTGACTGCCACACACAGCACCGCAGCACCGCCACCTGCCGCACCGCTGCCTCGCACCGTGTATCCAGGCTTCAGCTCCGGGACACAAGGAACTCAGAATGGCAACCGACAACAGCTTCTCGCCATTCAACCCAGCATCTGGAGACTGGGAAGCGTACGCCTCCCGTTTCACCTTCCTCCTAGAAGCCAAAGGGGTCACCGACGAAGAAGACGCCAAGAAGAGGGCGATATTCTTCAGCGTCTGCGGAGAGGAGACGTTTGAAATCGCCCGGGCCCTCATTGCGCCTGAAGACGTCGCTACTGTTCCATACAAAACAATAATGGAACAGCTGAAGGGGCACTTTTCGCCGCAGCCCTCAGTGGTGGCTCGTCGAAATGCCTTCTACGCAAAGCGGCAAGCCCCTGGGGAAACCATAACTGGGTTTGTGACCTCTCTCCGCCAAGCCGCCCGGTTCTGCAACTTCTCAGAGCTGGAGAACATGCTTCGTGACCGCCTCGTCGGTGGCCTGAAGGATGAGAAGCTGCAACGACGCCTCTACGCTAAGAAGGACCTAACGTTCCAGGTCGCTCTGGAGGAGGCCCTGGCAACGGAAGCTGCCGAGAGGTCGACGCAAGAGGCACGGCCGAGCCAGCTGTCCCAACCGAGGGTCCACCACGAAGACCTCACCGACGACTCAGGATCCGACAGGGAGGAGGTGCACCGAGTACAGCAGCGCACTCAAGCAGCCCACGTACCACAGCTGCCTCGACGAGAAGGAGGGAACTGCGCAAGCTGTGGAGAAAGTCACGAGAGGAGGACCTGCCGTTTCCGCAACGCAGAGTGCAGGCAGTGCAGAAAATTGGGACACATCGCCCGGGTGTGTCGGGCTCGGCCCACCCGACGCCAGGCATCAGATGACCAATCCAAGAGCCACAGGTCCCGGGGCCCAACGCACCAAGGCAACTCGACAGAGCTCACGGACTTCCAGGTATACCAGTTGCCCCACCCCAACGTAGAGAAAATTTATGTTGACGTACAGATAGAGGGGGCCCCATGCCGCATGGAGCTTGACACGGGTTCAACTCTATCCATAATCTCGGCAAGGACCTTAAGGAAACTGTGTCCTACTGGGGGTCCCAAACTCAGGCCGGCCCCATTCACCCTCCGGGACTTCCAAAAACGTAAGGTCCCCACAATGGGGGTGGGGACCTTCAGGGTGCAATACCGAGGGCGGACGCGGCAACTGGACTTGCTTGTGGTCAAGGGCCCCTACATTAGCTTACTGGGATTGGCATGTGTCAGCGCTGCCCAAGGTCCCAGCTCACACAAGACCAACACTGCTTCTTGCTCAAGTTTAAAAGTCTTTATTGAAGTTCAGTCTCATTTCCAGACGCGCAGCGCGCAACGCTACATCTATCCATCAGACCGTAGAAGTCCCATCTGAATCTCCTCCCCCCTGACACCAGCTTAAGATTCTAGCCTTACTCCACCTCTTCCTCTGTTCCTTCTTTCTCTGGGTCCTTCTGCTAGTCGGAGTCTCAGCCCTCCGAGATTCTTCTGACGCTGATTCTCCCGACTCCTCCCCCCCCTCTTTCGGGCTTTAGGACCTGGCTCCCAATCCGGGTTTTCTGCTGTCCCGCGCTCCTCCACATTTGAACTTGGCGCGCGCGCGCAGCCTCCCACTTTCCTTCTGACCGTTACACTTGTGTCACTGCTCCCCCTTTCGGGGAGGCTAGCTGGACCTGGCCTTCCCTCCGTCTCCCCACTCCCCGATGGAGGAGAAGCTGGTCCTGACTCACGTGACTCTTCCCCCCCACTGTGCTCTGGTGAGGGAACTGGCCCTACTCCTCCGCTACTCCTTTGGGACTCCCCTCTGGTTCCTTGTTTATGGATCGTCCCCTCTGGGATTCGCCTCGCCCTTACCATAGGCGCCCCTCCTGGGAATCTTCAGATTCGCTGGAGAAGCTCATGGAATCTCTCGGTCCACTGTCATATTCCCCTACGCTTCCCTCTGATTCCTCTCCTCCGCTCTCTATTTGCTCTCTCCCCTGCTCTTCTGCTCCTGAGCCTCTGACATCCATCCCCCCCTCGAAGCCCCCCCTTCCCCCCTCCCCCTCTTCGGGTGTGGGTTCCAGGTGCTCCAGCGCTGGGGGTGTGAGTGCTGGCTTCCGTTCTCTCCCCCTGGTGTGCAACCGGCCAGCGGGATCAGGCCCCCCCACGATGGGTTCGTCGACGTCGACTTTCTCTGCTTCCATTTCTCTGCTGTCATGCTCAAAACCAAGATCCTCCCCCCACACGTCCATGTCCTCCTCTCCACCCGGTCCCTCGGGTGAGGCTGTGTGCAAGGGCCCCCTCAGCAGTTCCCTGCTCCACCCCACTTCTGGTTGAGTGTCCCACCAATAGGAGCGGTCCGTGGCAAACCCCGAGAGCGACCCCTCCGGGGAGCTCATCCCCGGCGTCGGCTCCTCATCTGAGGAGAAACCCTGGAACGTGCTGGCTGACAGTGTGGGTGTGAAAAGCCAGTCGTCGAAATACTCCGCCGGCATGGGTCTGTGTGGGAAGATCGAATGGAACTCGTCTTTGAGGTAGTGCTCCTCCACGGCGTAGCATGGCACCCACTCGTTGGCGCTGGCCGGAGTACCCTCCCTGGCGAGGAGATATTCAACTCCCTCTTCCCCCCATCTGGAGTCCAAAATCTGTGTGACCTCGTTGAGTGGCGTCGCCCTCTGTGGTCCCTCCCCTGTTGGCGATGGGCTACGTGGGGCTGGTGCGGTCCCTGGCGCCTGAAACCTGTGGGGTGCCTTGTAAGGCGTGAGCACTGACCTGTGAAAGACTGGGTGCATTCTGGAGCCCTCCGGGAGTGTCAACCGGTAGGCCACTGGATTGATTTGTGCCGCGACCTGGTAAGGTCCCAGCTGCTTGTGTCCTAGCTTCCTCTTAGCTAGCGTTCTGGCCGGCACTGCCTGAGCTGCTAACCAGACCCAGTCCCCTACCTGTATGTCTTCCCCAACCCTCCTGTGCCTGTCTGCCTGCATCTTGTAGGCGTGTTTCGCGAGTTCCAAGTGCCTTCGGAGTTGCTCATGGACCTCCTGTAACTCTGCGGCTAAGTGCTCTGCCCCCCGTGGCTCCCCCTCTGCCTCGGTCTCCAACCCCGGGAAGGTTCTGGGGTGGCGCCCATTGTTGGCGAAGAACGGTGTCACCCCTGTAGACCCGTGCTTCGTGTTGTTGTAGGCAAACTCGGCTAGCGGTAGGTAGTCCACCCAGGTCGAGGGCTGTTGATTGGCGTAGCATCGCAGGTACTGCTGCATGATGGCGTTGACCCTCTCCGCTTGTCCGTTGGTCTGCGGGTGTCGTGCCGACGCTAAGTTGATCTTGACATTCAGGATGCCCAGCAGCTTCTGCCAGAAGTTCGAGATGAATTGGCGGCCCCGGTCGGACAGGATGGACCGCGGCAGGCCGTGAGCTTTGAACACGTGGTCTATGAACAGCTTGGCGGTCTGTTCCGCTGTGGCCACCTTCGCGCACGGAATGAAATGCGCCATCTTGGTGAAGAGGTCTACGACCACGAGTACCGCTGTTTTGCCGCGCGAACTGGGCAGATCTGTAACAAAGTCCAGGGCCACTTTCTCCCATGGTTCGAGCGGCGTCTGCAGCGGTTCCAGCAGACCCGCCGGCTTCCTGTGTACGGGCTTGGCCCTTTGGCAGGTGTCACACCTGGAAACGTAATCCGCAACTTCTCCCCGCACCTTGGGCCACCAAAAGTCCCTGGTGACTAATTCCGCCGTCTTGTCCTTGCCGAAGTGCCCAGCGCTGGGCGCGTCGTGCAGCTGCTGCAAGACTCTCGCGCGAAGGTCGTCTCCCGGTACGTAGAGAGCCCCTTTGTGGAGGAGTAGTCCGTCGCGTATCTGGAACTCGTCGTCCCTCGCTGTGCCGTTTCGCACCTCCTCCATCTTGGATTGCGCAAACGAATCCGCCTGTAGCGCGCGACGGACTGCGTCCAGGTCCACTGCGGCTGAAGCGCACGCCCACACCTCTGGTGCGAAAATGTGTTTGGCCGCTGCCGGTGCCGCTTCCTCGAGATACTGCGGCTTCCTGGATAGCGCATCCGCCATGACGTTGTTGTCTCCCGGGATGTATTCTATCCGGAAATCGAAATCTGCAAAGAACTCCGCCCAGCGGATGTGTCTCTGGTTCAGGAACTTCGCCGTGCGCCAGTACTCCAGGTTCTTGTGGTCCGTGCGGACCTGCACTGTGTGTCTGGCTCCGACGAGGAAGTGCCGCCACGCCTTGAAGGCTGCATGAATGGCCAGCAACTCCCTGTCCCAGATGGTGTAGTTCTGCTCCGACGTACTGAGCTTCCTGGAGTAGAATGCGCACGGTCTCCAGTCCCCTTGCGGATCTTGCTGCAACAGGACCGCCCCCACCGCTCTGTCCGAGGCGTCCGTTTCAACCCTCATCGGTTTGCTGGGGCTTACGCATAGCAGCTGTTCTTCGGACGCGAAGAGACGCTTGAGCCTCCGAAAGGACTGCTCCGCCTGGTCCGTCCAGGTGAACTACTTCTTCTTGGAGCTGAGGGTGTCCGTGATGGCCGCCGTCTCCTTCGCGAACCCCTTGATGAACTTGCGATAAAAGTTGGCGAAACCGACGAACTTCTGGACCTCCTTCCGGTTGCGCGGGCTCTTCCAGTCCAACACCGAGCGGACCTTGGCGCTGTCCATGGCAAGTCCCTTGTCGGACAGCTTGTAGCCCAGGAAATCCACCTCTGTCGTGTCGAACTGGCACTTCTCCAGTTTGGCGTAAAGTCTGTGCTCCCGTAGTCTCTGCAGGACCTCCTTGACGTCCTCCTCGTGCGCGTCCTGCGAGTCCGAAAAGATCAGGATATCATCTAAAAAGCAGACGCACTTCTTGTAGAGGAGTCCCGCTAGCACGTGGTGCATGAAAGCTTGGAAACAATGGGAGCCATTTTGGAGACCAAACGGCATGACTCTGTATTCATAGGTTCCTAAAGGCGTAAACATGGCTGTCTTCCACTCGTCGCCCTCCCGCATGCGTATAAGGTTGTAGGCCCCTCGTAGATCCAACTTGGTGAAGATCCGTCCCTTCCTCACCGTCGCGAGCAGGTCGTCAATTTTGGGCATGGGGAATGCTGTGGGCTTTGTCCTGGAATTGATGATTCTATAATCCACTATGAGCCTCCGTTCGGGCGTGTCTCTCTTCTTCACGAAAAACACGGGACTGCCCCCCACTGCTTTGGATTCCCGGATGAATCCCCGCTTCAAATTGCGATCTATGAACTCCCTGAGTTCTTGCATTTCGTCTTCAGACATGGAGTACAGTCTCCCAGTCGGCAGCGTCGCCCCTGGCAGGAGGTCAATCTTGCAGTCGTAGGGTCTGTGGGGAGGCAGCTTGTCTGCTTCCTTCTCGCAGAAGACTTCCAAAAAGGCCTTGTACTTGTTGGGCACCGCTTGCACCATGCCTAGGTGTAGCTGCGGTGCATCCTCTTGCCCCTCCTCTTCCTGGCAGGTCTGGATGCAATGCGCTGCGCAGTAGGAAGAGCAGAAGGTCAATTGCCGCTGGTACCACGCTAATGCCGGGCTGTGCCTATCCAGCCAACTCATGCCCAACACTATGGGCGTGTCCGACAGGTGGGTGACGTTGAAACTGATGACTTCACGGTGGTTCCCAATTTGCATCACCAGAGGCGGTGTCTGCTGTACCACCTCTCCTCCCAGTATCTTCCTGCCATCTACCGTGACAACATTTAGGGGCGTCGTGGCTGGCAGGAGTGCTATGCGATGCTGCTTGACGAAGTCCAACCCTACAAAGTCTGCGTTGCTACCAGAGTCAATGGTAATAGGGACCTCCAGGGTGAGCCCATCGGGCAGCTGGAGCGATGCAGTGAGTTGCACCACTGGTTTGGGTGGGAGGGGGTCTGTGGGCTGCAAAATCTCTGGGGACTGCTTCACTGACTCGCCTGGTTGAGCCCCAGTGCCTCCATCTCCAACCAGGCGTCGCCGTTTCCCTGCTGCTCTACTCCCTGCTGAATTGCTCCTTTAACAGTTGCTGAGGCTGCAGTGTGCTTCTGGAGCCTCTGGGGACACTCTTTGGCCATGTGCAGTGCACTGTCGCAAATGTAACACTTCCTGCTCCCTCTAGGAGCCTTCGCCTTGACTGCTCCTGGTGTTTGGGCTCTGCTTGCTGTCTGAGCCCTTGCACCTCCGATTTCCATTGGCTCCTCTCCCCTCATCAGAGCAGGCGTGGACTGAGCGCGCTCTGTCTCTCTGGGTAGGAAGGGAGTCATTCTAACTGACGTGTTTGCTCTTCGCCCCTCCTCCCTGCTCCACGGGCGTTCTTCCAGGCGCACCCCAATTGCGAGCGCCCTTTGGACTACTTCTGCTGTATTTTGGGGTCTCTCTCCCCTGGCCAGCTCATCTTTCACGGCTCCATTCAGCCCCTCCCAGAACAGATCCCTGACGGCAGCTGAGTCCTTCTGCCAGCCCAGCACATTTACTAACCCAAAAAAGCGGGAATGATACTGGCGCACCGTCGCTTTTCCTTGTCGCAATCCATGCATTTCCCTTCTAGCGACATCCACATCCACCGTTGATTTAAAGCAAGCGTCCATGGCTCCAATAAAAGCGCTTGAATCTTTGAGGGCGGGGTCATTTTCGCGTAGCAAGGTTCGCAGCCACGACTTAGCTTCCCCATGCAGATGAGTGATTATGAAACCCACTTTCTCCTCCTCATCTCTAAAATCTTTCCGAAGCAAATTGAGCGCGAAAACTACTTCTGCTCTGAAGTTAGGGTACTGCTGCAGGTTCCCGTCAAAATGGGTCACAAGGCTCGCCCCCCTTTTCCCGAGGCTAACTCCCTCCGGCTTGGCTCCCAGCTGCCCCTCCTTTCCCCATTTGTCCCACCTGGCTTGCAGATCCTGGCAGAGCGCAGCTGTGTCTTCTTCTTTTTTCTTAGACGCAGCCAATTCTGCGTAGAGCGTTGACACCGCTTCCTGCAATTGCTTGACTTTTTCCTCTGTAGTCATCTTTGCCTATCTTCGTGAGCTTGCAGTGTTTTTTTAGAGATGGGACTTACTGTCAGCGCTGCCCAAGGTCCCAGCTCACACAAGACCAACGCTGCTTCTTGCTCAAGTTTAAAAGTCTTTATTGAAGTTCAGTCTCATTTCCAGACACGCAGCGCGCAACGCTACATCTATCCATCAGACCGTAGAAGTCCCATCTGAATCTCCTCCCCCCTGACACCAGCTTAAGATTCTAGCCTTACTCCACCTCTTCCTCTGTTCCTTCTTTCTCTGGGTCCTTCTGCTAGTCGGAGTCTCAGCCCTCCGAGATTCTTCTGACGCTGATTCTCCCGACTCCTCCCCCCCCCTCTTTCGGGCTTTAGGACCTGGCTCCCAATCCGGGTTTTCTGCTGTCCCGCGCTCCTCCACATTTGAACTTGGCGCGCGCGCGCAGCCTCCCACTTTCCTTCTGACCGTTACACTTGTGTCACTGCTCCCCCTTTCGGGGAGGCTAGCTGGACCTGGCCTTCCCTCCGTCTCCCCACTCCCCGATGGAGGAGAAGCTGGTCCTGACTCACGTGACTCTTCCCCCCCACTGTGCTCTGGTGAGGGAACTGGCCCTACTCCTCCGCTACTCCTTTGGGACTCCCCTCTGGTTCCTTGTTTATGGATCGTCCCTCCTGGGATTCGCCTCGCCCTTACCATAGGCGCCCCCTCCTGGGAATCTTCAGATTCGCTGGAGAAGCTCATGGAATCTCTCGGTCCACTGTCATATTCCCCTACGCTTCCCTCTGATTCCTCTCCTCCGCTCTCTATTTGCTCTCTCCCCTGCTCTTCTGCTCCTGAGCCTCTGACAGCATGGTTTGGACCACTGGGGCTAGCCGTCACCGGGGTGAACCACATTAGCTTACAAGTGGACATGGACGCCATATGCAAGGAATTTCCGGGGGTTTTCGATGGGAAATTGGGACAGTATACGGGCCCCCCCCATTGCTCTACAGCTTGACCCCGCAGTACGACCGGTCAGGCTCAAGGCCCGCCGGGTCCCGTTCGCCCTGAAACCCCGTATAGACGAGGAATTGGACCGGCTCGTGGAGCAAGGAGTGCTGGAGCCGGTGCCTAATGCCCCCTGGGAAACCCCAATCGTCACGCCCGTCAAGCCTAATGGTTCAGTCCACATCTGCGCAGACTACAAATGTACCATAAACAAGGCCCTCACGGCCCATGCATACCCAGTGCCAGTGGTCAGCCATGTTCTTGCCACCCTGGCTGGGTCGAAAATTTTTGGCAAGCTGGACTTGGCCCAAGCATATCAACAGCTGCCAGTAGATGAGGCCACAGCAGAGGCACAGACGATTGTGACGCACAGAGGAGCATTCAGGGTAAAGCGGCTGCAATTCGGTGTCAGCGTGGCACCAGGCATATTCCAGAATCTAATGGACTCTCTACTTAAAGGGATTCCTGGCGTCACCCCCTTCTTCGATGATGTGTTGATTGCCGGGCCCACACCAGAGGAGTTTGAGGACCGCCTCCGCACCGTTCTGCACCGTTTCCAGACGGCGGGTCTCAGGTGGACTTTCTGGGATTTATGGTGGACGCAGAAGGGGTCCACCCGACTGGGGACAAGGTACGGGCCATTTGTGATGCCCCAGCGCCCAAGAACAAGACTGAACTTCAGGCCTTCTTGGGACTATTGAACTTTTACCATTCCTTCCTTCCCCACAAGGCGGCGGTAGCAGAGCCCCTACACAGACTCCTGGACAAGCGGGCCCCTTGGGTGTGGGGCCAGCGCCAGGAGGCCGCATTCCAGGCAGTCAAGGCCTTGCTTGTCTCAAACTCGGTCTTGGCACACTTCGACGAGAGGCTGCCGGTGGTGCTAGCATGCGATGCCTCGCCCTATGGAATTGGCGCTGTCCTGGGACACCAACTCCCGGATGGAGGAGAGGTACCGGTGGCATACTTTTCCCAGACACTCAACGCAACCGAGCGGAACTACTCGCAAATCGACAAGGAGGGTCTGGCAATCGTGAAGGGAGTAAAAAAATTCCATGATTTCTTGTACGGGCGGCCCTTCACCGTGGTGACTGACCACAAGCCGTTGCTTGGCTTATTTGCCCCTGAAAAGCAGACCCCCCAAGTGCTGTCTCCTCGCGTCCTCAGGTGGTCAATTTTCCTTGCCAGCTACCAGTATGCACTGATTCACCGTCCGGGGAAGGCGATGGGCCATGCGGATGCCCTCAGCAGGCTACCACTACCGGAAACAGGCCCCGACCCAGCACCTGCACAAGAGGTTATGAGCCTGGAGCTGCTTCCCGACCGCCCCATTCAGGCACAAGAAGTTGCACACCATTCCAAGAAAGATAGGGTCATCTCCCGGGTCCTGGACTGGGTGTGGAGGGGATGGCCCAGCAGCAGCCCCGGGCCAGAATTCGCCGGCTACACAACCCGCAAACATGAACTGTCGGCCCACAAGGGGTGCCTGTTATGGGGAAGCAGGGTCGTTGTTCCCCAGCCCCTCCGCAAAAGAGTCCTCACAGCCCTACACGAGACACACCCAGGGGTAGTAAGAATGAAGGCCCTTGCCAGGAGTTATGTGTGGTGGCCGGGGATCGACGGAGAGATAGAGGCCTGGGTCAAACACTGCCAGGCCTGCCAAGAATCCCGCCCAGATCCCCCAAGGGCCCCAGTCCAGTCCTGGGAGTCCGCCCGAGCACCATGGTCACGCCTGCATGTGGACTTCGCTGGCCCCTTTCAGGGGAAAACATTCTTCATAGTGGTGGACTCCTACACCAAATGGCTGGAAGTCGCACTGGTACCGTCCACTTCTACGTCCGCAGCCATCCGGGTACTACGCAGGCTGTTTGCAACCCACGGGCTCCCTGACACTCTCGTCTCAGACAACGGGACTGCATTTACGTCAGGAGAATTCCAAACCTTCACAGTGCAGAACGCCATCCGCCACATCCGTTCGGCGCCATTCCATCCTGCCACCAATGGCCAAGCAGAACGCATGGTGCGGACCACCAAGGACACCCTTCGCCGCATGACGCAAGGGGATTGGGAGTACCGCCTTGCCACATTCCTTCTAGCACAGCACAGCACCCCCAGCTCAACAACTGGCCGGAGCCCCGCTGAACTACTAATGGGTCGGCGCTTTGCAATCAGATTGGACCGCATTCACCCCGATAGAGCTCAGGATGAGGTAGTGGTGGGGGAAGGCAGGAACCCCCGGACCTTCGAGGCCCAGGACCCAGTGTACGCAAAGAATTTTGGGGCAGGCCCAGCATGGGTACCCGCCACAGTCACCAGGGTCACTGGCCCCGTGTCGTACGAGGTGCTAACAGATGGGGGGCAATGCTGGCGCCGCCACTGCGACCAGATACGGCGACGATTCCCGGGAAAAAACCAGGAGGAGGAAAGGTCAGAGGAGTCCCAAGGGAACAGAGGGGCAGTGAGGCCCATAGAGCACGAGGGGCCAGCAGGAGAGGCAGAATCAGTAAATACAGAGAGGACCTGCGAGGCCAAAAGGACACCGGAACCAGAACCACGACTGAGCGAGCCGGTTGCGCCAGACCAAATAGCCCCATCACAGCCAGCATCCTTGGAACACGAGCCAGAACCTGAACCCCGGACCAGGGAACACCCCAGGCCGCAACGCACACGTAGGCCGCCAGCGTACCTCGAGGACTATGAATGCGACCTCCCGGGCAGGACTGGAACTTAGAGGGGAGGGGTGTTATGTACTGAGTTGAATAGGAGCCAAACTGCAGCAGTCTGATTGGTCCTAGAACAATAGGATCCAAAAGGCAGCAGTCTGATTGGTCCTAGAACAATAGGATTCAGAATGCAGCAGTCTGATTGGTCCTAGAACAATGCAGCAGTATGATTGGTTGGCAGGAACTACCCAATCATGCTCCAGATAGAAGTGAATCCACAACCTGATTGGCTTACAGTAGAATTCCGGAATTAGCCAATCATGTGCAGCCCATTGTGTAAATAATGTATATAAAGCAGATACTTTGAGGGGACTTTCATTCATTCCTCCTCACCACTATGAGCTGAATAAAGAGCATGAAATCACTTCGCGACTCTGAGTATATTTCAGAGAGACAAGCCCCAGGGATTTTAAATTAGCAGAGAAAATAGGGAAAATTACAGCAGACACTCACACCACTGATGAACAAGCACACAGGCAAACTGACACTCTAGTACAGAGTAAAGGAAAAAATTACAGCCGATACTCCCCCCAGGAAGCGCAGTGACGGCACACACACAGGCAGACACACAGAGTACACACAATAGCAGCCAAAACCCAGGAATCCCTGTAAAACCGCAGCCGTCTTCTGCAACTGCTCAGACACCCCAGCTTGAGAAGCCCCCATCAGCTGTTCAGCGGGGAGATAAGAAACAAGCGGCCACGTGGGTTGAAGCAAGCAAAGAAAGGAGGAGGGAAGGGGGCTTAAAGGAGCTGGAAAAAGCTCACGAACGGGGGGGGGGTGGCTGACTGGCTTCCAAAAGCCCACGGGGCTGAGAAGCAGGAACAGGCAAAAACGCACACACAGTAGCAGTCTGAAAGTCGCACCCCTCAGCTAGCAGGGAACCCCGCGATCACTAAAGGGCTAGCGATGCCAGGCACCAGGAGAGGGGAAAATTGGTGGATTTAAAGGGGTGGTTTTTGAAATAGGTGGCTTTAAAGGGCTGGCAGTCGCTCAGGCACCAGGGGAGGGGGAAAATAGGCGGATTTAAGACTGAATGAGCTCAGATTAACCTGGCCAGTAGCAAGAGAACACAATACCCCCCTCCAAGCCTCATGGCAAAGTACTTCCCTGTCTTCCGTGAGCGTAGCGACAACGACCTCTTGACTCGAAGAAAATGTGTGTGCAATGGTGGGGAAGGCTGGCGCGGCTGCGTTTGAGCAGCAAGCCACGCCCCCACCGAGCTTCCCTATTGGGTGCCCAACTGGGGAGTTGAAGCAGGGGGCAGAGCGCCCCCTGCATGACGCAGGAATCGTCTCCCGCTCACAATCCCTTCCCTCCTGGGAGTAGGAAAGGCTCTGCCAGAGGAAGCAGTGAATGCCAGCAACCTAGAAGGCTTTAAAAGCCACTATAGCTGTGTTCTGCCACCAAGATTGGAGGAAGTAATGTTTCTGAATACAGGAGGGGAGTCTGTTGCTCTTGCGCTTGAATCCTGCTTGTGGGCTTTCCATTGGGGCATCTTGTTGGCGACAGTGAGAACACGATACAGGACTAGGTGGCCCATTTGCCTGACCTAGTATGCTCTTTTTATATTTTTAAGTCAAATAATAAAAATGTTACATGCCACTTCAACCTCTGTTGAGTGGTGTGCAAGATTCCAGGAGTTCCAGGTACTTACCCAGTGTTCATGTTTCCTTTTGGGAATGAGGCACAGTGAAGACTGGGTGGTGTCTTTATATGAGTGCAGAGCATTCACATGCCAAGATGGTCCTGTTGCTGCAAGATGTTTCTTCCATTAGTGCAGCCTTGGATTCCAAGAGACCCCAAACATCGTGTCTCCCCCTCTCTGCAGCATAGAACAGACAGCCCGCTTTGTGCTCTGTCTCCCACTCTCAAGCTTGCAAAACTGCCACTTTTTTCTTACTTACTGCAATCCTAGACGACTTTATTCTTACTAACCATCTCCCATTTGTGGCTGACATAACCTTTGCTTTGCTGATGGCCAAACTTGATGGGTCACGACTCTGACTTTGTTTCTTATTGGCTTATCTCTAGGCAATTCCCTGACCAGGAAAAAAACCCCACACAAGTTTAGCCTGTATTTTTACACTGCTAAATTCAGCATCTGGCATCTTCTCTTAACACTCCAAGTATTGGTTAAATTCTAACATTTACTAAATCTAGGAAGTATGGGTACCTTGCACTCACAAACTCTGGCACCCAAAACTAATCATCATCTGGGAGGAAAAGGGTGAAGGAGGAACTGCATATTCTCCCCTCCCTCCACAGCAGGAGGACTCCATTCCATGGTTTTCGTTCCTTCATAAGGGCCTTCCCTACAGAAGCAGCACCCTGCACTCGGCAGGATGGCATCCTCCAATTACCAGATTCCATCCTGTGTGGTGCTACTTTATGGGGCTGGACATTAAGTGGGAAGAAGGAGAGGCTGTGAGGTTTAGAGCTTACAGGGTTAACAGCTCAGTGTGTCCTGCATCTGGGGAGGAGCTTTCTCCACATCCAGAAAAGCTGTTTCTTTGTCTGTGACTTACTTTCATTTTTCTGCCAAGAAGCAGAGACATCATGCCTGCTGTCTTGGATGGTCTGTTTGTTATTTTACTGTTCTTCTGTAAATAAAGCTGTTAGTTTAGAACAGCAACGTGTGGACTCTCTCTTCTGCAAGCTTCTACACCAACGGCCACGCTGTGCACACTCTGCTGAGTCCAGAAAGCAGGTGGTACCGCAGGGAAGTCTGCTGGACCCTTCCACGGGTTATGGGTGTTTGCATACCTTTCCTGGTTATGGAAGAAAGCAGTCACGTTTGTGCCGTGTGTGTGAGAAGCTGCAGAGCTGAAGTCCAGCTGGAGATCCTGCCTGCTGCTGTGCTGAGAGCAGAGGGAGTCTGAGCTCGCTGGTGAAACAGGAGCCTGCTGAAGCATTTTTGAGGCAACCGGCTGGTGGCAGAAAGCATGAGTAGGCTTAGCCCTCGGGGAGAAGATGGCAGAAGTCCAGGCTCAGGAAGCTTTCACCATCCCTTTTGAGAGACTTACTGGATCCAACTGGGAAGACTGGTCACGAAGAGTGAAGTACTGGCTTCTAGGCAAGCAATTTCGGGATTGCACCCAGAATGAACCCCCAGGTAGCTGCTCCTGGGGCTAATGATGCTGAGGTTGCCAGAGCTGCAGCTGCAGCCAAGAAGGACCAAAGAGCGAAGGCATATATAGTGCTTGCCCTGGATTCTGTCGGGAATCAAGCCTTTATCAGGAGAAACTGGCAACTCTCCCATGCACCCGGCTTGATCTCCTGTTGACCTCCCTGTCTGCATTTCCCCAGCAAGATCCAGGCAGAGGTTGCGATAGGCGATCCTCCTCAGCGTGAGAAGGATACACCCCTCTTTCCTGCCCCCCCTGGCAGGGGAAAGAGATAGACAGAAACGTATTTACATGCCTTTATTTCTGTCTTTGCAGCGTTACAAAAAACATGACTGCTCTCTTCAAATTCCGGCAGTCGAGAGAGAAACACTTCCTGCACTTCCTGTACAGGAACAAAAGGAAGAGCTCATATTACACTCTGAGCTAATTCCGGTGCTTCGCACTGTGAATAGACTGTCCCTCTGTTTCCCACTGAACAGTCCCAACATTCCCATTATGTTTTGCTTTCAAGCTACCAGCAGCTCGCGGGTGCATTGCTTCTATATCGTAACATACTCCCCCATATGAATCAATGTGCGCTGCGAGCAAAGCGTGATCCAGAGAAGAAAACAAACAGTTGTTATACATATAACACTCCCCTGTTGTTTCAGTTCCACCCTTGGAACTACCCGCCACTGGTTTCCCCAGTGTACCTCTCTGGTTGTCTGACTTCCAAGGAATGAGTGCATCTGCATTACCTTGGCTAGGGAATGTAGTGTTACGCTTAGCAACTCCCAGTTGTGTCTTTGTCTCTGACTTAGACACAGCTTCAACCTGTCTTGAGTTGTCAACAATAGTAACACATGCAACAGCTGAGTTAGCAAACTCTTTTGAATACCTCTTGGGTGGTACACCCTTTGTAACTCTCTCAGACCTACGTATGAGGTGCTGATCCTCTCTGCTCACTGGTTTAGTTTCAGGACTCTTTGGAGAACCAGTTCCAATAGTAAACAGTGGTTCATCCTTCACCTGTGAAGGTCTAGCCATTGTGTGAGATTTCCTCTCAATGACTGTGTCAACTGAGCTCTTTGAGCTATTACTGTCACTCTCAGTACCACTGTAATCAGTAAAATCATCACCATCATCTGAGTTGTCCTCTGTGGGAAATGTGTGAACAATTACTCTCTCCTGTTCAGGAGCACTCTCTAGAAATTTCGTGAGAATCACCTGACCAGATTCAGACAAAATTACTCTGTAGAGACCCTTTTCATAACCCACAAAAATGCCTCTAGCATTCTTTACTCCACCTGGAGCATCAGATTTCACATGAGACCCAAAAACCTTGAAATGGGCAACAGAAGGTTTTCTATGGAACAGCTTCTCAAAAGGAGAACTTCCCAAATCTTTTGAAACCTTTCTCATCCAAGTGTAACAATAACACATTAACGACTCCGCCCAAAACTCATGTGGCAAATGTGAACTCAGCAATTGCGCCTTCATCCCATTTTGTAATTCTCTGTTCACTTTTACACAAATACTTTTGTTCCATGCTTCTGCAGAAACAGCAGTCTTGTGCCTTATGCCTTTCTTATCCAGGAAATCCTGAAAATCCTGTAAAAGAAAAACTGGCTTTTCAGCTGTGAAAAGACAATCAATGTTAGCATCATGAACATTTTCAACCTTGTCACAAAACTCGTTAAACCTTTCTAAGGCTTCTTTTGGTTTCTGCAATATATATATCCACACATAATGAGAGAAATAATCCACACACACAAGATAATATCTTGCATTGCCTCTAGATGGTGCTAGAGGACCAGTCACATCAGCATACACTCGCTGAAATGCCCTGTCAACTTTGGTCGCCTTCTGGACGTCCTTCGTCATACCTGCAAGAGAAATCATGTTAGATTCAGATGCATTACAATTTATGCAATCACTTTGATCAAAAGTCAACAAATACAGTCCATCTTTCTCTCTGGCAGAAAGATACAGCTCTCCATCTTTGAAGATTTTGCAGCTTTCTCTATCATAGGACAAAGTCAGCCCTTTCTTTGTGATCTGCGAAACACTCAGCAGATTAAACTTTAAATCAGGAACCAAATACACATTGTTTATAGTCAAGTTCAGACTCTCAAGATACACAGTTCCAAACCCGGTCGCTTCCAGCTCCTGGCCATTGGCCTGTTTCACAGTGAAGCTTTGCTTCTTAAACGTTGAAAACAGATCTCTGCGCAACGTCATGTGTTGCGTGCAACCCGTGTCAAGAACAAAAGCGTTCTCCGTTGAAAATTCGGCTTTTGTTGACAGCAATGCCTTTGCAGGTTTCACCTGTGACTTGGTACGACTTTTGCCTGACGCCTCAGGCTTTGCAGAGCTCCCCTTAGCTCCTTTCTGCTGACGTGGCCTCTTACAGTTCCGCTGAAGATGCCCAGGTTGGCCACAATTGAAACAACGGACAACGTTCAAAGCAACAGCCTGTTCTTCACTTGCAGTAGCAGTGGGGGTGTCAGAACTCCGAGCTTCTCTCCCCGTCTTTGACATCTATTGCAGCAAGGCGATCTCTCTCATTGAGAACCACGGCACAAATTCTTTCCACCGTAAGATCTGCGGCAGGTAGAGAACCCAGCTGACTTGCAACGGTTTTGTAAGTCTGATTAAGGCTGTTGATAATCATGAAGCAGAATCTCTCTTCCTGTAGAGGAAAATTCCGTTGCGCCATCTGCTGGCGTAAGAATTTCATCTCTGTCAGATGCGCTTGTACATCTCCATCAGGCGCTAGCCTTAGATTGGTCAGCTTTTCAAAATGCAGCAACGCTGAAGAACCAGCATCTCTTTGATGTATTCTACGCAGCGTTTGCCAAATCTCACGCGCATATTCCAAATCCTGAATATGCACGAGTTGATCATCTGAGATACACAGAATTATGGCCGCCCTGGCTCTCACATTCTGTGAATTCCAACCTGGCGTTGGTGCAGCAGGGATGGGGTTATCAATCACCCCAAAAATCCTCTGATTCTGAAGCAGGGCTTTCATTTTTACAGACCATGAGGAATAATTGTCATTAGTCAGTGGAGGTGGGTAAGGTAAGCCTCCCCCCTTCTTGATATCCATTTTGAATCCAAGCCTCAGCTCTCACTCTCGAGCCTGTAAAATCCAAGAGTCTATTGGCTGTTCACTGTGTAGCACTTGCAGCTAAACGCAGGCTGTTTTGAAAGTCCCTCCAAGAGCAGTGAGATAGCAGACAAAACAAACGCTGTTTTTTTCAGTGTTTATTCAGCCTCTGACTGTGCCAGCCTCACTTCCGTGTTGGCTAGTAACTTTCCACTTTATTGAGGTTTCGTTGCTTAGCAACTGGACATTCCAGGCCTGAGCAGCAAACCCTTATCAATCCCAGGAATGTGAAGTATGCAGGCTGTTTCTCCGTGCTGTTTTTATCCAAAAGCAGCTTTTGTGAACCAGAGAAAAATCTATCTGCGTTCACTCTTTTAGCCCATAATGCAGCATACCCTTTGGAGTTCCGTTGCTCCTGGCTTATCAGCAAAATCGTCTGCTTTGGTGCTCAGCCGTCCTTTGTAGCTTCCATCCACATGCTACCATATCTTCCTTTATCTCCTTGCAGAGGATGAAGTACGATCCATCAACCTCTTCTGCTGCTTTCATGGATCAAAACCATCGGCTCCATGCTACCAGATGTCGGGAATCAAGCCTTTATCAGGAGAAACTGGCAACTCTCCCATGCACCCGGCTTGATCTCCTGTTGACCTCCCTGTCTGCATTTCCCCAGCAAGATCCAGGCAGAGGTTGCGATAGGCGATCCTCCTCAGCGTGAGAAGGATACACCCCTCTTTCCTGCCCCCCCTGGCCAGAGAGAAACAAGCGCACATCCCACAACCACGCCTATGAAGACCTAGAACCCATTAAGCCAGTTCTCAAAGGTGCGTTCCACCCGGGGTGACCTATGCCTTTTCTTCCCGTAATATTGCTTTTTCTCCCCTTTCCTCGTCATTTGGGCTGGTGGTAGCAATGTAAACATATCTATGTAGTCACCATTAAGTATCTTAGTCCTTTTCTTTTTCAAAAGGTGGTTACCCAAGATGAAATCAGTAGACAAGTTAGTAGAGATTTTAACATCTTCCACTAGCGCACCACCCTTCCACTCCAGGGTACCGTTAAAGGTTTTTCGGTGCCAATTGGCTCTCCTCTCATGAATCCACAGGGGGACCACAGTATCCTCTCCTTCCCCCCAGTAGCCCTCCATGGGGGCATCGCTATCACCCTCTGATGAAGAAGTACCTGTTTCATCCTCTGAATCAGACGGGTCGCTTCTCCTACTCTTCTTGGAGGTATGCTTCCTCTTAGCCTTTCTCTTTCCTCCCTTGGTACTGCTGCCCTCAGGGGCTGGGTCACCGGATGCCGATGTTAACTGTTGAGGAGGTACCTCGTCCTCTGAGGAGGACCCTGACACACCCTCAGAAGGAATGGGTTAAGATGGTGAATCCTGAAATACACTAGGAATATCGGTCACCTGCTGGTTAGAGTTAGAGCGGCCCTGTCTTGATGGTTTGGAGCCTGCCCCGGACGTGCTGGCCTTTGCAGCACTGGACTTCGACTTCTGAGCACACGAAGATTGAGATCATGTTTGAGGCCGATTGCCAGACCTGCCGGCAGCTTGTGCCGTGCTGGGAGCGGAACCTGAAGCTCCTGCGTGAAGCCGCTCACTGGGAAGGGTGTCCGGGATAAAGTCTTGTGAGGCCGCCACTGATGAGGAAGCACCAGCAGCCGCTGGCCTGCATTGCAGATAAAAAGTTTCAATAGCAGAAAAAAAATGAGCTATAGCTTGAGGGTTGCAAGGCATGGCGGGAGTTTGAGCACCACTAGGCCCTGCCTGGGGAGCCTGAGAATTAGCCCTGTTAGCCATGCCTAGACCACAGCTGGATGCAAAATAAATCACGCGTAAACAGTGAAATGTATAAGCTGGTAACTCCCTTAAAAAGGCACAGCAACCCAGAGACAGGACCACTCAAACGTAAACAGTGAAATGTATACCATAAGCAGAACTGAATTGCTTTTAAGAATTAATCCCTATGAGAACTTGACTGTAAAATAAACTTTAAATGAATTCAGAGCACCCAAATAAACCTTATGAAATACCTTGCACCTTATAGATTACTAATTAAGCCTACACTTATGAATTACCCTTGTAAGATGGCACTGAATGGATAGCCTTGAATGAATTAATCAGTATTTTAAGGCGCCCTCTGAATTGTGGTGCGCAAGTTGTGCCTCCCGCGCCACCAGAATAACAAATGATGTTAAATCAAAAGCACTTTACCATAGTTCAAATCAATTAAGTAGTTGGAATGAATTAAATGAATAAAAGTTGTAGGAATAAACTTTAAATAAAACGCAAATGACAGCAGTTGGAGCAAATTTCATTGAATTAAATGAATGAATTGGATGAATGGATTGAATAAAGTAGAAGGCTAATACCACGCAGCGATGCCGAAGAAGCTTAATCACAGCTGCACAGCTCCGAAAATAGGCATAAAGTATCCCCCAGTGGACACGACGCTGTAAGGGCAGATTGCCAGCGATGCTGGAAAGTGTAGCCCTAATCGCGCACAAAGTAACTGTGGTGGCTAACACTATGTAACCCTTAAGGTTAAAGAAACAATTGTTGTTTTTTTTAAAATATTTTTTATTAAACAGTTTTTATAACCACACAAACATAACATAAAAACAACAAATACATAAACAAACAAAAACAGAAACAAAACAAAAAACAAGTACCATTTCATATCTTAATTTCTTATACCTTTCTTCCCCGACTTCCTCGTGCCTCCCTTTTCTGTATTCCAGATTCTAATCAATTACTCAGCAAATCTTCCCTTATTTTACTTTAAATTTAAGCTAATCTTCCTTATTCTCCTTGTCTTAACCATTACTAATAGTAACCATTTACTTTCCAGTCCAACATCATTCTAACTTTCATTAATTTTGTAATATTTCTTTAGATAGTCCTTGAACTTTTTCCATTCTTCTTCCGCTGCTTCTCTTCCCTGGTTTCGGATTCTGCTCGTCATTTCTGCCAAGCCCATGTAGTCAATCACCTTCATCTGCCATTCTTCCAGTGTGGGTAGATCCTGTGTCTTCCAGTACTTTGCAATGAGTATTCTAGCTGCTGTTGTAGCATACATAAAGAAAGTTATATCCGTCTTTAACACCCCTTGGCCGACAATACCCAAGAGAAAGGCCTCTGGTTTCTTAGGGAAGGTATATTTAAATACCTTTTTAAGTTCATTATAGATCATTTCCCAGAATGCCTTAATCTTCGGGCACGTCCACCAAAGGTGAAAAAATGTGCCTTCCTTTTCTTTACATTTCCAACATTTATTATCAGGCAAATGGTAAATCTTTGCAAGCTTGACTGGGGTTATGTACCACCTATAGATCATTTTCATAATATTTTCTCTTAAGGCATTACATGCCGTGAATTTCATCCCGGTGGTCCACAACTTTTCCCAATCAGCAAACAAAATATTATGACCAATGTCCTGAGCCCATTTAATCATAGTTGATTTAACCGTTTCATCTTGTGTATTCCATTTCAGCAGCAAATTGTACATTTTTGACAAATTCTTAGTACTGGATTCTAACAATTCAGTCTCCAATTTTGATTTTTCCACCTGGAAGCCAATTTTACTGTCCAATTTAAACACTTCATTTATTTGGTGATAGTGCAACCAATCTCTCACCTTCCCTTTTAATTTCTCAAAACTCTGCAATCTCAGTTTGTCCCCTTCCTTTTCCAGAATTTCCCAATATCTTGGCCACTTCGACTCCATATTTAACTTTTTAACTGCCTTAGCTTCCATTGGCGACAGCCACCTTGGAGTTTTGTTTTCCAGCAAATCTTTGTATCTGACCCAGACATTTAATAGTGCTTTTCTGACAATATGGTTTTTCAAACTTTTATGTGCTTTAACCTTGTCATACCACAAATATGCATGCCACCCAAAAATATTGTTAAAACCTTCCAAATCCAAAATGTCTGTATTTTCAAGAAGCAGCCAATCTTTTAGCCAGCAGAAAGCTGCCGCTTCATAGTACAGTTTAAAGTCTGGCAGGGCAAACCCCCCTCTTTCCTTTGAATCCGTTAATATCTTAAATTTAATTCTGGGCTTCTTGCCCTGCCAGACAAATTTAGATATATCTTTTTGCCACTTCTTGAAACAGTCCATTTTATCCATTATTTGTAATGCTTGGAACAAAAACAACATTCTTGGCAATACATTCATTTTTATAACTGCAATTCGACCTAACAAGGAAAGCTTCAAGTTTGACCAAATCTCCAAATCTTTTTTCACTTCTGTCCAAGTTTTTTCATAATTATCTTTAAATAGGTTCACATTCTTAGCTGTCATATTTATACCCAAATATTTCACTTTTTTAACCACAGTCAACCCCGTCTCATTCTGAAACCTTTCTTTTTCAACCTGTGTTAAGTTTTTCTCCAATACCTTAGTCTTTAACTTATTCAATTTAAATCCTGCCATTTGACCAAACTCTTGAATTATTTCCAAAACTCTTTTCGTGCTAGCTTCTGGCTCTTGTAATGTAAGTACTAGGTCATCTGCAAATGCTCTCAGTTTATATTGTTTAGCTCCGACCTGAATCCCTTTAACCAGCTGGTCCCTCCTAATCATATTAAGCAAAACCTCCAGGACCGATATAAAAAGTAGTGGGGAGATAGGACACCCCTGACGTGTCCCTTTTTCAATCTTGAACTCTTCTGTGACCACATTATTTACAATTAATTTTGCTTTCTGTTCAGAGTATATTGCACCTATACCGTTTTCAAACCCTTGGCCTACCCCCATCCCCCGGAGGTTCTTCAACATAAAACTCCAAGATATATTGTCAAAGGCCTTCTCGGCATCCACAAATATCAAAACAGCCTTAGTGTTTATGTTCACTTCCAACTTCTCCAAAATGTCAATTATATTCCTTACGTTATCCGACAAATGCCTTTTCGGGAGAAAGCCCGCTTGGTCCCCATGAATCTCCTCCATCAAAACTCTTTTCAATCTCTTTGCTAAAATATCAGCAAAGATTTTGTAATCCACATTTAGTAACGAGATGGGTCGGTAGTTCTTAAGTTGAGTCTTTTCAGTCTCTGTCTTTGGTATAAGTGTGATGTAGGCCTCCCTCCACGTATCGGGTGCCCTCCTCCCCTCCATGATCTCGTTGCAGACTTCCTTCAAAGGTTGTATCAACCCTTCCTTCAAAACTTTGTAATATTTGGAAGTCAGTCCATCCGGTCCAGGAGATTTGCCCAACGTCATGCTTTGAATGGCATCTTCTATTTCTTGTGCTGATATCTCCTGGTTCAAAATTGTCTTACTTTCCTGCGAAATCTTTTTCAGCCCATTTTTCTCGAGGAATTGTTGTATATCCATTTCTTTCTGCGGCCCTTGTGTGTACAGTTGTCTAAAGTAGCTCTGAAAACAGTTCCTAATTTCCGCTGGGTTACATATGTTCTTTCCTTCCACTTCTATGTTTGTTACCGTGTTGAGTTTTTGTCTCTTCTTTATTTGCCAAGCCAATAACTTGCCACATTTATCTGCAGATTCAAAAGTCTTTTGTCTCATTTGTTTAATTTTCCATTCTATTTCTTGATTCATCAGTTCCATGTATTGTGTTTGATATAATTTAATTTCTCTTAAAATCTCTTGCGATTTTGGCTTCAATCTTAGTTTCCTTTCCCCTTCTTTTATCTTTTCCAAGATTTTCTCTTTCCTCTCATTTTGCTTTCTTTTCTTTAATGTATTTTGTTGTATCAAAAACCCTCTCGTCACGGCTTTACTTGCGTCCCATACTATTCTTTTTTCTACTTTAGTCCTTAAGTTAATTTCAAAATAATCTTTCAAAGTTTTTTGGGCCTTCTTACAAATCTCCTCGTCTCTAAATAAGGTGTCATTCATTCTCCATCTGAAGGAGCCAGTTGTTGTTTGCTTCATCACCATCTTTACTGCGTTATGGTCGGAGAAGGTTTTTGGGCAGATTTCCACTTTCTTTATGTTCGACGCCATACTGCTAGTCACCCAAATTTGGTCAATCCGTGTCCATGTCATTTTGGCTTCAGAAAAGAAGGTTCCCTCTCTTTCTAATGGGTGTTTTGTTCTCCAAATGTCAATCAAGTCCATATTGTCAGTCATTTCAAAGAAAGTTTTTGGTAGTCTTCCGTCTTTTGTAACTACCTGTCTTTGTGCTTTGTCCATATTTGTTGAAACTACTCCATTCATGTCACCCATCATAATTAAATTGTAATCCATGTAGTCCATCAAAGTCTCATGCAACTTCTTAAAGAATTCAGCTTTCCCTTCATTTGGTGCATAAATTCCCACTATCAAAAACTTTTCTCCTTGAGATTGAATTTCAATTGCCAAATATCTTCCTTGGTCATCTTTAAAAATTTGTTTCGGTTGCAAATTTTCCTTTGCATAAATCACCACTCCTCTCTTTTTTACTCTGTCTGAAGATATAAATTCTTGTCCCAATCTTTTATTTATTAATAATTTTCTATGTGCTCTTGTCACATGAGTCTCTTGTAAACAAATCAAGTCCAATTGGTCTTTCTTTAAAGCATGAAATATATTTTTTCTTTTTCTGGGAATATTTAAACCGTTACAATTCCAGGTTAAAAGTTGCAGAGCCATGATGGGGTTATTTACTCTTTCCTCCTACAGCTCCCAGTTGTTGTTCCTCTTTTGTCGGTGGTTCCGTATCCGTATCTAGTGGTCCCTTGCTTGAAGGATGCCCTTGTCCTGGAAACGTCTCTTTCTGTAGGTCTTCTTCGTGTTCTCCTAAGAACTTGTCTTTATCACTCACTGTCTTTATTCTTCTTTTCTTCCCCTTGTATTTAAAAGACAAGCCTTGGGGAAACTCCCACCTGAATGGTATGTAGTTCCTTTTCAGCAGTGTCACCAAGTCCTTGTAAAAACCTCTTGCATCCAAAATACTTTTGGGAATATCTTTAAAAATCTCAATGTGAAAATCTTCAATTTGAAGGGTTGTTTGATAGTGCAGGTTCAGTATTTTGTCTCTCTCCTCCTTTGATCTTAAAGTTATTAAGCAATCTCTGGGTCTGTTCTTCCTCTGCCTTGTTCCCAGTCTAAATGCACTCTCTATCTTAAATTCTTCCTTATCCAGCTCCTGCTTCCAAAAGTCAGAGAATTCTTTTGTCAAGTAATCCACCAAGTTGTCTCCTTCCTTTTCCGGCACAAGTCTGATCCTTAGGTTCCTCTCCTTGCGTTGCATATCCTGCATAGAGAGTGCTAGCTCGTACTCATCTAGTTTCCTGTACACCGGTGGAAACTTTTCCTCGGCAGCAGTTGCAATTTCTTTAGCTTCCTCAGCTATCTTTCGTGTTGTAGATGAATCTTCCAGTAGTTTCCCAATTGCTTCTGCATTAGAGTTCACTTTGTTCCCAAGGTCAGTTATACTTTTTGTATTTAAATCAATTTTCCCAGAGATTTCTTCAATTTTCTTATTTGTTTCAGCGCCTTGCTTTTTTAGTTCCTCCAAAGAGTCATTTATTTTCCCCAATGCCTTAGCAAATGCTTCTTCTGAAGACATTATTTTCACTTTTGCCTTTGAGACAGCTGCAGTTCCAGAGGCTCCTGATACAGAGGCCCTTCTTTGCATAGAAAGATCGACTTTGTATTGTCTACCAGATCTCAAGGTTGTTTCTTGTGAGTCCTCTTTCTCTTTACCATCTGCCATAACAAAGTCTTTCACTCAAGGTCATTCCCACACTCTTAAGCTGTCAGAAAAAAAAAAAATTCTCAAGTTTTAAGCTCCACTTGTTGCTGAAACTATTCACAAGTCCTCTAGAGGGCGTAAAGTCAATTCTTTGCCTTCAAGTTGGTCCCACACCTTCCAAAAAACAAACAAAAGCCCTCCTAGTCCCTTTCAGTTATTCTTTTTTCTTTTTAAAAGATCCAGATCAATAGTGTCCTGCAAGTAACTTTACTGTGCAACAAAATAAAGTATTTCAAGTTGAGAGTAGCCAAAGTCAATATTACAGTTACTTTTTAACCTTCTTGTAGCGACAGTCCTTAGCCGGTTCCTTTTCTCCGGCAGTCCGACCCCCAGGTAAAGGAGCAGCGGTAAACAGTTCAATTTCTTTTAAGCAGGCAGGAAAGCACTTTAAAGTCTTCTTCCCCCCCCCTCCTGCCTTCGGGGGAGGGAGTTCTTTGCTTGGTGGTGGATTTCTTAGTTCGCACAACTCTCCTGTCAAAAAGTTACAGCTTGAATGCCTTTCGCTTTGATCTTGCTACAGAACGGAAAGCAGACTTCCTTTTTAGTACTTGTCCGTCTCGGTGCCCAATTTCTTTAATTTTAACGTCCAATTATATTTTAAAGTTCAATCCTACTCACGGAAAATTGTTCTTTTTAATCCAAATTCACCGGAAGAAACAATTGAATGGCAGGCAGAGAGTTGCCTCACTTAAAATGGCCCCTATAGAGCGACCACGTGGTCCGTTCGAAATGGCGGCCGCAAGCGTCTGCAACCTAGGCAACCGCCAGTGCTCCACTCAGCACACACAACCCCTGAACATTGCAACTGCTAGAGCAACCAGTAAAAGAACCCCGGAAGCAAGGAAAAAATTTGAAAGCCGCTTGTAAAAAGCCCCCTTTTGATCCCCGGCATGTGTTTTTAAGCTCCTGCGTTACGCAGGGAAACAGAGATGTTACCGTAGCAGCGCTAATCACAGCTGGCCTCACTCCCAGATAAGCGGAACCCCTTCAGCCACTAGCCAGCCCGATGGGCTAAAAGCTACCTAAGAGCGAGTGCGATCGGAAAAGTGCAGCACCTCCGCCAGCCCCCGGTGCGCCCCGGCACCGTTTAAAACCGCACTAGGTCTTTCGAGCCCGTAGGCCCCCCCCCGCCACTTGCTATCTCCGATCTTTCCAACCTTCCGTGAGCGCTGCCGCAGCTCACAACCGTGAATCCGATGTTCGAGTCCTTGCAACTGGGAAGCGAGGTAGTAGGGCGATCCCAGGAGGGCAAAGGGTAGACAGCTGCGTTGACCCTGGACTTAATGAAGCACAGTGGACCAACACCAGCTGATGACATGGCTCCCCAAATCAACACAGACTGTGGAAACTTCACACTGGACTTCAAGCATCTGGCATTGTGTGCCTCCCATTCTTCCTCCAGACTCTAGGTCCTTGGTTTCCAAATGAGATGCAAAAGTTGCTCTCATCAGAAAAGAGGACTTGGGACCACTGAGCAACAGACCAGTTCTTTTTTTCTTTAGTCCAGGTAAGACGCTTCTGACATCGTTTCTTGCTCAGGAGCGGCTTGACAAGAGGAATACAACATTTGAAGCCCATCTCCAGGATCCATCTGTGTGTGGTGGCTCTTGATACACTAACTCCAGCCTCAGTCCACTCCTTGTGAAAGTCCCCAACACGTTTGAATGGTCTTTTCCTGACAATTCTCTCCAGGCTGTGGTCATCCCTGCTGCTTGTGCACCTTTTTCTTCCACACTTTTCCCTTCTGCATAACTTTCCATTAATGTGCTTCGATACAGCACTTTGGGAACATCCAACTTCTTCTGCAATTACCCTTTGAGGCTTTCCCTCCTTATGGAGGGTCTCAATGATGGCTTTCTGCAAAACTGTCAGGTCAGCAGCCTTCCCCATGATTGTGCTTCCTACTGAACCAGATTGAGAGACCATTTAAAGGCTCAGGAAGCCATTGCAGGTGTTATGAATTGAATAGCTACTGCACCTTTTCACAATATTCTAATTTTATGAGATTGTTAATTTGGGGTTTTCATCACAATTATAACAAATAAAGGCTTAACATATCTCGCTTTGCATGTTGTGAGTCTATCTCATATATTAGTTTCGCCTTTTAAGTTGAATTACTGAATTACTGAATTAAATGAACTTTTCCATGATATTCTAATTTTTCGAGTTCCACCTGTATCTGCTTGAGCATCAGCAGCACATTGGGGAGGCGGGGAGAGACGCACTGCTTATGATTGCCAGCCATGAAAAGTGAGATAAACAAGTTTTAAGGAATTGTTTCTAGGGGATATCCTCCACCACTACTCCCAGCACAGCAGAGAACATTTGTGTTTTTTTTAAATGATATTTATTCAGAATTTCGTCAATACATAAAAGATCCCCAACCCTAGCCCAAAAAAGAAAAAATAGAAAAAAGAATAAAAAGAAAAAATACAAATCTCCAATTACAGTTTTTCATTTGCTTAGTTCTTGAACCTCCTCACACCTCCCTTTTTGTATTCTAGTTTAGTTCGTTATTTCAGCAAATTCTTCCCATATTTCTCAATCTTAATTTATATAGTTAATCTCCACATTCTATCTTATATTATTAAGCAACATTCCCTTTCCCTCTTTTAAAATCTATTATTCAATTTACCTTACCCCATTCAACCTTATCTTATGTTAAAATTCTTAAAATTTCAAAAACACAACATATTCATACATTTTTCTTTAAAAACATTTCTACTAAAGCCAATTTAGTTCCTTTCCGGCAAATCCCTCAAATTTCAATAATATTGCATTAATTCCAAAATTAACATAAACAATTTCTAATTTTCATCCAACGTCCCTTCATCCTGGTTTTGGGTCATATCAGTCCTTTCTGTCCATTACTTAGTCCATCAATCCGGTGTTCTGATGTCCGAGGCTCTTAAGTCTCTTCTAGGCCCCTTCTGCAGATTTTTTTGTTCTTGTTTGTACTTACACAGTTCTTTGAATGTTGCTAGTTTCTGGGGGAGTGGGTCTCTGGAGGGTTCCATCCTGTAATAATTTCCATTTTTCTTCATCTGATTGTCTCCTTCCCCCCAGTTCCACTCCCCATCCTCATCTTTATAGTCCAAAAAGTATTTGTCCAAGTAGTTGATCACCTGTTTCAGAGTCCCACTAGAGTAGAGAATTTCCTTAACTTCAAATGCTTCCCAGCACTCTCCAAATTCCATCATCCAAGGCAAAAGCTTTTGTTCCTGTAGAACTTTGGGTCTTACCATTTGTGTAGTATAGGAAATAACTGCTGCCTCTTCCTTCTCCGTCTGCCCTTGAACTTGCTTTGTCAAGCCGGATTCCTGAGTTGATCGCTGTGTAACTTCTTTATCCTTGGTCCCTGTTAAATCATATTCACTGGCCACAGCACTCATAAGGTCTAATTTTTCATTCATCAGGCTCATTTTCCCAGACAGCTGCTCAAGGAGAGCATTAGTCCTGTCAAGGGCAGACACCAAACCTTCCTGCCAAAACATTCCTGTTCAAAAACAAAGTCAGACGGCTGTTCCCACGGTCCAAAGCCTCACATATGTTAGCTGAGACCACAAACTGACAAGCTCCCTCTAGGGGACACAGTTTCTATTTGTATCCATTTTTCCGGAAAGTATCAAACAAAGAAGTTACTTTCGATTTCAAAGTCCCTTCAGTTTCTAATACTTTGTTTCTTTAAAGCAAAAAAGCAGAAGGTGGCGTTGAAGTTAGTTTGTTTCTCTTTTCTTTTCTTTTTCCCTATCTGTCAAAGTTCTCCACTTTCAATCGATGGACGTCTCAAACAATTCTGTCCCGATACCCCGTCCCCAGGTTTGGGACGGTAGAAACTTATATTCCTTCTCTCACTTCCTGCAGGATTAAACAGTCAAATTCCCCCCCCCCTTTTCCTGCTTCCAAGGGGGGTTTTGTTGATTATAGGTGCAGGAAAATTCCAACTTTAAAAAGACTTTTTAAGCTATTAGATTGCAAGGTCTTTGCTTCAATCCGTATACAAAAACGGGAGGTGGACTTCCTGTTTACACCTTCCCGCTTTGTGCCTAATTCATAAAATTTATAAGTTCTTAATCCAATTCTCCGTTTTTACTCACGGGTACTTGATTTAGAGTCCAAATGTCATCAGGAAAAAGTCAGCGCTCTCCGGCGATGGCTGCGCGGCTTCCCTCCATGGAAATAGCGATTGGTTCGATGCACCGCGCTGCTCACCCCACTTCACTCCGGAGCCCCAAAAATGGGTTTCCTCGTGAGTAGGGGAGGCGCTCTTGGTGCTCTGCTGAACCCCACGGTCCCAGGCTTCCTCCGCCTGGGATTTCTAACGGGCCCCCGCCTTCGCCGCGGCGGGAAGCCCCAATTTCCAAGGAGCCCGTTCCTCCAGTCGGAGGAACTCCGCCATTCGCCGATGGCGCCAACCCGGAAGTCCTCAGCAGAGAACATTTGGTGCAGCTATATTATGGAAATGAACACAAAGTATTTCCACAAAGAATCGAAGACCTGGCACTTTTCAGCTATGAAATCTTAAGGATCTAAAGGATATCCATGTTAACATTAAAACAACACACAACAATTAAAACTTGCATTGAGTTTATGAATTCACATCCACACATTGGTCATTTAAGAAGTGTGGGGAAAATACGCTAATGGACTGAAGGGACTGTGAGCTATATGAAATTCTGTACAACATTTAGAAATATAAAAAGAGATGATTACACTTCACAAAGAAGTCCAAGTGATCTAGGCACCAAACATCATAGACTTGGAAGGGACCTAGGAGTACTCTCTAATCCATTCTTCCCCAAGCTGTACCCACCAACCCTAGTCAGCACAACCAATGGTCAGGGGTGATGTGCTTGGAATCCAAAAACATCAGGTGAATGAAAGGCCAATTTGGGGAAGGATGCTTTAATCCAGGTGCGGGGACCCTATGGGCTTCCAGATGTTGCTGAACTACAACTCCCATCAGTCCTCATCAAGCATGTTCAATCGCCAGGGAAGATGTGATTAGTAGTTTAGCAACATCTAGATACAAAGCTTTCCCACACCTGCTCTAATTTAAACCCCATGCTCCATGCAGGACTCAGGATGCAACTACAGCATCTCCAACAAATGGCTTCCCAGCCTCTCTTTAAGTAGCTCCAGCATAAGAGAGTCCACCACCTCCCATTACAGTCTAGCAGTCATTGTGGTCAAGCAGCAAATACCATTAGGACATTTCTCCTGAAGTTTAACTGAAATCTACTTCCTGGCCATTCCCATTGTTTGGTTCTAGTCCTGCCTAGGGAAAAACAGAGAACAATACCTCTCTATCTCGAATGGGCTCTTGATATATTTGAAGACCACAATAATTTCTTCCCTTAATCTCCTCTTTTCCAGGCTAAACATATCAAGCTCCTTCCCCTGTTCCTCAGAGAACTTTGTTACCATAATTCACTCTATCTAGGGAGATAGATGAGAAAACTTTTAAAAGCATCACCAAAACAGCCTTTGTTAGGGGAAAGTTTTTGTTAAAGGTAAAGGTACCCCTGCCCGTACGGGCCAGTCGTGTCCGACTCTGGGGTTGCGCGCCCATCTCGCTTAAGAGGCCGGGGGCCAGCGCTGTCCGAAGACACTTCCGGGTCACGTGGCCAGGGTGACAAGCTGCATCTGGCGAGCCAGTGCAGCACACGGAAACGCCGTTTACCTTCCCGCTAGTAAGCGGTCCCTATTTATCTATTTGCACCCGGGGGTGTTTCCGAACTGCTAGGTTGGCAGGCGCTGGGACCGAGCAACGGGAGCGCACCCCGCCGCGGGGATTCGAACTGCCGACCTGACGATCGGCAAGTCCTAGGTGCTGGGTTTTACCCACAGCGCCACCCGCTTTTTTTAAAAAAAGTTTTTGTTAGCTTTTGTTAAATTAAACCACAAAATTAGACTCCATGGGTCTTCAATTGTTCATCTCCATGGTTCAATCACAAGTAACTTCAAAACCTTCCATTGCAAACATCACTTTCAAACTCCAGTGTGTAACCTAAGGTGGAAGGCAGAGCTGAAAACAGTAAATGTATTAGCAAGAAGATTGCCTTTAACATTAGTAGCCATGTCATCTGAGCTAGTAGTGGTCAGGAAATAAATGTGGTCCACTAGAGGACCACATTGGCCAATTTCTAATGGATCATCTTGTCGGGCTCTCCGCTCGGCCAAGCTGATAAAGCTCATCTTCTGGAATCGTCTCCAACGTTAATTAACGACCTGAGCCTTTGATGAGGCCTCAGGCGCATTCCCGTTCAGCAGAGTTTCCAGCGCAGGGAGGTGATGAGATTTATGGCTACATCACTATGCTTTATTTCTTACTACGCAGACAGTAAAGAAATATCCATCCTCTCTCTATGAAAGCAGAGAGCAACTCAACAACAAAGGAGCAAAGGAACAGGAAACCAGTAAACATCACATCCGTCTTCCGTCTCCCGTGAGACTTCCAACAGCCTGGAATATCCCTGGAATGTAAACAGAGCCTTGCAACTCCAAAGCACTGCTCAGTGGCAAACAGAAACTAACATCCTCCCCCTTTCTGTGAACACCACTGGGCAGTGTGTCAGTACTATCTCAGTACAAACCCAATATCTGTACATAGGTACAGTGTTGATCCTTCGAAACAACTTTGGACAATAAATCAGCAGGAATTTCATTACCTGGCATGTAGGACACTGTTACGAATCCTTTCTGAACACATTCTCTAGCATGTTGCAGCTGCAATTGCAAGTGCTTCGTGCTTTGCTTACAACCTTCAGAAGTCAGCAAAGCCAAACATGCTTTGTTGTCCTGATAAACCTGGATTGGACACTTTACAGGAATTCTCATATCTTTACACAATTGTAACAACCATTCACAATCCACAAGTGATTAAGACAGTGCATTCAGTTCAGCTTCACAAGAATTAAAGCTTACTGTTGTTTGCTTCTTGCACGACCAATCAAATAGACCCTGGTTGTACATATAGCAAACTCCAGACGTGCTTTTCCTGTCTGTAGTGTCACTTCCCAAACTTGCATCAGCAAATATTTCAAGACCTCCAGACTTCTGATTGTTAAACCTCAGTCTGTAATGCATAGTGCCTTTCAAATAGCGTGCTATGCGTTTCAGAGCTTTCCAATCCTTAACCGTAGGATAGTTGACTTGTCTGCTTAGCAAGTTATAGCTAACTGCAGTGTCAGGTCTTGAACATCTGGCAATGAAGTTTAGTTTGCCTAGCACACTGGTACAGTGTAGTGTCAGAAAATAATAATAATAATAATAATAATAATAATAATAATAATAATAATAATAATTATTTATTATTTATACCCCGCCCATCTGGCTGGGCCTCCCCAGCCACTCTGGGCGGCTTCCATAAAAACCAAAAATACAGTAAAATATCACACGTTAAAAACTTCCCTGAACAGGGCTGCCTTAAGATATCTTCTGAATGTCAGGTAGTTGTTTATCGCTTTGACATCTGCTGGAAGGGCGTTCCACAGGGCGGGCGCCACTACCGAGAAGGCCCTCTGCCTGGTTCCCTGTAGCTTTGCTTCTCGCAATGAGGGAACCGCCAGAAGGCCCTCAGCGCTGGACCTCAGCGTCCGGGCAGAATGATGGGGGTGGAGAAAATGCTTCTTCAGTGTCATCTACCTGATAACCTGTTGTCATCGGTGTGTCTACAGGGTTAGCATCCATCAGGTTTAGTTTGCTTAACACATCAGCAATTTTCTGTGACTGGTGTACTAGAATATTACCAACTTGGTCTCTCTCTATTTCCAGAGATAGGTAGTTGGTTACCTCACCAAGATCTTTTATGTCAAAGTGCTCTTTCAGTTGAGCTAGGGCGCTATTTTACATTTTAACATCCTTCCAAAAGAAAAGAATATCATCAACATAAAACAAGCAATACAGCTTCTTTTGCCCTTCCTCTTTGACAAATACACATGGATCAGCTTTACCTTGCTGAAAACCTAGAGAAAACAACACTTCAGTGAGTTTAGAGTGCCAGCATCATGCACTTTGCTTGAGACCATATAGGGACTTCTTTGTTAGTTTCTGTTTCTCACTGAGCAGCTGCGTGGAGTCACAGGACTCTGTTTACATTCCTGGGATTCCATACTATTGGAGTCTCACGGGAAAGGAGACGGGATGTGACGTTAGTGGTTTCCTGTTTCCTTTGTTCCTTTGTTTCAGTTGCTCTCTGCTTTCATAGAGAGAGGATGTCATTTCTGTTCTGCGTAGCCTAGAAATAAAACTCTTTAAAATGTAGCTCATACTGTCTCATCCTTCCCTGTGCTGGTAACCCTGCTGGATAAAAATGTGCCTTGGAGCCTTATCAAAGGCTCAGGTCATTAAACAG
The DNA here is from genome assembly GCF_027172205.1 of Podarcis raffonei. Classification (NCBI taxonomy): domain Eukaryota; kingdom Metazoa; phylum Chordata; class Lepidosauria; order Squamata; family Lacertidae; genus Podarcis; species Podarcis raffonei. The sequence continues at coordinate 17,605,699 of NC_070620.1, read as the reverse complement.
GTCGGAGGCGATTTCAAAGGCTCGGCTCGGAGGAAGGTGAGGCCTTATCGGCTTGGCCGAATGGAGTTCTAACATTCTTCAGAAAACAAACAAATCCCTGTTTTACCTTTACGCCATCAGGTGGAAACATATAAAATGATTCACCTAAGGTTCTGTACAAAAATGCTGTATTCACATCATGATGAGAAACATGTAGATTCTCTTCTGCAGCAAGTTTGAGCATAAGTCTAATGCTCTCATATCTCACGGTGGGTGAGTAGGTCTCGTGATAGTCTTCTCCTGGTACCTGTGAAAAACCTCTGGCTACCAATCTGACTTTTTGTCTGACTACCTTGCCATTTTGATCTGTCTTTGCTTTGAAGACCCATTTGCTGTCAAGCAGTTTCATCCCTGGAACTGTCGGAACTAGCTCCCATGTTTTGTTCCACTCTAAGGAATCAAGCTCACCCTTCATGGCGGTTAACCATGGCTCAGCATCCTTCGAGTCCAAAGCCTGGATCTCTTGGAAGCTTGAAGGATCAAATACCTTCTTGGAGCTATTAACAGCAGTTACAGCTTTTGCTGCTTTAGCAAATTCATCAGCAAATCTCTTTGGAGGTCTTCCTTTTGTGGCTCTTTCAGACCTGCGAATTAGACATAAGTCTTCAACGCTCTCCTCTTCTTTCTTAGGAGAAAAGTGGCCTATAGTGAACAGTGGTTCCTCCAATTCTCGATCAGAGCCTTCAGAGGGTCGCAGAGAGACCTTAGCACTCTTGAAATCCTCTGAACCATCTGATTCAGTTTCAGTTTCAGAATCAGAACCTTCATCAGTGGGTGTGTGGTTTTGCTGCTGCTTATCCTCAAGTCTCTTCACTGTCATCAGGATTACATTGGAAAATTCCCACATTCTCCCACCACTTGGCATTGTACTCAACACTTCTAGCGAACCTAACTGTGTTAGTATCAGTCATCATTACTCTGTAAGAACCTTTCTGATATCCTAGAAAGATACCATGCAAACCATGTTTGCCTAACTTGGAGCTTTGTGGTGTGTGAACCCACATGTCAGAACCAAAAATTCTCATGTGCTTGATGTATGGTTTCTTGCCAAACATCTTTTCATAGGGATACAACCCATCGGTGATGACAATCTGTGATTATAGGTGTAAACAAAACAACCGAGCACTTCTGCCCAATAACTCTCTGGAAGATTGGCATCATGCAGCAAGTTTTCAAGCCTTGAAGCAACGTTTGGCTTTCCCTTTCACAAAGTCCATTCATCCAAGAAGACCATGGACTTGAAAGGTCATGTTGAATTCCTTTCTCAGTCAGAAAAGTTTCAAACTGCTGAGAAGTTAATTCTCCCCCTCGATCTATAAATAAACACTTGACCTGTTTACCATGCACATTTTCCAACCAAGCACAGAATTCCTTGAACCTAGGAAATGCTTCTGATTTCTGCTTGAGATTGAACACATGAATATACCTGGAAAATGAATCAATAAGGACCATAAAGTACCTGGCTCCACCCAAAGAGGGTGTTAGTGGACCAATGAGATCAGCATGCACTACCTGGTATGGTTCTGTAGCTTGTCTACTAGACACCTTACCTTTTGCGGCCATTTTGACCTTGTTTGCTGCGCATGCCTTACACTTCATGTGGTACCTGCAGGGTTTAATAGTCATACCTTCAACTAAGGCAGGCATTTTGGAAACTGCCTGAAAGTTTAAATGACCAAGTTTCCTGTGATAATCATGAATACATCCTGCATGCAAAACCTTGTTAGTATCTGCAATACAACAAGTTTTATCCTGCACAACATCAACAGAATCATCATAATGCAATACAAACAACGGATCAACATAATCAGCATGCAATACATAGTCATCTTTCTTGGTGATGGTGCACTTCCTCTTCTTGAAGGAAACATCTATGTTCTGTTCAGTCAGCTGCGAGACGCTCAGTAGGTTGTGTGCAGCATCTGGAACAAAAAGAACGTTGCATATTGATGCATCCAAACTGTGAAGAACAACCGTTCCATAGCCTTGACTGGAGATCGTGTGGTCATCTGCTTGGTGAATCACACCTTCCTGCAGAGTAAAGGACACGAACAGGTGTTTGTCTTTGCAGATGTGCCGGGTCGCTCCTCAGTCGATGATGACGTCTTCTGGACCTTTGGAGTGTAGCGTGAGACCATGCCCTTGTGTTTCGTTGTCCTGGACTTCTGATCTTTGTCTTTCCTTTCCGCTGCTCTGTTGCTTTGGGATGTTTACAATCCCTCTTCATGTGGCCTAGACGTCCACACGACTAGCATTTCACTGCCTTCAAAGCTTTGGCGCCATCTAGTGGTTGCACTGCATTCTGGGATGATGTCTGTGAGGACTTCCCCTTTGTGGTGGAAACCGACGCCTCCAGTACAGCTCTCGGTGCCGTCTTGTCTCAGCAGTACGGACCTGATGCGCCACTCTTACCCTGCGCCTTCTATTCCTGCCAGCTCTTTCCAGCGGAGCGTAACTATACTGTATGGGAGCGGGAACTACTGGCCATCAAGGTGGCTTTTGAGGTCTGGCGCCACCATCTTGAGGGGGCACGACACCCGGTGGAGGTGAGAACCGACCACTGGAACCTGGAGTACCTCCAGACCACCCACAAGCTGAACCAAAGGCAGATCCGGTGGGCGTTGTTCTTTTCTCGGTTCCAGTTCCGGATCCGCTACATCCCTAGCTCCCAAAACCAGAAGGCGGATGCCCTGTCCCGGAAACCTGAAGACAACGCAGACACGGTACAGCAGGCAGTGCCCACCACGATCCTACCACCGGCTGCATTCCTGGCCACCCAGGAGGCTGAGCCACTGCAGACTCGGGTGCGGGAACAGCAGCGGGTCAACGCTTGGGCCCAGGAACATCTCCGGGAACTCGCCGAAGGGTCATGCCCTCAGTATCCGGGGCTGGTCTTGCATCAGGGCCTTCTGCTGCACCACGGTCGCCTGTACATCCCGCCAGGGCCACTGCGGGCTGAGGTACTCCGGATGACCCACGATGCTCCAGCAGCGGGGCACTTTGGGGGGTATCGGACCACCCATCTGGTAAGCCGTGAGTTTTGGTGGCCCCGCCTGAAGGCTGACGTGGCTCGCTACGTCGCTGGTTGTGATGTCTGCCGGCGGGCCAAGGGCCCTACCGGGCGACCCCCCGGCCTACTTCAGCCTTTGCCAGTCCCACCACGTCCTTGGCACACGGTTTCACTGGACTTTGTAGTGGACTTACCCCCATCTCGTGGCTGTACCTGCCTTCTAGTTTTCTCCGACCATTTCACGAAGATGGTGCACTGTGCCCCCTGTCCATCTGCACCCACAGCTAAGGACACCGCTCAGCTGTACCTTCAGCATGTCTTCCGCCTGCATGGCCTACCTCAGCGTGTGGTGTCCGACCGGGGCGTTCAGTTCACATCCCGGTTCTGGCGAGCATTGCACCAGACCCTCGGGATAGAGGTCTGTCTCTCATCAGCCTACCACCCACAGACCGATGGCCAGACGGAACGGGCGAACGCGGTGCTGGAGCAGTACCTCCGGTGTTAATGCAGCTACCAGCAGGATGACTGGGTCGACCACCTAGCATTGGCGGAGTTCGCCTACAACAACACGGTGAATGCGTCCACCCAGCAGACCCCATTCCAGGCCAGTTACGGTTATCATCCACGGCTGTTTCCAGATGTGCTGCCGGCATCCGCGGTCCCTGCGGTGACGGAGTGGCTTCAGGAGCTCCAGTCCCAGCAACAGCTCTTGATGGAGCAACTGCGCCAGGCCAAGGAGGCGTACAAGGCCCAGGCTGACCGCCACCGCCAGGTGGGGCCGGAACTTCGCGTCGGTGACCTGGTATGGCTCTCCACTCGCCACCTCCACCCCTCTCGACCTTCGCGGAAGTTGGACACCCGTTTCACTGGCCCGTTTCCGATAGTGGACCAAGTCTCACCTGTGGCATTCCGTCTCCGGTTGCCCGCAACCCTGAAGGTTCACCCGGTCTTCCACAGGTCCCTTCTGAGTCCGGTAGCCCCACCCGATGAGTTCCACCCAAACCGTCCTCGACCGCAGCCAGTTTTGGTCCAGGGGGAGCCTGAGTACGAGGTGGAACGCATTCTGGACTCCCAATACCGCAGGGGAAAGCTGCAGTATCTCATAGACTGGAAGGGGTATGGACCGGAGGACCGTTCCTGGGAACCAGCAGCCAACGTCCACGCGCCTGCCTGCCTCCGAGATTTCCATGCGGCGTACCCCAGCAAGCCGGGTCCAGACCCTCGATTGAGGGGGGGGGCCTGGGAGGAGGGATGGTGTGATGGCCTGGGAATCCGATTCAGAGAGTGAATCGGAGGAATCCCAGCCTGCACAGGAGTCCCCGCCTCCAGGGCCGGCTGAACTAGGGCAGGGCCTTGATGCTGAGGAGACTGCACCTGTGCCGGATCCTCAGGAGCAGGCACCAGGTGAATCCATTCTGGTTCCAGAGGTGGTTGAGGACTCAGTGCCTACAGGTGAATCTCCCCCTGGGCCCAGTAACCCTTCAGCCTCTCCTGAACTGCAGAGGCTTAGGGCAGAGAGGTGAAGGGAACTGGTTTCTCCCAGGAGGAGTGCTCGCCTTAAGGCCAGGAGAGGCGGGGCTCCTGGGGGCCGGGACCGCCCCTGGCCTCAGAGAAGATAAAGGCCAGTCAGCCCGGTCCCAGGTTGCGGGAGCAACATCGTCATTGAAGAGCTGTTTCGGCCAGCATCCAGTCCTGTTCCTTCAGTGTTCCTGTTCCCCACCCGGCTTCCTGCTTCTGATCTTCGAGTGTTCCTGTCCCCGCCCGGCTCCCTGCTTCGGACCTCGCCTCGCACCTTGTGAACTATTTCCAGGCTAGTGACTCAGGACTGAACTTTGACTACGGTATCAGTAACCTTCCCCCCGGGACCAGCACACTTGCCTTCTCTGCCACTTGCGTTTTGCTTTGCTGACACTGCTTGAAGGATTTGGAAAAGGGGGTATTTTATTTAATTCTTTCAGGGTTGGGGTGGCTGGCTTAGGGTGGGGGTGGTCAGTGTAGGGGGGGCGGGCGCTCCTGGCGCCTGGCTACTTGGAGGGAGACTGCTTTGGGCTCCGTTGGAGCACACTAAGTCTGTGGCTCTCTGTTTTCTTGCTGGCTTTTATTTTGGTTACAGGGCAGAGCTGGGATGTTGCTGGAATAGGATTGAAATTTGTGCATGCTTGGTGTGCTATTCCTCTGCATTACTGAGAGTGCCTGAGTCATCCCTGTTTTGGCGGGAAGGCTCCATTTTGGAGACACGTGACAAGAGGGGCTGTAGCCATCTTGTCTGACCTGGCTCAGGGTGGTCTGCCATTTTGTTTGCCCTGTTGGGGTGTGCGTGGCTCTGTTCTTTTGCGTGCCTGCATTTTGTGTGCTTAAGGGTGCTAATTATTTTGAATTATTTAGGGGTTTGTTGTTGTTGTTTATAGTGCCACCTGGTGGTGTTTGGTGGTAATTGCAAGCAAAAATTTATTATTGTTATTATTTAAATTTTCTATTTGGCTGTGAATATTCTTTAAGGCCATTCGAACTTGTTTAGTGGTTCATTTGGGACGTGGTGTTTAGTTTTGTATTTATTTAATTTTCCCCTAACCCTCGCCCCATAGGACGCACCAGCCCATAGGACGCACCTAGTTTTTTGGGGGAGAAATAAAGAAAAAAAAATTCCCCCAAGTGCTGGGCTGGGGCTGGGGAAGCCCGAGCTTCCCCCAACCCCAGCCCCCAGAACAGGCTGCTATCCGCTAGCCGTGGGAGAGCCGCGCGACTTCGCGTGGCTCTCCCACGGCTAGCGGAGCGCTGCGCGAAGCCCGAAGCTTGGGGCATGCTGAGCTCAGCGCGCCCCAAGTTTCTGGGTGCAGGCAAGCTCCCCGCTAGCCATGGGACAGCTGCGTCTCCCACAGTTAGCGGATAGGTTCCTGAAGCCTGGAGAGCGAGAGGGGTCGGTGCGCACCGATCCTCCTCGCTCTCCAGGCTTCAGCGAAAGCCTGCATTCGCCCCATAGGACGCACACACATTTCCCCTTCATTTTTGGAGGGGGAAAAGTGCATCCTATAGGGCGAAAAATATGGTAGATAGATAGATAGATAGATATAGATATAAATTTAATCCCCCCCTTTAATTTATTAGCAACCAGGCTGTAGGGTGGCTCAGTAGTGGGGATTCGCTGAGCTTGCAAAAAATTCCTCATAATTTAATTGTGCATTAATTCTCTGTTGTTTGGCTTAAGGGCACGGGTGCCATTCATCCATTCAGATAATTTATTCTCAGTTTATAAGTATTGTTAATTTGTCAGGTTTCATAGGTGGCACTGAGGTTATAACCAGTAGCTGGTGACTCAATTGCCTTTTCATTTGAGTTTAGGTTTGAATCCTTTAATTTTGTGAAAATAAGCTGCTTTATTACCCTGGTGGCTGCTGGTTTGTTCCAATTGTTTTATTTATCCTGTGACTAATTCTTTAATTGCTCTATTCCAGTATGGCGCCTAAAAAGAAGGCTTCTGGTGCACACTCTTCATGAGCAAATGAATGTGGTAGCAGACATGGGTCTCAGTCTGCAACTCTGGTGGAGGACTCTGCAGCGGTAGCAACTACAGCCTCAGGGCAATTAGGTTCTGTTATGGCCAGCCTCGCTAGTAATCCCAGGGCCTTGTCTCAATTTGTTACCCAATTTGATAATCTTTTTCAACGTTTTCGTTCCATGCCAGGAGCTTCTTCTGAGCCTCTACAGGCAACCTCTGAGGCTATTCCTGATACCGGTCGCAGCTTTCCTGCAATATCCGAGACCAGTGATGAAGCCGGTGACCTGCCTTCTTCGGTGGTTCTGTTTAATGAATTTCATTTAGCGACACCTGGTCCCAATGCGAATCCTCCTCGCTCATCTCGTGGGAAGAGGTGCGCTTCAACCGCTCTGGGAGCTCCGCCAGGGTCTCAGGAGCAAGCTCCTTCAACATCTGGGGTATCAACAAGGGCCAGGAGCTCTGCTTCTGGGGCTCTTCCGAATCTGCAAAATTCCTCTCTCCGTAGTTTGCAGGTGTCTGGGGTGACGTCGGTTTTGGCTACGGCGACAGCTTCTTCTGGTGAGGACGACCAACCTCTTCCTAGAGCGGTTCCTTCACCCAAGAAGAGATGTCGTTGCTGATGCTCCAGTAAAAGGTGCAGGAAGAGCCATGAAGTTGATTCTGCTTCAGGTACTTCTTCTGATAGCTCTGGGGAGGACAGTGAGGCTTCTGTCGAGTTTTATTGGGGTCTAGGTGAAGGGACAGGTTTACCGAAATGGGCTTGGCTCCGCCGCGCAAATTCGCATCGGGCTAAGTTTGGCGGAACCCTGGAGTGGAAAGACGGTGCCTTAGTCAAGGATGTCACCGTATCCACAAATTCCACTAGGGATATAGTTCCTGTTTGTCATCTGTCTTCTAAGATTCGTTCTAGAATATTGTTTTATTTTATTTTATTTTTTAAAATAAATTTTATTAGTATTTTTCACACAACAACACGAAAGGTATCGAAAAATAACAATACACAACACACAAAAACCAACATTCGAAAACTAAAGAAAGCAACAACAAAAACCAAATCCATATCTTACAAGTTAATATTATAAACACTAAAACAACAACAACAAGACATTGACTTCCACCAATCCCACAGCACCTCCTTTATCTCTCATTGTGTCTTCCTGTTTTCCTGTTTTCTTTATCATCTCTATCCTAACATCTAGATATAAATCCCTCTTTCATATCCTTTCACTTCACAAGGTTATTCCAGACTCAGCCAGATTTCTGTCCTCAAACCTACTCATTTAGGCACTCCCATTCTTTTTTTTACTTCACTTTTTGGTTTTTGTCTTATTATGTCTGTCAATTTGGCTAATTCTAAGTATTCTGAAAGCTTACATAGCCACTCTCCCCTAGTGGGTAACTGGTTCCCTTTCCAGTATTTAGCTTTCAGGATTCTTGCTGCAGACATTGCGTATAAGAAAAAAATAGTTTTATCTTTTGGAATATTGTCATTTAAAATTCCTAAAAGGAATGCCTCTGGCCTTTTACTATATGATATTCTTAATATTTTCTTTATTTCTTCGTGGATCATGCTCCAAAATTTCCAATTTCGGGGCATGTCCACCACATATGGTAGAAGGTTCCTTTTTGTACCTTGCATCTCCAGCACTTATTATTATATGTTTTATTCATTTTTGCAAGCCTTTCTGGTGCCAGGTACCACCTGTGATGCATTTTCATATACCGTATTTTTCGCTCTATAGGACGCACTTCCCCCCTCCAAAAATGAAAGGGGAAATGTGTGTGCATCCTATGGAGCGAATGCAGGCTTTCGCTGAAGCCTGGAGAGCGAGAGGGGTCGGTGCGCACTGACCCCTCTCGCTCTCCAGGCTTCAGGAAGCTATCCGCAAGCCTTCGGAGCGTGGCGGGAGTGCCCGCCAGGCTCCGAAGGCTTGCGGATAGCAGCCTGCAGCCCGAAGCCCAGGGAGCACAGTGCCAACTCCCACTGCGCTCCCCGGGCTTCAGGCAGCTATCCGCAAACCTTCGGAGCGCTCCCCCAGCCCGCAAGCTCTGGGAGCGGTGGCAAGGCTGCGCAACCTTGACTCCGCTCCCGGACCTGTTCTGGGGGCTGGGGTCGGGGAAGCTCGGGCTGGATGGATCCCGCTGGCTGTCTTGGCTTCTTTGCTCTTCGGGGCTGGGGGGGGGGGGAAATAATATTTTTCTTTATTCCCCCCCCCTAAAAACTAGGTGCGCCCTATGGTCCGGTGCTCCCTATGGAGCGAAAAATACGGTAGTTCTCTCTTATTAGGTAACATGCTGTAAAATTTATATTTTTTATCCATAGTCCTTCCCATTCATTATATTCAATTAGGTGGCCCAGATATTGTTCCCATTTTTTAATAGCGTTTCCTTTTTCCTCCTTTCCTGTTTTCCCATTTTGTAACAGTTTATATATTTTTGAGAGAATCTGTTGGTTGTTATATAAAATTCCTTTCTCCCATACCAAGATTTTTTTATCAAACCCCTTAAGCTTATTATTCTTCTCAAATATTGTTTTTAATTGGAAATATTCTAACCAATTCACCCACCTCTCTTTTAATTCTTCAAATTTCTTTACTGTTGGGCAATCTTTTATCTCTTCTACGAGTTCCCTATATGTTAGCCAGCTATCTTTCATATTGCTTCTATGCAAGGCTGATGACTCTATAGGTGATAACCACCAGGGATTTTTGGCTGTTACTATTGTTTTATTTCTTTCCCAAACTTCGAATAGGGCCTTTCTCACCAAATGATTAGTGAATCCTCTATGTGCTTTTATTTTATTGTGACCTAGGTAGCCATGCCACCCGAAAACTTTGTCCCAGCCCTCCAGGTCTAAGATTTCAGTATCTGTCAGTAACATCCAATCTTTCAGCCATGTCATGCATGCAGCCTCAAAATACAGCTTGAGGTTTGGGACTTGGAACCCACCCCTTTCTCTAGGCTCCATCAGTACTTAGAACCTTACTCTTGGCTTCTTACCTTGCCAGATAAAATTAGAAAGATCCCTTTGCCAACCTTTAAAACATTTTGTCCCGATAACACTGGTCAGCAACAAATTTGTTGTCTGCGTTTTTTCAGTTGATTTAGGATGAATCTGATGCGCTGAATCCAAAAATCACATTGGTTTTGCTCAATCAGGTCAAGTTTTTGAGCTATGGCCACGTCTTTTTTTACGTTTTTGTTCACATAGTGTGGAGCATTTTAGAAGAAGTTGGTGGGGGTAAAATGCCATGTCGAATAATTGTTTTGATTGGAAATGATTATTTTAATGACAAGAAGTATTCAGGTCCGATAGTTCTGGGTGATTATGTCGAAAAGGGATCAGTTTGAAGTCATAAAACCTCGAAATCTTCCATAAATTGGTGCGGCTGGGATCAACAGAAAGAACCGGAGCAGTCCTGTAGCTCATTGTGATGAAATTCCAGTGCCTATCTTCAGAGAACTTCCTGACATTAGTGACAAAGATGCCTCCAGTGTTGAAGGACATGAAGAAGAAGTGGTTCTTGAAGATGATGCTCCACATCCAGTTTCCCAAAAGGAGTTGAATGATCTAGTTCGCGACCTCAGCTTGTCAAAGAACTCTGCCGAACTGTTGGCATCCAGATTGAAGGAAAAAAACCTCCTCTCTGACAGTGCTCGCATCAGCTTCTTCCGTTTCAAGAGTACCTCCGTTTTTTCTCGGAAGAGAAGGACTTGGTGTACTGTGCAGATATTGCGCAGCTTCTGCTCAAGCTTGGAGTGCCACACTTGACAGCAGCAAGCGATCACTGAAATGCGTTCTGCAACACAACGGCAACCAGTTTGCCTCTATACCCTTGGCTCACTCAAGTACACTGAAGGAGAACTATGAAGCGGTGAAGTATGTGCTGAAGAAAATTGGTTATGATCAGCATAAGTGGTTTATTTATGTTGACCTGAAGATGAACTTTTTGTTGGGACAACAGTCTGGCTTCACCAAGTACCCATGTTTTCTGTGCATGTGGAATAGTAGGGACCGTGCTCAGTATTACACGAAGAAGGACTGGCCTGTGCGGGACGAATTGGTGCCTTGCAAAGAAAGGAACGTCATCAACGACCCTCTGGTGGACAGAGACAGAATACTCTTCCCACCGCTGCACATCAAGCTCAGCTTAATCAAGCAGTTCAACAAGGCTCTGGACGAGGATGGTGACTGCTTCACTTACTTGTGCCAGGCTTTTCCAGGATTGACCATGGAGAAGTTGAAAGCTGGCATCTTTGACGGTCCTCAGATCCGTCAGCTCATCAGAGATCCAGAGTTCGGAAACTCAATGAACAAAGTGGAACTGGAAGCGTGGAAGGCATTTGTTCTGGTAATGAAGAACTTTCTTGGCAACAATAAGGCCAGAAACTATGCAGAACTTGTCAACAACATGCTGACTGCTTTCAGAAACCTGGGCTGCAACATGAGCGTCAAGATGCACTACCTATTTTCACATATGGACCGGTTTCCTGAGAACCTGGGTTCAATGAGTGACGAGCAGGGGGAGAGATTCCATCAGGACATGAAAGAGATGGAGACCGGGGGTGGCCGACAATACCATCTACCCAGCCTGCACGAGGTAACTAGAGGCTGATTATGGGGAGTAAATCAGTCTCCCTCGTCTTCCCAGGGGTTTGGGAAGATGCTGCCTCGCCCGCGGTTGCCATAAATCACCCCCGAGTTTGGAAGAAGGAGGGGGTGAGAGGCACTGGGCGGAAAGCCCTCAGGCAGGCTCTGGAACTCTCCGACGCTGCTTCCAAGAGCGAAACTGGTTGCGTTGCTTAAGAGTAAAAAAATTTGGAGAAGTAAACGCACATGCTTCAAGCGAGGTCAGGAGTGTTTTATCTGCTAAATAATTCCACCACTGAGATGATGAAGATTGGATGGAAGAAACAGAGATAACATCAAAGAATCACAGACATATTGGTATGTGGAATGGAACGGAAAGGGGGGGGTCTTTCTACTTTTTTAACATGATTTACCTAACAACCCTCCCCCTTAGAAGAACCGCCATAACGACCAATTGCAAGTGGGACTAAAAATAAACTGTGTGGGGAAAAATAATATGAATTAAAGGTTTTATTCTGTGAAAGATTTGGAAAGAAGAGAGACTCTCTTTGTGACGCAGTAAGAAATGAGATCCGACTTGGACAGGCAGACCTTCGTTGCATGATAAATGGTCTTAGGGAGGGTGAGCCCCGATCTGTTATCAGGTTGGGATCGTAAATTTGAAAGGGCAAGAACCCTCCTGAAGAGACTAATTAACGATGCAGCGGGTCTGGGAAAGTTAATGAGCGGACATCTAGACTGTATTTCATCGGAATGGAACAAGATGATGATGACTGCTCGAACGGAATTCCTGGACTATTGAATTTATGTGAGTGATATACGAGAGAGCATTGCAAAGTCCACACAGAAATATAAACAAGACTGTTTCTTTCAATCCACTTGCGGAGAAAACTCTGAGGTGACCAAAAAGGAAAATGAGTAACGACAAAGAGATGAGAAGATGGGACTGGGAACATCATTGTAACGCCAAAGCAGCAGAAATATAGATGATTGGACTCCTACTGATCTTGAAGCATGGGTACACAAAAATTTATAATTTGGAAAATATTTGGATTTTATGATTTGTATTGTTATAATTTGGATTAATTGGTGATATGGTGATATGTTTGATTTGGTAAATGGAAATTTAATAAAAATTATTAAAAACAGAAAGAAAGAGATGGAGACCAGGTATCAGGGTCGCTGGGACGCAGTCATGATGGCTGACTACTGTTGGACTCTGAAGAGAGACCTCCCTGCCGCTGAGCATTCCAGGAGTTCCAAGAAACGGAAGTTCAAGCCCTTAAGTTTGAAAAATGGTGAAGCAACATGCAATTTACGTGTACGTACCTTTATCAATGCCCACCATTCAGTTTACAGTAATCAATGTTTCAATCAAGTAATCAATATATGCTGTTGGGAAAAGATTTTTTTCTCTTAAAAACATATTTAGGATGATATGTGTGTTGGGATATGAGTCCTACGCAGCTGCAAACAAGCAACTCGATGTTTACATCACATGGGGGAGCTGACCGTGAGACCGGAAGCTCCAGGGAATTCACAGGGCTTTGTTCTTTGTGTCATATGAGACCTTCCTGTTGTTCTTGTGAAGGAAGTCTTTTGCAGTTGCTCGGTGGAGACTGAGTGAATGGACATGTTTTTTGTACAGATGTAAAGTTAGAAATAAACTGTAGATGTAAAAGACTTTCTGACTATCTTCTTTTTCCTGCTGGTATGCAGGAGCAAAGGGGGTGTGCATCTTCCACGCAGGGCGATGTCGCCTATCAAGATCTCCTTGGACTGCGAGGAGCCAGCCAGGGTAGATCACCGGTAAACAAGCCCCGGGAGCCGGGGAGAGGGGCCAGCCTCTCCCGAGGGCGCAAGTTTTCCAACAAGTGGTAGCACGTGGATGGCAGAGGCTACAAGGCAATACTAAGGACGGCTGGAGCACCCGGTGGGTTTTTTTTTTCCTGTTTGCAACGTTCCACGGACCTCTGATTTATGGCTGCATGGTGAACGCGGATTGAACGGTTCTCCGGTTCACTGAAGAGCTGCTGTTTTTTGGGTTAAAAACAGCCAGAGGGAGCCACATTCCAAGCACTCCGGGGGAGCTGATAAAACTGCCGTCGCCTGGCAACGAATTGTGAGTACTTTTGGGCTGATTTATAGGCTCATAAAGCATCAAAGGCAAGAGGGAGGCAAGCCAGAGCTGAACAGTGGCTCAGAGGTTGAAAATAGCTGTTGGAATTTTCAGCGTAGCTTGCTGCTCACAGGCTATTGGAAGGGATTTTCCAAGTGGAAGCTTGCTGGCAAGGGCTTGCAGTTTGTAAACAGCTGACAGATTGCTGGATTTTTCAGCTTGTAGCTGAAAGCTGAAACTTGGAATCAAGATGGATGCCAAGCAAGGGGCGGGTTTGCCTTATCCACCCCCCTAACTAATCACAATTATTCCTCATGGTCTTTGAAAATGAAAGCCCTACTTCAGAGACAGAGAATATTTGGGGTGATTGAAAATCCCATCCCAGCAGCACCCACAAGGGCTTGGACTGAACAGAATGTGAAAGCCAGGTCATCTATCATCTTATCTGTTTCTGATGATCAATTTGTGCATATTGCGAAATTTGGCTTACGCTACAGCAAATTCATCAGAGAGATGCCGCAGGCACTGCGCTGCTGCATTTTGAGAAACTCACAAATATGAGACTGAAGCCTGATGGGGATGTGCAGGTGCATTTGACAGAGATGAAATTTCTACGCCAGCAGATGGCGCAAAGAAATTTTCCTCTTCAGGAAGAAATATTCTGTTTTATGATTATTAGCAGCTTGAACCAGACTTACAAAACTGTTGCAAGTCAACTTGGTTCTCTACCTGCCAGGGATCTGACGGTGGAGAGAATTTGTTCCGTGGCTCTGAATGAGAGAGACCGCCTTGCTGCAATAGCTGTTGCTAATGGGGGGAGTGAAGCTCAGAGTTCAAGCGCCCCCACTGTTGTTGCTACAGAGGAGCAAGCTGTAGCTTTGAACGTTGTTCGTTGTTACAATTGTGGCCAGCCTGGGCATGTTCAGAAGCATGTTCAGAAGAACTGTAAAAAGCCACGTCAGTCAAAAGGAGCCAAGGGGGGCTCTGCAAAGCCAGAGGCTTCAGGCAAGGGTCGTGCCAAGTCTCAGGCAAGACCCGCAAAGGCTTTGATGTCGCCAATAGCCTCATCATCGATTGAGAATGCATTTATTATAGACACTGGGGCAACACAGCATTTATCCTCATGCAAGGAGTTGTTTTCTACGTTTGAGAAGCAAAGCTTCACTGTGAAACAGGCCAACGGGCAGGAGATGGAAGCTACTGGAATTGGAACTGTTTACTTAGAAAGTCTGAACTTGACTATAAATAATGTTTATTTTGTTCCTGATTTAAAGTTCAATCTGCTGAGTGTTTCTCAGATGACAAAGAAAGGACGGGTGTTGTCCTATGATAAGCAGGGTTGAAAAATCTTTAAAGACGGAGAGCTGTATGTTTCTGCCAGAGAGAAAGATGGACTATATCTATTGACTTTTGATAAGTCTGATTACAGAGTGTCTAAAGCATGTTATACTAAGATGTTTTCTATTCCAGGTGTATCGAAAGAAGTCACGGGAAGAAAGACAACAAAGATTAACAGTGTTTTTCAGCGAGTGTATGCTGATGTAATTGGTCCTCTAGCACCATCTAGAGGCAATGCAAAATACTATCTTGTGTTTGTTGATTACTATTCTCAATATGTATGTGTGATGAATGTGTTTGCTGCCTAGCTAGTTAGGAGATAACATTCCAGGCATCGAGCCACTTCTGTCCGGTAGATTTATGACTGCAAATCCAAGCCCACACCGGAGCTCCAAAACAACACCTCCATGTTGCTCAGTCAGTTGCCGCTTCTAAATTTTTGTGACGTGGCTTTCTAGACCAGCATGCCCAGCGAGACAGGGAACGCCTCTTATCTCCTCTCTTCTGGGAACAGCTAATTCCTGGAACAGACTGGCCACTCCCAATTTCAGTCTCTGATTCAGGGGACTGGCTGAAAAAGTGCTGTTTGGGCTCTCTGTAAGTGTTTCCATGCCCCCCGTCTCTGTCTGCCTCCCTTTCCCTGACATCCACCCCCTCCTCAAAGGCCCCCTCCTCTCCGGGAGCCTCGACTGTCTCCATTTCCTTCCCATCCGGGGTGGCGGATGGAAAACCGGTAAAACTACCCTCCTCCTCATCCGTTACTTCAAAAACCTCCCTCGAGTCCCCCATTCCTCTTGTTCCCCAATATACTACTACTACTCCTCCTTCTTCTCCTTCTTCTTCTTCTCCTTCTCCTCCTCCTCCTCCTCCTCCTCCTCCTCCTCCTCCTTCTTCTTCTTCTCCTTCTTCTCCTTCTTCTCCTTCTTCTCCTTCTCCTCCTTCTTCGCGGGAACCCCTCGAACTCCTCTTCATTGTCCGTTGTCTCGAACACTTGTTGCAAAGACCTACCCCGGGGCTTGGGCTTGTCAGGGAAAAAAATTGTGAAACTCCTCCACTAGGTCCCCTTCTGTGATGCAGCTTTCCGGAACTCAGGTGTTCTCTGAGCTTGGGGCCCCTTCCCATGCCACCAGGTACTGTAACTGCCCCCCATGCCAGTGAGAATCCAGTATTTCCGTCACCTCGTTGCACTGCTCCCGTTCCTCCATTTCAGGTGGTGGGGGTTCCCCACCCCCACCATCCTGCCTCCTCCCCCCCCCCGTAGGGGGAAAGCAGTGACCGGTGAAACACTGGATGGATTCTCATGCTCTCCGGCAACCTCAGCTTAAAGGCCACCGGGTTGATTTGTTGGATTACCTCAAATGGTCCCACCCTCCGGGGCTTGATCTTCTTGCAACCTCCTTTCCAGGGCAACCCTTGCGTGGACAACCACACCTTATCCCCAACCCGGACCACTTCCCCTGGCCGCCGATGCTTGTCGGCCTGCCTCTTGTAAACCTCCTTGGCCCTTTCCAAGTTCAACTGCAGCTGCAGGTGGATCGCCTCCATTTCCTCCGCAAAGCGTTCCGCTGCGGGCACACTCCATGACTCCTCCCCCCTCCCCGGGAATGCCCTTGGGTGAAAACCATGGTTAGCAAAAAACGGAGTCATTCCTGTGGGCGAAGGGAAGCGGCGAGGAGCGGGGCTTGCCGGGCCTCTTCCTGCGGCTGACGCGCTCCGCCTACTCCGGGGCGGGTGTGGGGCCGCTGCCCCGCCTTCCACCTGGCAGGGCGAAGTGACGCCATGATCAGAGTCCAGAGCCGCCAGTGCCTGGCACGGGATGTTTTCGTTTTGTCCCTGTGGCAGAGAGCCGGGCTGGGGGCATTTAGGAAACCAGCAAGCGCAGCATAAACCTACCGTGGCATAAATGTATACCTGCCGCTACCAGGTAATTGTAATGCAAAGGTGTGTACTGGTCAGGTTTGTATTCCACTTGCGTACTACTTGCGTTTGCTGTTGGGCCAGCTGTCGAAATCCCCAACGCTGTTCACAGAATTAAGCCTATAAGCACCTGTTTATCAGGATTTATGTGCCATTCTCTTCCTAAGGACATTTAAGTGGAGTCATTCCTGTGGAAACATTCTCCGCGTTGTTGTAGGCAAACTCAGCCATAGCGAGTTTGGTTTTTTGGGTTTTTTTATAGATATTTATTGAAGTTTTCAAAAAATAAAGAAAAAACAAAAAAAACAATTAAAAACACATAAAATTTACATTCCTTACTTTCAATAACAAATTTCCTTGACTTCCCCACACCTCCCCTTCTTGTATTCCAGTTCCAATTTTTAGCTCAGCAAGTTCTTGTCCCCAAATTTTACCTTATTATATTTAATTCATTTTAGTTAACCAATTGTAACTTATAAACCTCAGTCTTTATACATCAGTACTTATTCTTAAAAATCTTTTTTTAAGGTCGACCCCAATTCCCTTCCACGAGTTCCCCATTTTTATATTAGTAGCAAAACAAAATAAAAGGAAACAGAGTATAATTGTACACCCTTTGGATTCCCAAAGCCCCACCCCCCTTTCCCGGTTTCGAACCCCAACAAATGTCCATCAGTCTATCTGCTGTCAGCCTGGCGACCTCACGTCCGAGGCTCTTACTTCTCTCTTAATTCCTCTCTGCCGGTTTTTTGTATAGTCCTTTGTATTGGACACCAAATCTCGAAGAAGCTCTGTCCCAATAAGGTCCATGTTTATTCCAGCCAGACCTCCATATTTAAAAGTGGAGCCGAAATCTTGTTTCTTGCTTCTCTTAAGTCCAAATGTCCCAAAAGCTCCAGTTTCCACTTTAGCCAGGTTTGTAATCCATAGGTCTTCAGATCTCCACATAAGGAGATCTCTCCATTCTCCATTCTTCAATTCACACCAAATTTTCATCATCCTGTTCTTATTTTCCTTTGTATCCATCTTAACCGACCTCTGGCTCTCCTTAATCATCTGTGGCATTATAGCTCCTCCTTCCTTTTCCTTCAAGTCATCATATATCTCTTTCCTCACATTCTCAAATTTCTCAGATTTCTTTTCTTGTTCAGCTGCAGAGATTTTTAGTTCAGCTGCAAAAACTTTTTGTTCAGCTGCAAAGACTTGAGTCAAGTCCCTTCCAGGCTCAGTAGTTTTATTTACTGTTTCATTCAATATTGTAACATTTGTAGCCAAAACATCACTTTGTTCTTGTAACTTTCCCAAGAGAAAAAAAGTCCTCTCCAGTTCAGCCAGTGTTTTTCCACTTACAGCCATTTTTGTAATGTCCTGAAGCCCCTCTAGAGGGGTTCTGGTTTCTTAGTATCTTCCAGTTCCAACCCAAAAGTCAAATTAGCCTTTTCTTCTTTATTTTTAACAACTTATTACCAAATTGTAACAAATATAACCAGCAAAGACAACAGAAACAAAGTTCTCCTTTTTCCCCAACTTTGACAGCTAGTTTGACAGCTGTCAAAGTCTTCTATATCTCTTCAGCAGGCTCTCTCACCGATCGCTCCCGGGTCCTGGGGGAGGGTTGACAATTCCGCTCTCAATATTAGCTCTTATCCTCCAGCACAGTCACTTATATTGCCAAAACGTGGAGTTAATTGCTTTTATCCACAAAAGAGAAAGGTGTTCTCTCAACCTTAGTTATAAAATCCTTGCTTTAAGATGTTTACAAGGCGGGTAGGCTGACTTCCTCTTTGCGCCTTCCCCGGTCGTGCCTAATTCCCAAGAAAAATTTTCCCTTTTTAAGTCCAATTTCCGTATTACTCACGGGTTGTTACTTTTAGCCATAGCGAGTTTGTCCACCCACTCGCTGGGTCTCTGACTGACATAACACCGCAAATACTGTTGCAAGACAGCATTTGCTCTCTCCGCCTCCCCATTGGTCTCCGGGTGCCGGGCTGTGGTAAAACTCACCTCCACCTTCAACAGACTCATGAGTCTGCGCCAAAAACGCGAGGTGAACTGAGTCCCCCTATCTGAGACCACCCGCGTGGGTTCCCCGTGTAACCTAAACACGTGCTCAACGAACAGCTTGGCTGTTTCTTCTGCCGTCATGGCATGCGAGCAGGCCACAAAATGGCACATTTTTGTTAGAAGATCCACCACCACCATGATCGCTGTCTTTCCCCTGGACCTGGGCAGATCAGTGATGAAGTCCACCGCCACCACCTCCCATGGCCTGCCCGGTGTGGGCAAAGGTTCCAGCAAACCAGCTGGTGCCGCCCTTTCCCCTTTGGCCCTCTGGCAGGTGTCACATCCTCTCACGTATTCCTTGACATCTTCCCTCACCTTGGGCCACCAAAATTCCCTGGTGACCAGCAACATGGTTTTATGCTGCCCAAAGTGCCCCGCCGTGCAGCTATCGTGGAGTTGTTTGAGCACTCTGTTCCTAAGGTTCTTCCCCGGGACATACAAAGCTCCCCTATAGTACAGGAGCCCCCCCTAATTTCGAAACCTCCCTCGGAACCTCCCCTTTGCCTTAACTCCTCCATCTTTTGCCTGGCAAAGTCATCCTCTCTGAGCAAGCAACCCCATCAGTTCATCGTCCTTGACCAGTGCCCCCCCACACATCCACTTGCTCTCAGGGAACATCAGTCTTGCCACCGGAGCCCCTTCTTCCACCATATACTCCGGTTTCTGTGACAGTGCATCGGCCCTTGCATTCTGTTCTCCCGGCACATACTGGATCTGAAAGTTAAAGTTGGCAAAGAACTCCGCCCACCTTATCTGTCTCTGGCACAACACCCACGCCGTTCGCCAGTACTCCAAATTCTTGTGGTCAGTGCACACCAAGATTTGGTGCCTCGCTCCAATCAGAAAATGCCGCCATTGTTTGAATGCAGCGACGATCGCAAGCAATTCCTTATCGTAGATAGTATAGTTCTGCTCTGATTTACCCAGTTTCCGTGAAAAGAAAGCACACGGACGCCACTCCCCTTTTTGATCTGGCTGCAGCAAAACTGCCCCAATCGCCCGATCAGAGGCGTCCGTCTCAACCCGTAGTGGTTGATCGGGGTTGACGTGGAGCAGTTGCTCCTCTGATGCAAAGACCCTCTTTAGCTGCTCGAAACCTTCTTGTGCCACCTCCGTCCAGCGAAACTTCTTCTTGCCACTAAGACAGTCCGTTATGGGCGCTGTCAGTTTCGCGAAACCTTTGATGAATTTCCTATAGAAATTGCTGAAACCCAGGAAACGCTGAACATCCTTTCTCGTCTTAGGGCTCTCCCATTCCACCACCGCCTTCACCTTCTCTGGATCCATGGCCAGACCCTTGTCTGACAGCCGATAACCCAGGAACTCAACCTCTTTCGCGTGGAACTGACACTTCTCCAGCTTCACCCACAATCAGTGCTCCTTAAGTTTGCTCAGGACCTCCCGTATGTCCTTGACGTGCTGTTTCTCATTGTCCGAGTACACCAGTACATCGTCCAGGAAACAAACGCAGTTCCGGTACAGCAAAGGCCCTAGCACATGGTGCATGAAGGCCTGGAAACAGGGACTGCCACACTAATCTGAAAGGCATAACGAGATACTCAAATGCCCCCAGCGGGGTGAACATGGTGGTTTTCCACTCATCGCCCTCTCGCACTCTGATGAGATTGTACGCCCCCCGGAGGTCCAACTTGGTGCAAATCTTCCCCTTTCGCACCCTGGCTAGAACATCGTCAATCCTGGGCATTGGGAAGGCCACCGGTTCCGTCAGGCTGTTCAGGATTCTAAAATCCACGACCAAGCGGCTTTCGTTAGTCGATTTCTTGTCCACAAAGAACACAGGGCTCCCACCAGCTGCCTTGGATTCTCTGATGAATCCCCTCCTCAGATTTTTCTCAATAAAGTCCTTTAGGTTCTCGATTTCTCCTTCCGACACGGCGTAGGTCCGTCCCACAGGCAGCATGGCCCCAGGCTTCAGGTTGATCTGACAGTCATATGGCCGATGAGGTAGCAACGCGTCAGCCTCCTTTTCACTGAACACCTCCTGCAGGTCCTTGTAGCACGAAGGTATCTCGGGCGTTCCTGCTCCGCATGCTGCTGCCATCCTGGCCTCCGTCAGCCGTTGTTGCTCTAGGCCCAGACAATTCTCCATGCAGTGCGTCGAACCAAAAGTGAGGGACCGTTGGTGCCATGAAACCACCGGGTTGTGCAGAGCCAACCAACTCATGCCCAATATGATCGGCGGACCCGCCAAGGTGGCCACGTGGAAGGCAATGACCTCGGAGTGGGTGGACACCCGCTGTTGGGATACTGCCAGGGAGATAAAGTCCATCTGAGCCCCCAAGCTCGGTGCCGGACGATCCATCGACCTTCCATAGTCACGCAGTACCAGCAAATTTAGCGACACTAAGCCTCAGGCTTAGTGCACACTCTAACAGCAGAATTCACACAGCAAGAAGTTGCACAGCATGAGAGCAGAACATGCATATTTACAGTTTTATTCAGCGTTGGTCAGAACAAAGAAAACATGACCGTCTGCTCCGACTGCTCAGGCAAAACAGCCAGAAAACAAAAGGAACAGATAACATAAACATCCTGTGAGACAGGAAACGCGCAGGCTGTTATACAAACATCCTGCTCCCTTTTAAGGTGGAACGGAAATATCCTAACATCCTCCCCCTTTCCGTGTAACCTGTAGTACCTGTGGTTCAACCCAATTGCAACCTTTGTGCGTAAACCTTAAGTTGTTCTCTGTTAACAACCTTAGACAACAGATCAGCAGGAATTTCATTTCCTGGCATGTAGGACACCTGAATGAGTCCTTTCTGAATACACTCTCTTGCACGATGTAGCTTAATCTGCAAGTACTTGGTTCTTTGCTTGCAACTCTCCGAGTTCAGCAAAGCCAAACAAGATCTATTGTCTTGATACACTTGTATAGGACATTTCACAGAAACCCCAATGTCCTTAAACAGTTGCATCAACCATTCACAATCCATGAGTGAAAATGACAGAGCATTGAGTTCTGCTTCACAGGAACTTAGGCTAACTGTTGTCTGCTTTTTCCACAACCAGTCAAACAGACAGTGGTTGTACATGTAGCATACTCCAGAAGTGCTTGTACCATCCGTGGTGTCACTTCCAAAACTTGCATCTGCAAAGATTTCAAGACCTCCAGTCTTCTGACTGGTGAACCTCAGCCTGTAGTGCATAGTCCCTTTCAAATAGCGGGCTATGCGCTTCAGAGCTTTCCAATCCTGAACAGTAGGATTGTTAGCATGTCTGCTCAGCAGGTTAGTGCTTACAGCAATGTCAGGTCTTGAACATCTAGCAATGAAATTCAACTTGCCTAGAATGCATCTGTACAGCGTTGTGTCAGAAAACGCTTCAGCAGTACTGTCTACCTGGTAACCTGTCACCATCGGTGTGTCTGCTGGGTTTGCATCAACCAAATTCAACCTGGTTAATACATCAGCAATTTTCTGTGTTTGGTGTACCAGAAAATTACCTGCTTGGTCCCTCTCCACCTGCAGAGAAAGATAGTTGGATACCTCACCAAGATCCTTCATGTCAAAGTGCTCCTTCAGCTGAGCTAGGGTGCTTTGGTAAAAAGCCTGATTCTTCCAAAACATCAGAAGATCATCAACAAAACATAAACAATACAGTTTGTTTTGCCCCTCCTCCTTGACAAACACACATGGATCAGCTTTGCCCTGGTGAAAACCTAGAGAAAGCAACGTTTCAGTGAGTTTTGTGTTCCAACACCTGGCACTCTGCTTGAGACCATATAAGGATTTCCACAGTTTACAGACCATTCCCTTCTGTATCTGCATCCCGTCAGGTGGAAGCATGTACAGCTCCTCCCCCAAAATTCCGTACAAAAAAGCTGTATTTATGTCATGATGGGAAACATGCATTTTCTCCTCCGCAGCGATCTTGAGCATCAGCCGAATGCTCTCATATTTGACCATGGGTGAGTAGGTCTCGTGGTAATCCTGCCCTGGTACCTGTGAAAAACCTCTGGCAACCAATCTGGCTTTGTGTCTGACAACCTTGCCATTCTGGTCTGTCTTGGCCTTGAAGACCCATTTGCTGCCAACCAGTCTCATCCCTGGGACTACCGGTACCAGCTCCCAAGTTTGGTTCCTGTTCAAGGAATCAACTTCAGCCTTCATGGCATTAAGCCAAGGCTCAGCATCTTTAGAGGTTAACTCCTGGACCTCTTTGAAGCTTGAAGGTTCCCACACCTTCTCTGAGCTACTAAGAACAGCAGTTGCCGTCTTAGCAAACTCATCAGCAAATCTCTTCGGAGGTTTGCCTTTGGTCGCCCTTTCAGACCTGCGAACCAGACGCAAGTCTTCCGGACTCATCTCCTCCTTCTTAGGAGAAAAGTGACCAATGGTGAACAGTGGTTCTTCCAGTTCATTGTCAGACTCATCAGACGGTCTGACTGAGGCCTTTGCGCTCTTGTAGTCTGCTGTGTCATCACTGTCACTGACAGCAGCAGCAGCGCCGCCCACTGAACTGGAATTCGAACTCTGATCATCATCATCATCATCAGTTTCCTCAGCTTTCTCAGCATGATCTGCTTTCTTCACATCACCTTCATCCTCCTCTGGGTAACTCTGGAAAATTCCCACATTTTCCCCCCACTTAGGATTGTACTCAACACTCCTTGTGAACTTTATGGATTTAGAGTTAGTCATCCATACCCTGTATGCACCTTTTTCGTACCCCATGAACAAACCATGTGCCCCACGCTTCCCAAGCTTGTTGCTTTGTGGGGTGTGCACCCACATGTCAGAACCAAAGATTCTCAAGTGCTTGACATTAGGTTTCTTACCAAACATCTTCTCATAGGGAGTGCAGCCAATAGGTGATGACAGTCTCCTGTTAAAAGAATAAACAAAATTCGCCAGAGCCTCCCCCCAAAACTTCTCAGGGAGATTGGCATCATGCAACAAGGTTTTTATCCCTTGCAGCAACGTTTGATTTGCTCTCTCCGCAAGCCCATTCATCCATGGTGATCTAGGCGTTGACAAGTCATGCTGGATTCCCTTCTCAGTCAGGAAAGCTTCAAACTGCTGAGAAGTGAACTCCCCGCCTCGATCAGTAAACAGACAGCCAATACGTTTACTGTGAGCATTCTCCAACCAAGCACAGAATGCCTTGAACCTAGGAAATGCTTGCGATTTTTGCTCGAGCATAAACACATGAATGTACCTGGAAAAAGAATCAATTAGAACCATGAAGTACCTTGCTCCTCCCAAAGAGGGCGCTAGAGGACCTACCAGGTCTGCGTGAACTAGCTGGTAGGGTTTGGAAGCCTGCCTGCTAGACTCCTTGCCTTTTGGAGCAACCTTCACCTTGTTCTCTGCACAAGATACACATTTCATGTGAAATTTACAAGGTTTGATGTCCAAACCTTCAACCAACTCAGGCATCTTGGCTAGCGCTTGCCAAGAGAGGTGACAAAATCTGCGATGTGCATCATGAATGCATCCTGCATGAAGAACCTTGTTAGTTTGTGCAACACAACAAGTATCAGCATTAGATATAACAGCATTGTCATCATAAGTTAGACAGAACAAACCATCCATCAACTTTGCATGCCACATGTCCTCTTTGCCTTTTCTGATGACACAGACAGTCCTCTTGAAGGAAACCTCAAAACCACGCCCAGTCAGCTGTGGTACACTAATCAAATTGTCCGCAGCTCCTTGAACAAAAAGTACATCTCTGATGGTAGTATGCAGACTTGCAAGTTTCACAGTCCCAACTCCTGCAGCTTGCAAAGTCCTTCCATCAGCCAGCTGGACCTCTCCATCTTGAGGTGTGAAGGATATGAACAGATGGCGGTCTTTGGTGAGATGGCGCGTGCAACCTGAATCAATAACAAACCTGGCCTTGGCCTTGTTTCCCACTGGCGAGGGCTTTTGCAACTTGCCCCCCTGCTCCTGGCCATCAGACGTGCCTTTAGCCTTTGGTGGAGCTGTGCCAGCAAACATAGCCTTGTTTTCCACTGGCGTGGGCTTTTGCAACTTGCCCCCCCGCTCCTGGCCATCAGACGTGCCTTTAGCCTTTGGTGGAGCTGTGCCAGCAAACATAGCCTTGTTTTCCACTGGCGTGGGCTTTTGCAACTTGCCCCCCCGCTCCTGGCCATCTGCAGGCTTTATCCTTTGTTTACATCTGGCCTTCCGGCCTCTGCAAACGCTCTGACCTTGGTTCTCACGAGAAACAGAGCTCTCAGCTGCCGACTCCTTGGCTCCCCCTGGAGGCTGGAATGCTGCCTGGGATGACGTGGCAGTCTTCTCCCCCTGCAGCTTGCAACCGGTGCCCTCAGCATCCCTGCATTCACTAGCATT
Organism: Podarcis raffonei; assembly: GCF_027172205.1. NCBI lineage: Eukaryota > Metazoa > Chordata > Lepidosauria > Squamata > Lacertidae > Podarcis > Podarcis raffonei. The sequence goes on along the minus strand of NC_070620.1, from coordinate 17,580,802 downwards.
CTGGGAAACAGCCAGGACCTCCGATGCATTCAAACCCTGGGCTGGGGTGATTGGCAGGTGGGCCTTTTTCAAAGCATCCCACATGTCACGTGCCGTGAGATTTCCAGCAAGCGTCTTTATTTCCTCCAGAGAGACGGATAAGACTATAATATCAACGGCCCTCAAATTCTGGCCCTGCCATTTCTCTGTCCGAGGATCTGGAGTGGCCTCAGAGACAGTATGCCAGACTCCAAACTGACGCAGCAAACTCTCACACCATTTTGCCCAGGTCTGATAATTGTGCCGATTTAACTTTGGGCACTCAGTGGCCTCCGAAGCTTGGAAAACATCCATTCCAGCTTTTTGCTTTAGCCGTGAGCCTTTATGCTCTCAAAAACATCTTATCTCGGCAGCCCATAAATCACGATGCCTCTGGCTCGGCTCCCAGGCCAATTAGTCTTTGCCGGACATCAAAGACTTCTTCCGCGGCAAACAGAAAAGCCTCTGCTTTCGCTTTTCAAACATACCTTTCAGCAGTCTGTCGCTGTCTTACTCTCCTGCAGGTGCTGTGAATCTGGGCCCGAAACCTGTTGTTGGGATACTGCCAGGGAGATAAAGTCCATCTGAGCCCCCAAGCTCGGTGCCGGACGATCCATCGACCTCCCGTAGTCACGCAGTACCAGCAAATTTAGCGACACTAAGCCTCAGGCTTAGTGCACACTCTAACAGCAGAATTCACACAGCAAGAAGTTGCACAGCATGAGAGCAGAACATGCATATTTACAGTTTTATTCAGCGTTGGTCAGAACAAAGAAAACATGACCGTCTGCTCCGACTGCTCAGGCAAAACAGCCAGAAAACGAAAGGAACAGATAACATAAACATCCTGTGAGACAGGAAACGCGCAGGCTGTTATACAAACATCCTGCTCCCTTTTAAGGTGGAACGGAAATATCCTAACACCTGCATCCTCATGGGAGGCGTTCGATGTGTGACTTCACCCCCCAACAGTTCTCTCCCATCAATGGTAGTAACTTGCAACGGAAAATCCAAAGGCCTCAGGTTAAGTTGGGCTGCAAACTCCTTGCTAAAAAAGGAGGCAGAAGCACCTGAGTCAACTAAAGCGAATTCTTCCACCGTCTGGCCATTGGGGAGCTCTAGAATCACTTTCAACATTATGCTTGCTTTGGGGTGTCCAAGCTGGGGACTTTTGCTGTCGCTTGTGCCTGGCTGCCACCCCGGTTCATCACCAGCCAGGCCTCCTCGTTTCCCGACATCTTAGGGACCTCTGCCTCAGTCTGTTGAGCCTCCCCAACCATTTCCTGCCAGTTGCGACACTCAGGACACACTCTGGCAAAGTGCCCTGCTTTCTGACAGACAAAACATTTCTTGGCCGCTTGCCAGTCCTTTTTCTCCTTCCCGCCCATTGCGTTTTCAAACTTTCCCGCGCGCGGGCAGCGTCTACCTTCATCGGCTCTGGCATTTGCTGACCTTCTGAGGCAACTGCCGGCATTTCAGGAATGCGGTTACCATGGTAACTCCTTGCCTTGCCTTGTCTCCGCTCCCTCTGTCTGGCTTCTTGTCTCAAACCCACCGCAAGCGCAGCCTTCGTTAACCCATGCATGTCCTTAGGGCGTGGACCCCTGGCCAGTTCATCTTTAACTTCCGAGTTCAAGCCCCCCTTAAATAGAGCTTGTACTGGCTGTGAATCCAATTCCCAGCCCAGCTTGTGTATAAGCATGGCGAACTTGGCCCAATATTCGCGCACCGTGGATTTCCCCTGCTTCAAAGCTAACAACTCCTCCTGTGTCTTCTCAATTAAACTTTCATCTGAGTAGATAAAGTCCATAGCCTGCCAGAATTTGGGCAGATTCTTGAGCGCTGGATTCCCCGAGGCAATTAACGGCCTCACCCAGCTCTTGGCAGAGCCCAATAGGTGACTAATTACGTGGGAAACCTTCTGCGCGTCATCCTCAAACTGAGCGCTGTGCAGTTCCAAAAAATAACCCATTTTAGTTTTGAAATCAAGATAAGTCCCAGGGTCTCCACAGAATTTTTCAACCCACGCAGACCTGCCCCCTGCCCCTGGCAAACCTGCGGTCCTTTGCTGTGCTGCTCTGGATTCCATAAACCAAGCCTCCAAGTCCGAAGCACAAGCCTGAAGAGCCGCATTTTGCTTTCGCAAGTCTGCCAATTCCTTTTCCATAATGGGCCGTCTGCTTTCTGTCACTAGCTTCCAGCAGCAGTAAATTGAGAAGCGGCAAGCTGTGATGAATGTGTTTGCTGCCTAGCTAGTTAGGAGATAACATTCCAGGCATCGAGCCACTTCTGTCCGGTAGATTTATGACTGCAAATCCAAGCCCACACCGGAGCTCCAAAACAACACCTCCGTGTTGCTCAGTCAGTTGCCGCTTCTAAATTTTTGTGACGTGGCTTTCTAGACCAGCATGCCCAGCGAGACAGGGAATGCCTCTTATCTCCTCTCTTCTGGGAACAGCTAGTTCCTGGAACATACTGGCCACTCCCAATTTCAGTCTCCGATTCAGAGGACTGGCTGGAAAAGTGCTGTTTGGGCTCTCTGTAAGTGTTTCCATGCCCCCCCCCCCCCGTCTCTGTCTGCCTCCCTTTCCCTGACAGTATGGATATACGTATTGCAATCACCCAAGGAAACCTTAGCAAGGTTTAAAGAGTTTTGTCATAAGGTTAAGACTGTTCATAATGCTAATATTGATTATCTTTTCACAGATGAAAAGCCAATTTTTCTTTCACAGGATTTTCAAGATTTGCTGGAGAAACAAGGGATAGAGCATAAGATTGCTGTATCCGAAGCTTCATGGAACAAGAGTGTGTGTGTTAAGGTGAACAAAGACTTGCAAAATGGCATGAAAGCACAATTGCTGAGTTCACATTTGCCACATGAGTTCTGGGCTGAATCTTTATCCTCTTTTTGTTACGCTTGGGTGAGGAAGGTTCCAAACGGTATGGAAAGTTCTCCTTTTGAGAAGCTGTTCCACAGGAAACCTTCGGTAAAACACTTTAAGGTTTTTGGATCTCACGTCAATACAGAAACTCCACAAGGGGTTAAAAATGCCAAAGGCATTTTTCTGGGTTATGAAAAGGGGTTCTACAGAGTAATTTTATCTGAATCTGGTCAGGTGATTCTCACAAAGTTTCTAGATAGCACTCTGAAACAGGAGAGAGAGGTTCTCCACATTTGTCCCACTGATGACATTGCAGATGAATATTCTGATACTGAGAGTGACACAGAGAGCTCAGAGAGTTCTGCTGACACAGTCATTGAGAGAGGTTCACACACAATGTCTAGTCCTCCACAGGTTAAGGCTGAACTAGAATTGACTGAACCACTGTTTACTGTTGGGCGTGGTTCTCCCAAAAGTCCAGAGGACGAACCAGTCAGCAAGGATGATCTGCACCTCATTCGCAGGTCTGAGAGAGTCACAAAGGGCATACCACCCAAAAGGTACTCTCAAGAGTTTGCTTCCTCAGCTGTTGCATGTCTTACTATTGTTAACAACTCAAACCAAGTTAAAGGTGTGTCTAAGTCAGAGACAAAGACACAACTAGGAGTTGCTAAGCGTAATACTAACTTCCCTAGCCGAGGTAATGCAGAAGCGCTCATTCCTTGGAAAACAGACAACCAGAGAGTTACACTAGTGGAACCAGTGGAGGGTAGTTCCAAAGGTGGAACTGAAACAACAGGGGATTGTTACGTGTATAACAACTGTTTGTTTTCTTCTCTGGATAAAGCTTTGTTCGCAGCTAACGTCGAATCATATGGGGGAGTATGTTGGGATATGAGTCCTACGCAGCTGCAAACAAGCAGCTCGATGTTTACATCACATGGGGGAGCTGACCGTGAGACCGGAAGCTCCAGGGAATTCACAGGGCTTTGTTCTTTGTGTCATATGAGACCTTCCTGTTGTTCTTGTGAAAGAAGTCTTTTGCAGTTGCTCGGTGGAGACTGAGTGAACGGACATGTTTTTTGTACAGATGTAAAGTCAGAAATAAACTGTAGATGTAAAAGACTTTCTGACTATTTTCTTTCTCCTGCTGGTATGCAGGAGAAAAGGGGGTGTGCATCTTCCACGCAGGGAGATGTCGCCTATCAAGATCTCCTTGGACTGCGAGGAGCCAGCCAGGGTAGATCACCGGTAAACAAGCCCCGGGAGCCGGGGAGAGGGGCCAGCCTCTCCCGAGGGGGCAAGTTTTCCAACAATGTGTTGACAAAAATCAGCTGATAATGCCACAAAAATGTAATTGATTTTGTCACAAGATCTGATTTTTTTCAAATCAACATAGCACAAAAACCTGACCTGATGGAGAGAAACGGATGCCATTTCCTGATTCAGCAGTGCAAAAATACCCTAAATCACTTGTAGAAATCTAGACAACATTCAAAAAGTAAAAAATTGTTGCCCAGAATGGACCTTTCTAATCAAGTGAACCAACTAACAACAAAGAACAAAGAGCTAGACAAGATGGTGCAGGAAATAAAGAATAAGTCATAAAAGCAAGAGGAAGCCATGAAAAAAATTCAGGCAAATCAAAGAGATTCAAGGAAACTCCAAGAGAAAAACAAAGAGGAAACTGAGGAACTGTGGACGGTTCAGGAAGAGACCCTGGATGCAATTGCTGTCCTTGAGATGAAGCAAAAGGAGATGTTGTTGCACTTCCAAGGAGTTAAAGAGAACCAGGAAGAAGAAATTTCAACAAAACTATTGAAAGAACTGGAGGATTGGTTAGGGGTCGAGGAATATGAATTATTTTTGGACATTGAAAAAATATTTAGGATTAAGGTGAACAAGTCAAACAAAAAGGGACCGGGAGATTGTTTAGTATTTCTGAACTCGAGGCTACTCAGGGAAAAAATCCTATTAAAGAATAGAACTGATCCCTTGTGTATAGAGGGCAAAGTAATTGAGATTATGAAGGAGATCCCGACCAGGTTGTTGAAGAGGAGAGATAATTACAGATTCTTAACGACAGCACTGAAGAAGAATAAAATTCTGTTTAGGTGGGAATTTCCCGAAGGACTTACCTTTACATATAAAGAGAGAAGAAGAACTCTTAGATCTGTGGAGGAGACCAGAATTTTTTGGAAGAAGTACTGGGAGGAGCTGGGAGGAGAAAGGCTCCAAGAGCGAGAAGAAACAAGATAAAGCTAGAATTATTATAACGACTTCTACATTTCGTGCCCTTATATTATTATTACTATTTTCCTTTTCTTTACCAACTACTCCTGATTTTTTTTTATAAGATATTTATTAGCGTTTTACAAAAAACATAGGTTTACATAATAAAAGGATTTAAAACAGAAGTTAACTGTAATGGGAATTGGGGTTGCTTATGCGTAAAACTCCAAACTGCTCCAAGCGGGTTGTATTGCTAAAACCTTTCCCTAGTTTGACAGCCCCTTACAACGCGACTGTCTCAATCACTGGCAGAATCCGTCAGTGGGCGTTTCCTGAACTTCTTCCAACATAAAAATTCCTTGACAGCCACTCTCCGCCTAGCTTCTCTGCGCGGAAGCCTTCTGCGCAGAGTAGGCGTGCCAAGCGGAGGTCCTGCGCTCTCCCCACTGATCTCACTGGAAGAGTCTCGGAGCCTTCCCTCCGAAGTACTCTCAGCCTCCCCTTTCTTCCTGGTGTCACCTTGGTTTCCTTCCCCAGCGGAAGCTCTCTCTCTCTCCTTGCTAGTTTCCTCTCCTGCATCATTGGAGCGACTTCCCTCTCCGCTAATCTCTGATGTCAGTTCCCTGACATCCACCTCCCTCCCAGGCCCCTCCCCCTCCCCCATCCGTCCCGGGGACGGTGAAGCGGGAAAACCCCGGAAGGAGCTATCCTCCTCCTCAGTTGATTCCAACACCTCTCTCCACCTGCTGTTCTCTCTTTCCTCTGCCCAATCTCCCAAGTCAGATTCCTCTTCCTCGGATCTCTCCCCTTCCTCCTCTTCGGAGGCGGGAAATCCCACAAACTCTTCTTCATCCTCCGTGTTGCCAAATTGCTCCTCCCAGAACCTCCCTAATGGCTTGGGCTTCCTTGGGAACCTGCGATGAAACTCCTCCTGCAGATACTCATCCCTGATCTCTTCTGCAGGAACCCAAGTGTTCTCCGATTCGGGCTCCCCCTCCCACGCCACCAAATATTCCACCCTCCTCCCTCTCCACCTTGAATCGAGAATTTCAGCTGCATGACCACTGAGTTCCCTTTCCTCCACCCTGGGTGGATGCCTGGGTGTTTCTCTTTCTTGTCCCAGAAATTCCCTCCCTTCCCTGTACGGTGAGAGTAAGGACCGGTGGAACACCGGGTGCAGTTTCATGTTGGTGAGCAATTTGAGTCTAAAGGTCACCGGATTAACCTGTTGTGTTACCTCGAAAGGTCCCAATCGCCTTGGCCGTAGTTTCTTACACCCCCCTTTGAACGGTAACCCTTGGGTAGACAACCACACCTGGTCCCCCACTCTTATAGTTTCCCCTTCTCTGCGGTGCTTGTCTGCCTGCCTCTTGTACGCTTCCTTCGCCCTCTCCAGGTTAACCTTAAGTTGTTGGTGTAAAGCCTCCATTTCTTCCACAAATTGTTCGGCCGCCGGTACACTCCACCTTCCCCCCTCCTCCCCTGGGAAGGCCCTGGGATGACACCCGTAATTGGCCATGAATGGACTCATCCCCGTGGACACATGTTCCGCGTTATTGTATGCAAATTCAGCCAGCGCTAGTTTGTCCACCCAATCGTTCTCCCTTTCGTTAACGTAGCAGCGTAGATACTGTTGAAGTATGCTATTAGCTCTTTCTGCTTGTCCGTTGGTCTCTGGGTGCCTGGCCGTCGAGAAGCTAACTTCAACTTCCAGCAGGCTCATGAGCTTTCTCCAGAATCTGGAAGTAAATTGCCGGCCTCTGTCGGATAAAACCCTCAAGGGGGCGCCATGCAACCTGAAGACGTGATCTACAAACAGCCTAGCTGTTTCCTCTGCAGTCACTGCATGCGAGCAAGCAATAAAATGGCACATTTTAGTCATCAAGTCAACTACCACCATGACTGCTGTTTTCCCCCTGGACTTGGGTAAATCAGTCATAAAATCAATTGATACCCCTTCCCATGGTCTTTCTGGTGTGGGTAAGGGCTCCAGTAACCCCGCGGGTGCTGCCCTCTCCCCTTTAGCTCGCTGGCAGCACTCGCACCCCCGTACGTATTCCCGCACATCCTCCCTCACCCTTGGCCACCAGAACTGCCTGGTGACAAGCAACATGGTCTTGTGTTGACCGAAATGTCCCGCCGTGGGGTTGTCATGCAGTTGTTTGAGTATTCTTCCCTTTTCTCCTACCGCCATCCCTGCCACCCTTGCTACTGCCATCCTCTGGCTCTCCCCTCCATGGCAGTGCTCTACGCAGTGAGCAGACCCAAAGGTGACTGTCCGCTGGTGCCATCCCACCACTGGATCGTGCAGTGCCAGCCAACTCATTCCCAGTATGATTGGTGGTCCTGCTAGTGTAGCTACGTGAAAGGCAATAGTCTCAGTGTGTCTGGCGACCCTCATTTTCATGGGGGGGGGGTCTGGTGGGTCACTTCCCCCCCCCCAGGAGTTCTCTCCCATCAATGGTCGTTACTTGCAAGGGGTGTTCTAGAGGCACTACTTGGAGCTGCTGCTCTAGTGCAAAATCCCTGCTAAAAAAGTTACAAGAGCTGCCTGAATCCAGCAACGCCTTCACCTTAATTGGGTGTCCGTTAGGGAGTTCTAGTATCACCTCTATGGCTATGGCCGCTCGGGGAGGGTCTGGTTTGGGCACCTTTACTGGTTGCTCGCCTGGCTGCTGTGCCCGCTCTCCGGCAGCCAAGCATTCCCGTTTCCCTGCTCTTTATTTCTTTCCTCCTCCCCCCCAACTGCCCCCACCATTCCTTGCCACGCCTTCTTCTGAGGGCAGACTCTGGCAAAATGTCCCGGCTGCTGGCAGAGAAAGCACTTCTTAGTCGTTTTCCCCTCCTTCTTGCCAACCTCGCTGGAGTTTGAAACCCCCCGCGCGCTCCTCCAATCTCCATTGGTTCCGCGGGCGGCACGGGTTGCTCAGGCACGTCCGGAATGCGGTTGTCATACCAACGCTCTGCTCTCCCTTCCCGCCTTTCTAGAGCGCGCGCCTCTTGGCGTACTCCCACAGCAAGCGCCATTTTGGTCAGCTGGTCCATCGATTCCGGACGGGGCGCGCGGGAGAGTTCATCTTTTACCCAAGGGGATAAGCCTTCCTCAAATAACATTTGCACTGGTGCAGAACCCAGTTCCCACCCAAGTCTATGGATCAGCATCGCAAATCGCGACCAGTACTCTCTCACTGATTGGTTCCCTTGTTTGCACCCCATCAGTTCTTTGCGGGTCATGCTCTGCTCCACATCACTCGAGAACATATGGTCCATGGCGCTAAAAATTTTTCTCAAATCCTTCAAGGCAGCATTCTCCGACGCCATCAAGGGTCGGATCCAATCTCTGGCGCGCCCTTCCAGATGCCCTACCACGAAGGCTACCCTCCCTGCATCGTCTACAAAGTCCTCGTACTGCAGGTCCAGCGCATACTGCACTTCTGTCTTAAATGCATTATAGTCTCTGGGATTGCCCCCAAACTTCTGCACTAGTCCCGGTACCTTCCTTGCGATGGGGGTGGGCTTCCCCTGGGCATCCTGAGACCGCCTTTCATCCAGCCGCGCCGCTAGTAGGGCCAGTTGGTGCTCCAACTCTCTGTTTCTCTCCTCCAGAGTAGGTCCTCCTCTGCCCCCCTCTCCGGCGCCGGCTCCTCCAGTTTGACTCATGATGCTGCCCCTGTTTCTCTGCGCACAAGCAACTTAGAGGACTGACGGATTGCTGTAATGGGAATTGGGGTTGCTTATGCATAAAACTCCAAACTGCTCCAAGCGGGTTGTATTGCTAAAACCTTTCCCTAGTTTGACAGCCCCTTACAACGCGACTGTCTCAATCACTGGCAGAATCCGTCAGTGGGCGTTTCCTGAACTTCTTCCAACATAAAAATTCCTTGACAGCCACTCTCCGCCTAGCTTCTCTGCGCGGAAGCCTTCTGCGCAGAGTAGGCGTGCCAGGCGGAGGTCCTGCGCTCTCCCCACTGGTCTCACTGGCAGAGTCTCGGAGCCTTCCCTCCGAAGTACTCTCAGCCTCCCCTTTCTTCCTGGTGTCACCTTGGTTTCCTTCCCCAGCCGAAGCTCTCCCTCTCTCCTTGCTGGTCCCCTCCCCTGCATCCTCGGAGCGTCTTCCCTCTCCGCTAATCTCTGATGTCAGTTCCCTGACATTAACAAACTAAAAAGAAAACATAGAAGAGGGGGGAAAAAAACAAGAAAAATACAGGAATTACCAAAAAATACATAGAAGAAAAAAAAGGGGGGGAAAAGAAAATACAAAATACAAAAAAAATAGATAAGAAAAAATTTAAAAATAAATCCAATTTTCGATATCTTTAAGCTCATTTGCTTGTTTCCTTGACCTCCTCACACCTCCCCTTTTTGTATTCCCATTTACATAATCAATTCAGCAAATCCTTACCCTCTTTCATTTATCTTAACTCTATATCTTAACCTATTATGACTATACATTTTCATCCATTATCAATCCATATTTGCATATTCTTAATATCCTTGTTACCAATACCACTTATTTTCAATCCAACATCATTTTAACATTCATTAATTTTACAAAACAAAAAAATTATTTCCTTCCTTTCTATTTGCAGTATTTCTGCAAATAGTCTTTAAATTTCTTCCAATCTTCTTCCACCAACTCTTCTCCCTGGTCTCGGATTCTGCCAGTCATTTCCGCCAATTCCATATAGTCCATCACCTTCATCTGCCACTCTTCCAGGGTGGTTAAATCTTGTGTCTTCCAATACTTTGCAATAAGTATTCTTGCTGCTGTTGTTGCATACATAAAAAAAGTTCTATCCTTCTTTGGCACCAATTGGCCAACTATGCCCAAAAGAAAGGCCTCTGGTTTCTTCAGGAAGGTATATTTAAATACCTTTTTCATTTCATTATAGATCATCTCCCAGAAAGCCTTAATCTTTGGGCACGTCCACCAAAGGTGAAAGAATGTACCTTCAGTTTCTTTGCATTTCCAACATTTATTATCGGGCAAATGATAGATTTTTGCAAGCTTGACTGGTGTCATGTACCACCTGTAAATCATTTTCATAATATTCTCTCTTAGGGCATTACATGCCGTAAATTTCATACCTGTGGTCCACAACTGTTCCCAGTCAGCAAACATAATGTTATGTCCAACATCCTGTGCCCATTTAATCATAGCAGATTTAACCGTCTCGTCCTGAGTGTTCCATTTTAACAGCACGTTATACATTCTTGAAAGTATCTTAGTTTTGGGATCTAACAATTCTGTTTCCAACTTTGATTTTTCCACCTGGAAGCCAATTTTTTTGTCCAAATTATAAGCCTCTCTTAATTGATAATAGTGAAGCCAGTCTCGCACTTTATCTTTTAATTTCTCAAAACACTGCAATTTCAATTTGTCTCCTTCTTGCTCCAAAATTTCCCAATATTTCGGCCACTTGGCCTCCATATTGGGCTTTTTCTGAGCCTTTGCTTCCATCGGTGACAACCACCTTCAGGTTTTATTTTCAAGTAATTCTTTGTATCTTATCCAGACATTGAACAATGCTTTCCTGACAATATGGTTTTTAAATGCTTTATGCGCTTTGACCTTGTCGTACCACAAATATGCATGCCACCCAAAAACATTATTAAAACCTTCCAGATCCAAAATGTCTGTGTTCTCAAGAAGCAGCCATTCTTTCAACCAGCAGAATGCTGCTGATTCATAATAAAGTTTAAGGTCTGGCAGGGCAAATCCACCTCTTTCCTTTGCATCAGTTAGTATTTTAAATTTTATTCTGGGCTTCTTGCCCTGCCAGACCAATCTAGAAATGTCTCTCTGCCACTTCTTGAAACAGTCCACTTTGTCCAAAATTTGTAACGATTGAAACAAAAACAACATTCTTGGCAATACATTCATCTTTATAGCAGCAATTCGACCCAACAAGGAAAGCTTCAAATTTGACCTTATTTCTAAGTCCTTTTTCACTTCTGACCAACATTTTTCATAGTTGTCTTTAAATAAGTTCCCATTTTTAGCTGTCATGTTTATCCCCAGGTATTTCACTTTCTTAACCACTGTTAAACCTGTCTCCTTCTGAAACCTCTCTTTCTCAATCGGTGTTTAATTTTTCTCAAGAACTTTAGTTTTTAACTTGTTCAACTTAAATCCTGCCACATGACCAAATTCTTGAATCAGTTCTAATACTCTTTTAGTACTAGATTCTGGCTCCTGTAAAGTCAATACTAAATCATCTGCAAAAGCTTTCAGTTTATATTGTTTAGCTCCGACCTTTATACCTTTGATCAGACGGTCCCTGCTGATCATATTTAACAGAACCTCCAGGACCGAAATAAAAAGCAATGGGGAAATTGGGCAGCCTTGTCGTGTCCCTTTCTCTATCTTGAATTCCTCTGTCACCACATTATTGACTATTAATTTAGCCTTTTGTTCTGAATAAATTGCACTTATACCATTTTCAAACCCTTGACCAACCCCCATCCCCTGAAGATTTTTCTTCATAAAACTCCATGAAATATTATCAAAGGCTTTCTCCGCATCTACAAAAATTAAAACTGCTTTAGTGTTGATGTCCACTTGCAACTTCTCCAAAATGTTAATTATATTCCTCGTGTTGTCAGACAAGTGTCTGCCTGGGAGAAAGCCAGCTTGGTCCTTGTTTATCTCTTCCACTAATACTTTTTTTAATCTTTTAGCCAAAATGTCAGCAAATATTTTGTAATCCACATTAAGCAGGGATATGGGGTGGTAATTCTTAAGTTGTGTCTTTTCAGACTCAGTTTTCGGTACAAGTGTAATATACGCTTCTTTCCACGACTCTGGCGCTTTTCCCCCCTCCAAAATTTCATTACAAACCTCCTTTAGTGGTTGAATTATCCAGTCCTTCAGAGATCTATAATATTTTGAGGTTAAACCATCCGGCCCTGGAGATTTACCCAACTGCATATTCTGAATGGCACCTTCTACCTCCTCTTCTGTAATTTTGTAGTTCAGCATTATCTTGTTTTCTTGAGAGATTTTTTGTAATCCATTTATTTTTAGAAATTGGTCTATATCAAACTCTTTCTGACGCCCTTGTGTATATAAGTGTTTAAAATACCTCTGGAAGCATTTTCTAATTTCCACTGGATTCTGAATGTTCTTTCCTTCCACTTCCAAGTTAGTAATAGTGTTGAGCTTTTGTCTTTTTTTCATTTGCCAAGCTAACAGTTTCCCACATTTATTAGCCGATTCAAAAGTCCTTTGTCTCATTTGTTTAATTTTCCATTCAATTTCCTGATTCATCATCTTCATGTATTGCACTTGATATAACTTTATATCTCTCAGAATCTCTTGTGACTTTGGTTTCGCTCTCAGTTTCTTCTCACCCTCTTTTATTTTTTCCAAAAAAAATCTTTTTTCTCATTTTGAACTCTCTTCTTTATTGAGTTCTCTTGAATCAGAAACCCCCTCATAACCGCTTTACTTGCGTCCCAGATTACTCTTTTTTCGATGGTAGTGTTCAAATTTATCTCAAAATAGTCTCTCAAGGTTTTTTGGGCCTTCTTAATAACTTCTTGATCTCTAAACAAGGTGTCATTCATCCTCCATCTGAAGGAACCGGTTGGTGTTAATTTCACCCCCATTTTCAATGCATTGTGGTCGGAGCATGTTTTAGGGCAGATCTCTACTTTTCGAATCTTAGGTGCCAGTCCTCTAGTTATCCAGATTTGGTCAATTGTCCATGTCATTTTGGCTTCAGAAAAGAAGGTTCCCTCTCTACCCAAGGGATTCCTCGTTCTCCAAATGTCAATCAAATCCATATTGTCAGTCAATTCAAAAAAGGTTTTTGGTAGTCTGCCATCATTGGTAACTACCTGCCTCTGTGACTTGTCCATGTTTGTGGATACCACTCCATTCATATCTCCCAGCATAATAATGTTGTAGTCCATGTAATCTAACAATGTCTCATGCAACTTCTTAAAAAATTCAGATTTACCCTCATTCAGTGCATATACTCCTACTATCAGAAATTTTTCTCCTTGTGTTTGAATTTTGATTGCTACCAATCTTCCTTGGTCATCTTTAAAGACAAATTTTGGTGATAGGCTCTCTTTTGCATAAATAACTACTCCTCGCTTTTTAACCTTGTCCGATGAAATAAACTCTTGGCCCAGTCTTTTATTAATCAAAACTTTTCTGTGTAGCCTTATCACATGTGTTTCCTGTAAACAAATCAAGTCCAATTGTTCCTTTTTCAGTAAGTGAAAGACTTTCCTCCTTTTCTCCGGGGAATTAAATCCATGAATGTTCCAACTTAATAGTTGCAGAGACATGTTGTATTTAATTTGCTTTTCCTCCAACTGCTCCCAATAATTGCTCTTGTTCTGACGGTGGTATCACTTTCTCTAGCTTGTCCAGTCCCAAAGGTAGTGATACTATGTCTAATATTCCTGGTCTTAAGGCTCTTGGCTCTTCTTCAAATCCTTTTTGCAGGTCTTCTCCGTGTTCTCTCAGAAATTTTTCTTTATCTTCCACTGATCTTATTTTAAACTTTTTACCTTTAAAGGTAAAAGATAGGCCTTGGGGGAATTCCCACCTAAAGATGGTTCTATTACCTCTCAGTAGGGCCACCAAATCTCCGTAGTTAGATCTGAGGTCTAAAAGATATTTCGGAATGTCCTTAACTATCTCCACTCTTGATTAGTTTATTTCCAAGGTCTTCTGGAAGTGCAGACTCAGTATTTTGTCTCTCTCCTCTTTTGTTCGAAGGGTAATCAAACAGTCTCTCACCCTGTTCTTTCTCCCTCCTCTTCCAAGTCTAAAAGCACTTACTATCTTGAAATCTTGCTTATCATCCAGTTTCCAAAAGTCTGCAAATCCCTGTGTTAGAAAATCACTTAGGCTGTCTTTCTCAAGTTCAGGCACCGCCCTAATCCTCAAGTTGGTCTGCTTCTCCTTCAATTCAATCATAGACAAACACGACTGGTGGTCCCCAAGTTGTTTACATATTGGTGTTATCTTTTCCTCTACAGCCACTGCTTTTTCTTTTGCTTCCTCAGCTGTCTTTCGATTTGAGGTAGATTCTTGCAGCAGTTTTTCAATGGATTCTGTATTTGAATTCACCTTCTGCCCCAAGTTGTTAATGCTTGTAGTGTTTTGGTCGATTTTATTTGTCGCTTCAGTAACTTGTTTGCTTAATTTATCCAAGGTTTCATAAATTTTACTTAAAACTGAAGTAAATCCTTCTTCAGATATCATACCTTTTGCCCCAACTTGTACAGGATCTTCCCCTTGAAGTGCAGGAGGGCTGGATGCAGATGCTCTGCGCTGCTGCAATGCTGCACAGGTCTGCTGGAGTCTAACCTTGCCCAATCTTGTTGTCTTTTCCTCCATAACACTTTATCTAAGAGTCAAGGTCAGTCCCACGGTCAGGCTTGTTTTGCAGTGGAAATTTCCCTGGCTAGTTAGAAATGGAAAATTCCCCAACCAGTTGTAACAATTTCAGTGTGCCTCTAGGGGGACACAGTAACAGTCAATGATAGTGCAATAGAGTATCTTCCCAACTTTTCAGAAGTCCCCCTTCAACTAAATAAATAACAGTTTCAAGTCCTAAGAAGATCTTCAGAATAAAAGTATCTCACTTGCAGAGTTAGCTGTCAGAAAATTACATTGTCCATAAATAGTGCGACTCTCAATACGGCAGTTCTATTAATCTTGGCAATCCGTTCCCAAGGATTAAGTGGTGGTCTTTATTCCCTTTTTTCTCCTTCTTTTTTTTTCTTTCAGGCAGAAAATACTTTCCCTTCTTCCCTCCCCTCTCCTACAATTCGGGGAGGGAGTTCTTTTAATCTGATGTTTGGATTTAAATCTTTTAAACGCGACTCTCCAAGTATTAGCTTAAACAGTCTTTGCTTTGATCTATATACAAAACGGAAGGCGGACTTCATGTTTACACCTTCCCGCTTCAGTGCCAAATTGAACCTTTTTTCCCCTTTTAACTCCAATCTTTAAACTTGACCTACTCACGGGTAGTCGTTTAGTAGCCGAATTGTCACAGGAAAAAGGTCATCGCTCTCCGGCAACAGCTGCGCGGCTTCACTCCACGGAAGAAGCGATCGACTCTCAGCACCGCGCCACACTCCCCGTTTCGCTCCGGAACCCCTCGCAGGGTTCCCTCACAATTTGGGGGGGCGCTAAAGGTGCCCGCTGAGTCCCACGGTCACAGGCTTCACCCGCCTGTGGTTTTCGAAGGGGTCCCCGCTTCGCCGTAGTGGCAAGACCCAATTTCCGTGGAGCTACTCCTTCAAAGCTAGAGGGAATCCGCCATTGCCGATGGTGCCGCCTCCTGAAGTCCCCAACTACTCCTGATTTTAAAGTAGTTCATATAAATTTAATAAAACTGTATGGCCTTTAAGGGTATTTCCTGGAATATTAATGGTTTGAACAGTAAACTGAAAAGGAACAAAGTAGAATGTACCTTAAAGAAAGGAAAATGGGGTATAATATGTCTACAAGAGACCCATGTATCTAAAGATCATATACGGGTACTAAAAAACAAGAACTTGGGTCTGGAGTTTATAGCCGCAGGAGCGGAAAAGAAAAGAGGGGTGGTAATTTATGTAAAACCAACGTTAAGTCCACAACTAATATTTCAAGATGAGGAAGGTAGAATAGTAGGAGTAAAAATACAAATAAATCAAGAAAAGATAATAGTGGTAGGAGTGTATGCTCCAAATAATAATAAATCCGAATTTTACAGAAAATTGGAAGAGAAGCTTTGGGAATTCTCGAATTCCCAAAGATAATTATGATGGGAGATATGAATGGAGTTATATCTATTGAAATGGATAGAACTGAGAAAGGGGAAAAATCAAACTCAGGCAGACTACTATTATCGTTCTTCCAGTTGACTGATAATCTTAATTTATTTGATACCTGGAGATTGAAGCATCCCACTGAAAAGGATATGTAATGGTTCTAGGGGTTGCTCGTGTGTAAGTTGCCGCCACTCCTGGCTAGGTTACCTGGTTGAACCCTTTCTGTCTGGACAGCCTCAAGTTTCGTGGCTGTCTCAGTCGCTGGCAGAATCCGTCAGTGGGCGTTTCTTGAACCTTTTCCAGCATAAAAGTTCTTTGATGCCAAGTCTCCTCCTACTCTGCCTGTGCGGAAGTCTTCTGCGCAGGGAGGGTGTGGGCAGCGGAGTACCCGTACTCTCTCCGCTGGTCTCCGGCAAGGAGTCCTGGAGCCTCCTTTGCGATTCCCCCATCTGCCCCCCTTCTCCACTGGTGTTACTCTGATTTCTTTCCCCCGTAGATGGGCTGCCTCTCTCCCTACTGGGACCCTCTCCGGCATCCCTCTGGAGCCTTCCCTCCGCCTCTAGCTCCGATGGCAGTTCCCTGACATCCACCTCCCCCCCAGGACCCCCTCCACCCCCGGCCCGACCTTCTTTTTTTTTTTTTTAAGTAAATATTTATTGGGATTTTACAAAACATAGAAATCAAACAAACACATATATCAAAACAGAAAACAGAAAATACACACTTAATAAAAAAAAAAAAAGAAAAAGAATCCACTTTTAAGTTTCAAGGTTCTATATCCCTCTTTCCTGACCTCCTCACATCTCCCTTTTTTGTATTCCTCTTTATTCCGTCAAATTCAGCAAATTCTAACCCTCTTTCAAACCTCATTTATAATTATATATTCCCACTTATTATGTCTCTAATTTCCCTTATCTTGGTCCTTTACTCCACCTTATATACTTTGACATAATATTATTCTAGTCATACCCCCCTTCTCTTTTTTAAGATTCTTTTTTCATACCTCTTTTAACCATATCCCAAATGCCCTGTTACCTTCACATCCCACATCCTTTTAACATTCAAACTTTTTACAATATTTCTGTAGATAATCCTTAAACTTTTTCCAGTCCTCTTCCATCAACTCTTCTCCCAGGTCTAGGATTCTGCCGGTCATTTCTGCCATCTCCATATAGTCAATCACTTGCATCTGCCATTCTTCCACGGTGGGCAAATCTTGTGTCTTCCAATATTTAGCGAGGAGTATTCTTGTTGCTGTTGTTACGTACATGAAAAATGTTCTGTCTTTCTTTGGCACCAATTGGCCGACTATGCCCAAAAGAAAGGCCTCTGGTTTCTTAGGAAAGGTAAATTTAAATACCTTCTTCAGTTCATTATAGATCATTTCCCAGTAAGCCTTAACCCTTGGGCACGTCCACCAAAGATGAAAGAATGTTCCCTCAGCTTCTTTACATTTCCAACACTTGTTGTCCGGCAGGTGATAAATTTTTGCAAGCTTAACTGGGGTCATGTACCACCTGTACATCATTTTCATAATATTCTCCTTTAAGGCATTACATGCCGTAAACTTCATACCGGTGGTCCACAACTGCTCCCAGTCAGCAAACATAATGTTATGACCTATGTCCTGCGCCCATTTAATCATAGCTGATTTGACCGTTTCATCCTGTGTATTCCATTTTAACAGCAAGTTATACATTCTTGACAATATCTTGGTTTTTGGTTCTAGCAATTCTATTTCCAATTTTGATTTCTCCACCTGGAAGCCAATTTTTTTATCCAAATTATAGGCCTCTCTTATTTGATAATAATGAAGCCAGTCTCGCACCCCGGCCCGACCTTCTGATCCAACCACGTCCCTTTCCTCGGCCGACGATGCGGGGAATCCCCTGAAGGAGCTGTCGCCATCCTCTGAGGATTCAAAACCCGCTTCCCACCCGCTCCGATATCTTCCCACGGGGTGGGCCTCCCAGTCTGATTCTTCTCTCTCTGACACTTCCCCTCTCTCCTCTTCGGAGTCAGGAAAACCCACAAAGTCCTCTTCGTCGTCTGTGGTTCCAAATTCTTCCTCCCAGAATCTCGCTAGTGGTTTTGGTTTATCTGGGAACAGGCTGTGGAATTATTCCACTAGATACCCGTTATTGATCGCCTCAGCGGGGACCCACGTGTTTTCTGACTCGGGTTCTCCCTCCCAAGCCACCAAGTACTCCACCTGGCGCCCTCGCCACCTTGAATCGAGTATTTCTGTGGCTTGGTTGTGGTGTTCCCTCCCTCCCTCCCCGGAAATTCCCGCCCCTCCCTGTACGATGAGAGTAGGGACCTATGGAACACCGGATGTATCTTCATGCTGTCAGGCAACTTGAGCTTGAATGCCACAGGGTTCACCTGCTGTGTTACCTCGAAAGGTCCCAGCCGCCTTGGCTGCAACTTCTTGCACCCTCCCTTTAGGGGTAACCCTTGGGTTGACAACCACACTCAATCTCCCACCCGTATGGCCTCCACCCTCCCGACGGTGCTTGTCTGCCTGCCTCTTGTAAACTTCCTTGGCCCGCTCCAAGTTCATCTTGAGTTGCTGGTGCAAGGCCTCCATTTCTTCCACAAACTGCTCTGCCGCAGGTACACTCCATCCTTCCTCCCCCCTCCCCGGGAAGGCCCTGGGGTGAAACCCATAATTGGCCATGAACAGGCTCATTCCCGTGGATACATGTTCAGCGTTATTGTATGCAAATTCCGCCAGCGCTAGTTTCTCTACCCAATCATTCTGTCTCTCGCTGACGTAGCAGCGTAGGTATTGCTGGAGTATACTATTCGCTCTTTCTGCTTGCCCGTTGGTTTCCGGGTGTCGCGCCGTCGAGAAGCCCACCTTGACCAGCAGCAAGCTCATGAGCTTCCTCCAGAACCGGGAAGTAAATTGTTTCCCGCGATCTGAGATGACTCTCGAGGGAGGCCCATGCAGCCTGAAGATGTGCTCCACAAACAACCTGGCTGTCTCCTCTGCCGTCACCGCATGTGAGCAAGCTATAAAATGGCACATCTTCGTCAGTAGATCGACTACTACCATGACTGCTGTCTTCCCCCTTGACTTGGGCAAATCTGTCATAAAATCAATGGACACCACCTCCCAGGGTCTTCCCGGCGTGGGTAAGGGTTCCAGTAACCCTGCGGGGGCAGCCCTCTCCCCCTTTGCCCTTTGGCAGCGGTCGCACCCCCGTACATATTCCCGTACATCTTCCCTCACCCTTGGCCACCAGAACTGCCTGGTGACGAGCAGCATGGTTTTGTGCTGTCCAAAGTGTCCCACTGTTGGGCTGTCGTGGAGTTGTTTGAGTACCTTCCCCCTCAAGGCCTCCCCCGGTACATACAGCGCCCCCTTATAGTACAGCAGCCCTTCCTTTTCCTCAAACCCTCCATGGTTTTCCCTTCCGTCTCGGAGTTCCCTGATTTTAGTTTGGGCGAACACGTCATTTCTAGTGAGCCTGCCCAGCTCTCGTTTCCCAACCAATGCTCCTCCACACACCCATCGGTCCTCGGGGATCACGTGTCGTATCTCTGCCGGTCCCTCTCCTTCCATGTACTCTGGCTTCCGGGAGAGCGCATCAGCTCTTACGTTTTCCTCTCCCGGCACATATCGGATCTCGAAGGAAAACTTGGAGAATTCCTGTGCCCATTGAATCTGTCTCTGTTTGAGTACTCGCACGGTCCTCCAGTATTCCAAGTTTTTGTGATCAGTACAAACCTGGATCTTGTGCTGCGCCCCTATTAACAGATGTCTCCATCGGCGAAACACCGCATAGATCGCAAGCAGTTCGCGGTCATACACCGTATAGTTTTGCTCCGACTTGCTCAGCTTCCTCGAGAAAAAGGCACACGGCCTCCAGCCCTGCTTGGCCCCTGTCTGCAAAAGTACCGCCCCAATGGCTCGGTCGGACGCGTCGGTCTCCAGCCTCATGGGCTTCTCCAGATCAACGTGCAGGAGCTGCTCTTCCGAAGCGAACGCCTCCTTCAGTCTTTCATTTTTTTTTTAAAATAAATTTTTATTAATTTTCCAACACATATTAAAAGACAATACAAAACAATACAAAAGCAAACAAACATATAAACACGTATAATTTCTTAACCTTCTTTTCCTTAAGCCTTCTTTCAACGACTTCCCCATACCTCCTTTTTCTGCATCCCTGTTTTAAATCTTTCCAGCAACCCCTAATTTTAATTACTTATAACACTTCCTTTAAGTCCTTTTTCTCATATCCAATTGTTTATCGCTGCAATTCTATTTTGCATTACTCAAAACATTTTAACACTCATTAATTTTACAACAGTTCTTAAGATAAACTTTAAATTTCTTCCAATCTTCTTCCACCGTCTCTTTCCCTTGGTCGCGGATTCTGCCGGTCATCTCAGCCAGTCCCATGTAGTCAATCACCTTCGTCTGCCATTCTTCCAGTGTGGGTAGTTCTTGTGTCTTCCAGTACTTTGCTAAAAGTACTCTTGCTGCTGTTGTCACATACATAAAAAACGTCCTATCTTTCTTTGACACCAATTGGCCTACCATGCCCAAGAGAAAGGCCTCTGGTTTCTTCACAAAAGTGCATTTAAGCACCTTTTTCATTTCATTATAAATCCTTTCCCAGAAAGCCTTAATCTTTGGGCATGTCCACCAAAGGTGATAAAAAGTACCTTCAGTTTCATTACATTTCCAGCATTTGTTATTGGGCAAATGATAAATTTTTGCGAGCTTGACTGGGGTCATGTACCACCTATAAATCATTTTCATAATATTCTCTCTTAAGGCATTACATGCCGTAAACTTTATACCGGTGGTCCATAACTGTTCCCAGTCAGCAAACATAATGTCATGTCCAATGTCCTGTGCCCATTTAATCATAGCTGATTTAACCATCTCATCCTGTGTGTTCCATTTCAACAGCAAGTTATACATTCTTGACAGATTCTTAGTACTGGGTTCCAAAAGCTCTGTTTCTAATTTCGACCTCTCCACCTGAAAGCCAATTTTCCTGTCCTGTTTAAAAACTTCATTTATCTGGTAATAATGAAGCCAGTCTCTTACTTTAGACTTCAATTTCTCATAACTCTGCAATTTAACTTTTCCCTCCTCATGCTCTATAATTTCCCAATATTTCGGCCATTTGGATTCCATATTTAATTTTTTCACTTCCTTAGCTTCCATCGGTGACAACCACCTGGGTGTTTTATTTTCCAACAAATCTTTATACCTAATCCATACATTATATAGGGCTTTTCTAACAATATGGTTTTTGAAACCTTGATGGATCTTAACCTTGTCATACGCCTCCTTCAGTCTTTCAAAGGATTGCTGGGCACTTTCCGTCCAGGCGAACTTCTTCTTGCTACTGAGACAATCTGTGATGGGCGCTGTCAAGTGGGCGAAGTTCCTGTAGAAGTTGCTGAACCCTAGGAACCTCTGCACGTCCTTCCGGGTCTTGGGGGCCTTCCATTCCAACACTGCCTGCACCTTGCTTGGGTCCATAGCTAGGCCCTTGTCTGACAACTTGTACCCCAGAAACTCGACCTCTCTGGCGTGAAATTGGCATTTTTCCAGCTTGACCCACAACTGGTGCTTCTGCAGTCTCTGTAGCACTTCCCTGACGTCTCTGACATGTTGCTTCTCATTGTCCGAATAGATTAAGACGTCATCCAAAAAGGCTACGCAGTTCTTGTACAGCAGGGGCCCCAACACGTGGTGCATGAATGCTTGAAAGCAGTCGGAGCCTGATTGTAATCCAAATGGCATGACTAAGTACTCAAACGCCCCCAGGGGGTGAACATGGTGGTTTTCCACTCGTCCCCCTCCCTTATCCTAATCAAATTGTACGCTCCCCTGAGGTCCAGCTTGGTAAAAATTTCCCCCTGCCTCACCTGTGTTAAAATGCCGTCAATCCTGGGCATTGGGAAGGTCATGGGTTCTGATACTAAATTTAACGCCCGGTAATCTACGACCAATCTAGGCTGATTAGTCTCCTTTTTGTCCATAAAGAACACTGGACTGCCCCCCACCGCCTTTGATTCCCTTATGAACCCCCTCTTCAGGTTCTTGTCAATAAACTGCCGCAACTCCTGCATCTCCCGGTCAGACATGGCATACAGCTTACCCACCGGTAGCTGAGCCCCTGGGAGTAGGTTGATTTGGCAGTCAAAGGGCCTATGGGGGGGGTAGTCTATCCGCCTCCTTCTCGCTGAAGACTTCCTCCAGGTCAGCATATTGTGGTGGCACCTCCCCTTTTGTTTCCACCGCCAGCCCAGCCACCCTGGCCACTGTCATTCTTGGGGTTCCCCCCCCAGACAGTGTTCCAAGCAGTAAGCTGACCCAAAGGTGACTGACCGCTGATGCCATGACACTACTGGATAATGCAGTGCCAGCCAGCTCATTCCCAGTATTATTGGGGGTCCTGCCAGTGTGGCCACGTGAAAGGCAATGGTCTCCGTGTGCCTGGAAACCCTCATTCGCATTGGCGGGGTCTGGTGTGTCACTTCCCCTCCCAGAAGTTCCCTGCCATCGATGGTGGTCACTTGCAAGGGAAAATCCAGGGGCAGCAGGTGGAGTTGGTGCTCCAGAGCGAAGTCCCTGCTGAAGAAATTGCAGGAGCTGCCCGAATCCAGCAGCCCCTCAACTTTGACTGGGTGCCCATTCGGGAGTTCTAGCACCACTTCTATGGCTATAGCTGCCTTGGGGGGGGTCAGGCTGGGGCACTTCTATTGGTTGCTAGCCTGGCTGCTGGCCCGCTGGTTGGCAGCCAGGCGTTGTCGTTTCCCTGTGCCTGCCCTTCTTCCACCTTCTCCTCACAGCCAGCAGCCCCCACCATCCCTTGCCAGGCCTTTCTTTGAGGGCAGGCCCTGGCAAAATGTCCTGGCCGTTGGCAGAGGAAACACTTCTTGGTAGTTTTCCAATCCTTCCCCTCCCTCTTGCGACCTTCACTGGAGTATGAAACCTCTCTCTCTCGTGCCATCTATTTCCATTGGCTCTGCCGCCTGGGAAAGCTATCTCGGTATTTCAGGAATGCAGTAGTCAAGGCAATGTTCCCCTCTCCCCTCTCCTGAGCCTGCGCTTCCTGCCGCACTCCAATCGCAAGTACAGCCTTGGTCAGCTGATCCATCGACTGTGGGCGGGGCGCGCGGGACAGCTCGTCCTTCACAGTTGGGGACAACCCCTCTTCAAACAACATTTGAATCGGTTCAGAGTCCAGATTCCACCCGAGCCGGTGGACCAACATTGCAAAGCGCGACCAGTAGTCTCTAACTGATTGGCTCCCCTGCTTGCACCCCATCAGTTCTCGCCGAGTCACACTTTGCTCCACTTCACTGGAATACATCGCATTCATTGCCTGGAAGAATTTCTTAAGGTCCTTCAAGGCATCATTCTGCGTCACCATTAGGGGCCTGATCCATTCCCGTGCCCCCCCTCCAGATGCCCCACAATGTAGGCCACCCTCTCCCCATCGTTTGCAATGTCATTATGCTGCAGTTACAAAGCGTACTCTATTTCTGTTCGGAACGCATTGTAGTCCTGGGGTTTTCCGCCAAACTTGTGTACCAGCCCCGGTACTTGCCTTGCGATGGGGGTGGGTCTGACCTGTGCATCCTGAGTCCGTCTTTCCTCCAGCCGCGCCGTCAGGAGAGCTACATGCTGTTTCAAGTCTCGGTTTCTCTCTACTAGACCTTGCACTCCAGCCGCTTGCTCCTCCTCTCCGGTTCTCCTGGTTTGGCTCATTGTGCTGCCTCTCTCTCTCTTTTTTTATCAATATATTTTTATTCAAATTTATGTAAATAAACAATTCCTTATAAGTATAAGGTACACAAATAAACATGCCAGTAAATATCACAATATATATATATAGATGTACATATATTTCATTTACATAGTTTATTATATCCCTTCCCTAAACAAACAAACAAACAAAAAACCCCTTTTGGCTCTACCAAGCCTTGGACTCCCCTCTACCCTTTTGGTAAGTATCGAAAAAAATTCTGTAGTCACGTATTTTATTTTTAATCTTATATATTAACCGCTGTTAGAGTTGTTCCATCCCCGCTAATGTCCTCTACAAATTATTTCCAATGTATTTCCAGTATTTATTCCAGTTTTTATGAAATTCCTGTTCATCTTGATCTCGTATTCTTCCTGTTAGTCTAGCAAGCTCGGCATAATTTACCATTTTAACCTGCCAGTCACTTATACTAGGTATAGTTTCCGTTTTCCAGTTTTGAGCCAACATAATTCTTGCGGCTGCAGTGGCATAAAGAAATATTATCTTATCTTCTTTTTTAATTTCTTTACCCAAGGTTCCTAGCAAGAAGGCTTCAGGTCTTTTGGGAAAGGTATATTTTTAAAAAAATTTAAGCTCATTATAAATTAGTTCTCCAAAGCCTTTCACTTTATTGCATGACCACCACAGATGATAGAAATCGCCTTCTGCTTCGCCGCATTTCCAACAACTTTTTTTCTTTAATCTGTACATTTTAGCCAGTTTCACCGGTGTATGGTACCACCTGTATATCATTTTCCATATGTTTTCCCTCAGTGCCATACACGCTGTAAACTTTATATTTTTATTCCATAGTTCCAGCCACCTTTCAAAATCGATATTATGACCAATGTCTATCGCCCATTTAGTCATTGCCTCCTTCACCTCCTCGTCTTTTGTATACCACTCGAGTAACATATCATATATCCTAGACAGTATTTTACTCTTGCCTTCAACAACCTCCACATTAAACTTAGATTTTTTATCCTCAAATCCTGCTTTCTTTTTATCTTCTTTTAACAAATCATTCACCTGGTGGTATTGCAACCAGCCAGTGAGTAGGTTTTTTATCTCTTCATACGGTCTAAGTTTAATACCTTGTTCTGTTTTACTTATAAGTTCTTCATAAGTGGCATTTTTCTCTTCCATATTAGTTTTCTTGATAGTTAACACCTCTATTGGTGAGATCCACCAGGGGGTCTTCCTTTCCAATAGATTTTTATTTCTCTCCCATACCTGAAATATTGGTCCCCTGAAAATGTGGTTTAGGAAGCCCCTGTGCACCTTCACCTTTTCATACCATAGGTACGAGTGCCACCTGTACCTATTATCAAAGCCCTCCAGATCCAATATGTCTCTATTTTCCATTCTAATCCAATCTTTTAGCCACAGTAGACATGCCGCTTCATAATATAGGCTCAAATCCGGCAGGGAAAAGCCCCCTCTTTCCTTTCTATCTACCAGTATTTTCATTTTTATTCACGGTCTTTTTCCCTGCCAGACGTATCTCCCCAGGGCTCTCTGCCATTCTTTACATCGCCTTAAACCTTTAAGTACAGGTATAGTTTGAAATAAAAACAGCATTCTGGGCAGAACATTCATTTTCACCACCGCTATCCTCCCCAAGAAGGATAGTCTCATTCTCCCCCAGATTTCCAGATCTTTCTTGATGTTCCTCCAAGTGACCTCATAATTATCCTTGTATAAATTAATATTCTTTGCTGTAATCCACACTCCAAGGTATTTCACTTTCTTAACTGTCATAAGTCCCACCCTTTGCTCTAAATCTAACGTTTCTTCCTTTGTTAAGTTTTTAACCAGCATTTTAGTTTTATTCTTATTGATCTTGAGTCCTGACACTGCACCAAACTCTTCAATTTTTTTTAAGGCTTCTTTTACACTGTATTTTGGATCTTCCAGTGTTAGTACAATATCATCGGCAAAAGCTTTAATTTTATATTCCTTCTTTCCTACTCTGACTCCTTTAACCTCTGTTGTTTCCCTCAATCTCTTATTAAGTATTTCCAATACTGTTATAAATAATAAGGGAGACAGAGGGCAACCTTGTCTAGTCCCTTTAAATATATCAAAGGATTCTGATGTAGTGTTATTTATTATAAGTTTTGCCTTTTGTTCATGGTAGATTGCTTCTATACCTTTTCTAAATTTTTCTCCCATCCCCATCATTTTCAGACTTTTCATCATGAACCCCCATGAAACATTATCAAATGCCTTTTCGGCATCTATGAATACTAGGGCGGCCTGTTTATCTATTCTCGTGTCCAAATATTCGATAATGTTTATCACATTTCTTACATTGTCCCTCAGTTGTCTCCCTGGAAGGAAGCCCGTTTGGTCTTTATGAATTCTGTTATTTAATACCTTTTTTAATCTTTCTGCCATTACATCTGCGAACAACTTGTAATCGTTGTTTAATAGCGAAATTGGTCTGTAGTTCTTCACCTCTAAAATATCTACATCTTTTTTAGGAATCAGTGTGATATATGCTTCCTTCCAGGTGTTCGGGATCCTCCCCTCTTTTAAAATACCGTTCATCACTTCGCATAAAGTTGGGGATATTTGATCGCTTAATATTTTGTAATACTTGGCCGATAGGCCATCCGGCCCCGGCGCTTTTCCAATTTTCATCTTTTTTATAGCCCTCTTTATCTCTTCTTGTGTAATCATCTGGTCTAATAACTCTTTTTCTTCTTTTGTGATCTGTTGCATCTGATGTTCTTGCAGAAAGCAATCTATTTCATAATCTGTTTCTTTGCCTCTTTTATATAGGTCTTTATAATACTTCTGGAAAATCCTTTTTATTTCTTTTGGTTCTTCTACAATCCTTTCTCCATCCTTTATCTTACAGATCATGTTTTGTTTCCTCCTTTCTCTTATTTGCCATGCCAAATATTTCCCTATCCTATTAGCTGATTCAAAATTCTTCTGTTTCATCATTTTAATTTTCCATTCAATCTCCTGATTAATTATCTTGGAAAATTTGGTTTGTAGTATCTTTATATTTTGTTTTACAGTCTCATCGCCAGGATCTATAGTTAATTTTCTTTCATTTTCCATGATCTGTGTTAAAATCTGCTCTTTCTTTTTCTCTTTTTCTTTTCTTAATTGACTGTTTTTCTGAATCAGGAAGCCCCTCATGACTGCCTTTCCTGCGTCCCACACTACCTCTAAAGCTGTTTCCCCATTTAGGTTCCATTTAAAGTACTCTTCAATTGTTTCCTTAGCCTTAGTTACTATCCTGTTGTCATTAAATAGAGATTCATTCATTCTCCATCTACCTACTCTAGCATCTTTACCTTTTATCTCTATAGACACCGAATTATGATCAGATATAGTTTGTGCCAGAATTTCCGATTTACTTAAATTCTGCCTCAATTCCTTCGATATCCAAATACTATCTATTCTCCCCCAGCTCTGGTTTGGGTTTGAGAAGAACATATACTGTTTTGTAGTGGGGTTTTTGAATCTCCAGGCGTCAATTAATCCTATATTATTGACCAGCTCGAAAAATGATCGGGGTAGTTTTCCTTCCTTGGTCTCTTCCTTTTTTGTTGACTTATCCAAATTTGGTGATACCACACCGTTAAAATCACCCATTAATATCATTTTGTGATCCATCCATTCCATTAACTTATTACCTAATTCAGAGAAAAAAGCTGACTTTTTATCGTTAGGTACATATATTCCAACGACAATTATTTTTTCTCCTTGAAACACCATCTGTACTACTATCACTCTCCCTTGATCATCTTTATACAATAGCTGAGGATCAAATTTTTCTTTTATATATAATACCACGCCTCTTTTCTTAACCTTGTCAGAAGTCGCAAAATCCATCCCTAATCTCTTATTACTCAGGATTCTCTTGTGCTTATTTATTACATGAGTCTCTTGTAGACAGATTAGATCAAGGTTCTTTTTCAGTAATTGTCAGGGAACTGACATCAGAGATCAACGGAGAGGGAAGACGCTCCGAGGATGCAGGGGAGGGAACCAGCAAGGAGAGAGGGAGAGCTTCCGCTGGGGAAGGAAACCAAGGTGACACCAGGAAGAAAGGGGAGGCTGAGAGTACTTCGGAGGGAAGGCTCCGAGACTCTGCCAGTGAGACCAGTGGGGAGAGTGCAGGACCTCCGCTTGGCACGCCTACTCTGCGCAGAAGGCTTCCGCGCAGAGAAGCTAGGCGGAGACTGTCTGTCAAGGAATTCTTATGTTGGAAGAAGTTCAGGAAACGCCCACTGACGGATTCTAGCAGTGATTAAGACAGTCGCGTTTGCAAGGCGCTGTCAAACCAGGGAAAGTTTGAGCTATATAACCTGCTTGGGGGCAGTTTGGAGCTTACGCATGAGCAACACCATTTCCCATTACAGCAATCTGTCAGTCCTCTGAGTTGCTCGTGCACAGAGAAACAGGGGCAGCATCATGAGTCAAACTGGAGGAGCCAGGGCCGGAGAACAAGGGGGCAGAGGAGGACCTACTCTCGAGGAGAGAAACAGAGAGTTGGAGCAGCAACTCGCCCTGCTAGCGGCGCGGCTGGATGAAAGGCGCACTCAGGATGCCCAGGGGAAGCCCACACCCATCGCAAGGAAGGTACCGGGACTAGTGCAGAAGTTTGGGGGCAATCCCAGAGACTATAATGCATTTAAGACAGATGTGCAGTATGCGCTGGACCTGCAATACGGGGACTTTGTAGACGATGCAGAGAGGGTAGCCTTCGTGGTGGGGCATCTGGAAGGGCGCGCCAGAGATTGGGTCAGACCCTTGATGGCGTCGGAGAATGCTGCCTTGAAGGATTTGAGAAGGTTTTTTAGCGCCATGGACTTGGGTGGGAACTTAGTTCTGCGCCAGTGCAAATGCTATTTGAGGAAGGATTATCCGCTTGGGTTAAAGATGAACTCTCCCGCGCGCCCCGTCCGGAATCGATGGACCAGCTGACCAAGATGGCGTTGGCGGTGGGAGTACGCCAAGAGGCGCGCGCTCTAGAAAGGCGGGAAGGGAGAGCAGAACGTTGGTATGACAACCGCATTCCGGACGTGCCTGAGCAACCAGCGCCGCCCGCGGAACCAATGGAGATTGGAGGAGCGCGCGCGCGCGGGGTTTCAAACTCCAGCGAAGCTCGCAAGAAGGAGGGGAAAACTACAAAGAAATGCTTTCTCTGCCAGCAGCCGGGACATTTTGCCAGAGTCTGCCCTCAGAAGAAGGCGTGGCAAGGAATGGTGGGGGCAGTTGGGGGGGAGGAGGAAAGAAATAAAGAGCAGGGAAACGGGA